>NC_143014.1:30786953-31086953 GCF_055824585.1 Amblyomma mixtum
GTCAGCGACCAGTTGGCTGCACGCAATGCTTGCCCGCAATGCCTGCGATTTCTTTGAATGATGTTCCGTGGTTAGAGGGTTAGGTTACAGACAACTTTGAGTACCGTCGCGCATCAGTTGACTTTCAGAAAAATGACCATTCTAAATGGAGAACGGGGGGGGGGGGGGGGTCAACCTATATGCGGAGCCGACCTACTGCGGGGTCTAAGATAGTCTTCAACGAGCAGAGGGCCGTACCCTCACGCTGGTGCTCGTTCCCGGCAGGAAGCATGGGGCTCCATGCGTCGGAAAAAGTAAATTCGTAAGTAGATCGGTTCCGCTGAAGAAAATTCAAATTGCTTGTCATTTACTTGCCTCGTTCTATTAGTGGTTGCTTCCTTGGACGAGTGGTAGGTAGAAACAACTTTATCGTTTGGCAGGTTGAGGTTACCACAAAAGGGCAATGACCTTTGGCAGAACATGGCAATACAAAAGTTGTGGGCCTAAGCGAATATTCCATAATTCGAATATTCAAACTATTGCTTCGTACTCAGGGATCGCAATGCAGCACGCGTGCAACTAAAGCACCGACTCAGCGCCGCGTGCCTGTGCTCCATCACGTACAGCATCTTCAGAAACTCACGGAGCTCGGATGTGGTAGCACAGCCATTCAACAAAATCAATGACTCTGAGAAGTTTGGTTTCCAATTACGAAGAAATGAAAGCATGAAGATACTGCCTGTAAGACACTATTTCCATCTTTGGCGAGGTTACCACTTTGTGCGCAGTTTTAAATGATGTTCTTTTTCTATGTGCAGCAACTGTACGGCCTTGTAGGAATGGCTGCACCGCAGGCCACTAGAAATATGCTAGAGGCCCTCATGACCCCAGAAGTGGCTGTAAATTATAGTGCGCTGGGCCTACAGGCAAGAAAAAAAATTTGCAGCCTTAAAAAGAAGCAAAAGTTGCAAAAGTCCTGCACAAAGGCGGCTTTCTAAGCCCAACTGATGTAGGCTTTGAATGGAGGTTTTTCTTTTCTTAATAATGACCAACACTACCTCTTGTGTGGCAAAGTCGTGCAGTAGAACCATTTTGCTACAGAAAAACCTTGCTTCAGTGCACAAGGTCATTTTATTCTCGTATGAACCCATGAATACACGTCACAGTGATTAGCTTTTATGGCAGTTGCTCAAGCTTAAGAGCAGTGTTGCACTGTAAGTTGTAAGTTATGTTCAGTATGTGCACACTTATAACCATGCTGAAAGTAATATTTACAGCCCCTTAATGCACTAGCAACATAAAGAACTGTGTGCTTGAATTTAATTACACATATTCAACTGCTGATTTTTCATTTATATTTCTGTAGGCAGCGCAGAATACAGCAGCTCAGAATAGATGTTGTAGCGCCCACCGACGCCACAGTGCGGTGAGTTCGGCGCTCCCAGCTGGTGCCTTCGCACCGGCTACGCAATGCTGCAGAAGATGAAAATAAGGTACAGCGGCGCGTGTCCGTGGCCCAAGGCGGGCATGGGCAGTTCGTTCTTAGAAGCCTGATATGTTGCACCTCTAGTTCTGGCGCTCCGCTGCAACCCCGCGGCTTCCCGGCAGTGGTGACTCTGGACAGAGAAACGACCGACCCCTGCAACATACCGTCCACACGCGCCCTTCCGCCTGACACTACCTAGCGAGCGCGAGACGTTGCAGCAATTCAGCTCTACCTGCCATCGTTCTGGTGCAAGAACCCGCAGGTGTGGTTCACCCAGGTGGACGCCATCTTCCATCTCCACCTAGTCGCCTCGGAGATTCCTCGGCTTCACCGCCTACTTTCCAGCCTGTCTTCTGAAGTGGCTCAAGAGGTTGTGGACGTCGTCTCTGGACCCTTGCGCAATGCCCCATACCAGCGCCTCAAGCAGAGCATCCTGGACCGCACCACAGTGTCCGAGAGCACGCGCCTTCAGCACCTGCTCACTGGCGAGGAGCTTGGAGATCACCGCCCCTCCCAGCTGCTCACTAGCATGCGGCACCTCCTGGGAGAAAGCAACGTCGGCTCCAACGGTGCGTTGTTGAGGGCGCTTTTCCTGCAGCACTTGCTGCAGTCCACCCGCCTCGTCCTGGCTGCTGCAGGCGACGTGACCCTAGATTACTTCGCCCTATTAGCTGATCAAGTCCATAACACTCAATCTCCTCCCATCGCCGCCCTCACTTCCATACCAGAGTCCTCTGCCATGTGCCGACTAGAGACCGCAATCGACCTGCTTCGCCGCTTCTCTCGACGCCCTGTGGACGTCTTCACGCGGACACTGCGGCTCCTCCCCACGTCCTGGCCGCCGTACTGCTTTCCCGAGTAACCCACACTTGCGCCGGTCTCCCACCTCACCTATGTGCAAGTATCATCGGAGTTTCCAGCACCGTGCCTGCCGGTGCACTTCCTCATGCAGTTGGTCGCAAAACGCGATGCGAGATCACAGACAGCAGCATGTGACCTCGCCTTTCAACCTGGCCGCCTTTTCTTAGGCCTGGACGGCATTTCCGGCCTGCATTTCTTCGTCGACACAGGTTCCGAGGTCAGCGTACTGCTGGCCTCCAAGTCAGGCTGCACTTCTAAGTCAACTGGACCTCTTCTTCATGCGGCGAACTCTTCCTCCATCACCACGTATGCTCTGCGGTCCCTCATTCTGGACATTGGCCTGTAGCGCACTTTCCGGTGGGTCTTCATAGTAGTCGATGTCTATCAGCCCCATCCTCGGCTCTGACTTTCTGACCCATTTCGACCTCGACGTCAGCATGCACTGCCATCACCTCATCGATAGCAAGTCGCGCCTCTCCATTCCTGGTGTTACGTCGGCTGTCACTCCCACTGGCATCCGCACGGTGATTCTCTTATGCCCGTATGCTTAAGTCCGAAGGGACTTTCCTGAGGTCACGGAGCCCTGCAATCTAAGTCAGCCACCCAAGCACAGCTTAACCCACCACACTGTTACGTGTGGTCAACTTGTCGACCCAAACCCTCCAACCACCTCCTCTCTTACCTCCCAGCTGACAAAGCTAAATGAGCACCTTGCCACGGCTTGGCTGATCTTGTCGAAACCTTGGCTGATCTTGTCGAAACCACCACACAGGCACACCACACTCGCTTAGATCAGCTAGAGACATCGGTTCTGCAGATTCTTACCACCCTCCAAGCAGAATCCAAACAATTGGAATCCTTTACTTATACGCTCCACTCCCTGCATGAGTCACTGCCCTCGACCAAAAAGAAGCCTCTCACGAGCCTCTACCTCTGCACTATCATAATGGCGTTTGGCAAGGACCTCGAGATTGTGCAGTGGAACTGCCGAAATCTCTGTCATAATAAGACCCCTTCCACCAGTATCTACTAGCCCGCACGTTCCTGCCCCATTTTCTCCTTCTCCAGGAGACTCGGACGGCCCGCACTGTCCCAGGCTACCGCGCCTACCATGCCCCTACGGCCACACCACTTGCGTCTATTTATGTACGCAGCGACGTGCTCGTGGAGCCACTGGACATCCCCTCCGCCCACCTCAAATATTTAGTTATTGTGGTCTATTACCACCCTTCTTCCCGCGTCTCACTCGCCCTTTTGTCTTTCTACAACCCCCTATCACCTCCTCTTTATTCTATTCTCCGCCCTGGGCAATTTCCTTCCCTCTCTTCCTTCTAACTCCCATCTCCTCTTTGGTGGTGACTTTAATGCCCCTCATACACTCTGGCGCTACCCTCAAACCCGGCCGCCTACTCCACTGTCTGGCCCAGGAACGCCACCTCACCTTTCTTAATACTCCTGGCTCCCCTACTCGCGCGGGCACTGCCTCACAGCGCCCCATGACGCCCGACCTCACTTTCTCTCGGGGTTCCCTTTCCTTTCACTGGCAGGTGACAGCCGAAACTCTTCTCAGTGACCACTTTCTCGTCTATATTTCCACCTCTTTCCCACATCCCTCGATGTCACCCGGTCACTCACACTGACTGGCACGCCTTCCGCGCTAATCTCGCCTCCGACTCCTTTCAATCCTACTAAGACTGGACGTCGCGCATCTCAGCAACGCTCACGTCCAGTAGCCGTCCCGTTCACTCTCGTCACCCAGTCCCAGACCCAGATCCTCACCTTCCCCGTTTATGGCGTCGCCGTAAACGTCTTCAACGCTCATTTCGCTCCCAACCACACAATGCCTAACTTTCCTCCCGGATCACTGCTCTGCGGGCCGAGACCTTCGCCCACTGCGCCTCACTCGAGCCCTCTCGTTGGAGTGCTCTTTGTGATGGCCTTGACTCCGCATTGCACTTGCGATCCGCATGATCTCTCTTTAAATCCCTCCTTGACACTAAGCCTGCCCTTGTTCCCACTCTAGCTAAAGCTCTCACTCAGAGGACTCCCTCCGATGTTTTTTGATCAGCTCGCCTCTCTCTACCTCCCGCCCCCTCTGGCGCCCTCCTACCCGGTGTACTCGGGCGGACCTAACCCCGATCTGGACCACTCCTTCACTCTCCTAGAGCCCGAATCGGCTCTGGCTGCTAATGCTACACGTTCGGTTCCTGGTGAAAATGCAATTACATACACCACACTTCGCAACCTTCCTGACTGCGCCAAAGAAGTCCTCCTTCAAACCTACAATGAGGCCTGGGGCAGCGGCTGCCTGACGAGCTCCTGGACTTCCTCCCTCATTTCTATGATTCCAAAGCCGAGAAAACCTCCCTCTGTCTCTAACCTCCGCCCAATCTCACTGACATCGTGTGTTGGTAAGACCCTTGAGCGAATGGCCCTGACTCGCCTCTCTTACTTTCTTGAGGTGAGGGAAGTCTTCCCCCATTCTCTCATCGGCTTCCGACGCCGCGTCTGTGCACAGGACATGTTTCTGATTCTCCAGCACACATTTCTGTCACCTACCCCTACTCAAATTCACGCACTTGTGACCGTCGATGTTCGCAAGACCTTTGACGGCGTTTGCCACGACCACATCCTTTACCTCGCCTCCCTAGACTGTGGCTGCCGCATGTACTCTTATATCCGCTCATTCCTATCTAAACGTGTCGCTCGCTTTCGAGTAGACACCCATCTATCCAACCCCCACCACCTCACCCGAGGCACTCCTCAAGGTGCTGTTCTCTCTCCTTCCCTTTTCAATCTTGCTATGGCCCCTATCGCCTCCCAGCTAGCTGAAATTCCCGACCTGCATCATATATTTTACACCGATGACATCACTCTCTGTTGTTCGTCTGGCTGTCCCTGTCACGTACAGGACACCCTGCAACGTAGCCTAGATCTCATCAACTCCTTTCTCACCACCTCTGGCCTCTCTACTGCTCCTGAAAAATCCGAACTTCTCCTTCTCAACCATTCCTCATACCAGCTCTCACACAACCAATTCTTCTCTCTCCACCTTTCTGGCTCTCCCATTCCTGTCGTCACACAGTGCAAAGTTCTTGGCTTTTCTTTGCATGCGGCCAAGAACGTGCAAGCCCTCCACCACGCTGTCACCACCTGCCACTAACTCACCTCCTGCGGCGTGTGGTCACTCGGCGCTCAGGTCTCAACGAGGCTCATGCGTGCCGAGTTGCCACGCGCTGGCCCTCAACAAGGTCGTGTACTTTGCACCCTACGTTTACTTCAATCAGACTCAACTTAACGCTCTCGAGACTGCCCTTGTGGGCCTCTAAGGCAGCTGTCAACCTCCCTATCACTACCTCTACCGCTACGATATTTGCCACATGCCTCTTTCATCCTCTCCGTTCTCTTCTCTCTCTCCATTCGGACTCGCAGCTCACCCGACTTTCCCTTACCCGTCAGGGTCAGTGGTTACTGACTCAAGCAGGTATCTCGCCCATTCCCATCGCCCCGTTTACCTCTCCTATTCCCACCCCGGCTCCCACTCTTCGTACCATCCCCCTCCCGACCAACATGTCCCTCGTCCTGCACGCCGGCCGTCGTCATGCGGCTGCGCAGCACCATTCCCCTCTCTTTGATACCCAGGGTGTGGCTGCTCGAGAGTCTTGCGGCTACGCCCTGTACCATCCCCACCTCCCCGCTCCTGAAACCCACACCAGCGGGCCGTATCTACGCCCTCCGGATGCATTGTCCCTCGAGGTCCTCGCCATTGCGCATGCCCTCCAGTCATTTGCCCTCCTTTCCTCTCTTCAAGAGTACACAGTCTATTCAGACTTACAAGCCGCTATACACCACATACAGAAACGCACCCTAACCCCTTCTCTCCAACAGGAGGTCGAACGAGCGGTCTCCGCATTGCAGCCTTCATCGTTTTCCTCCGCTGGGTCCCTGGGCATTCAGGGACTGACGGCAATGAGCTGGCCCATCAGCTCCCCGCGACACACTTCTCAGGGCACCGTTGATCAACTGGCCCAAGCCCTCGGAGGACGGTGGGAGACTCACCCTTCGCCGCACCATAAAAGAGGTCTACCTCGAGCTCCGCCTCGACAAACGCCTTTACTCTCCCCCTCATCCATCACTCACGGTGCCGGAGGCTCGCCTTCTTCGGCACATCCAAATGAATGCAGTCATCACCCCCTCTCGCCTCTTTCTCTATCGCTATCGATCGGACCCTTCCTGTCCCAACTGCCCCTGTATCTATGCGGACCTGGCCCCTTGCGTCTTCTATTCCCTGGCTGCTCAGCAGTCGGGTTCCTGCCCCCACCTTCTTTATCCATCACCACCTGGCTCGACTGGCTTGGCGCTGAAGGGGAAGAACAGCGACTTCTGGTCGCCCAGGCGGTCGACATGCTCGGCCTGTAAATTATGGCCGAATAAAAGTCTTCTACTACTACTACTACTGAGTGGACATGAGTGCGAGTGTGAGTGAGTGGTTGTGAGCGCGAGTTGTCCTAAGTGAAGCGTGAGTGAGTGGTGATTGCGAGTGGCCGTGAGCGCGAGTGTGAGTGAGTGGTTGTGAGTGTGAGTGGACATGGGTGCGAGTGTGAGTGAGTGGTTATGAGTGCGAGTGTGAGTGAGTGTTCATGAGTGTGAGTGCGAGTGAGTGGTAGTCAGTGTGTGTGGACATGAGTGTGAGTGTGAATGAGTGGATGTGAGTGCGAGTGGCCGTGAGTGTGAGTATGATTGAGCCACCTCTCATGGTGCTGAGGTATGGTTCCTCCGCCTCGTCGGCTAACGGGTAATCCCGGTATAAGAGAGCTCGGGCGTGCCGGTGGGCTAATTTACTACGGAAAATTTCAAGAACAGCACTGTTTCTGACAGAATTCTCCGGAACCTCAGTATCAAGAGCGCAAAACTATCCGACGGTGTCACCACGGCACCGTAACTGTCTCGTCGCCGCAGACACCGGATGGTGGAACGCTAGACCGCTCCCACCACTTGCCGTCACTCTGGCGACGACGTAAAATGGGGCAGCGAACACACACCTCGCAGCGCGTCCTGAACACATATCGCCGACATCTGTCGAGGCTAAAAGTGGCGCGACTGCAAAATGTGTGCCGATTAATACGAACGAAAAAATTAATTACGAGTACGCACTCCCATTGTCCCTACGCTCGTGCTTACGAGATCAATCATTGAGAATGAATCTATTTAGCAGGGGTCCTCCTATAGGCAGCTCTGCTGCATCGGCCGTGTAGGCGTCGCAGCAAAAAGGCAACCTGCTACATCCGGTTCGTCACCCACAAGCATTTTACTGAAACCATGCGATGTCTTTTTTTTTTTTTTGAGGAGAAAGCCTTCACTAGCCCCATTACGAGAAAAGGCGGCGGCGAGTGTGCACTCGCAGATGATACAGAAAATTCCAGCGAACGTCATCAAGCCGCCGCAGGACGCACATCAGACAACCAAATAAATTTGATCCGTATTATATACCCCCCACTGGCTGACTTCAGTGTTGTGCCACCATTCCCAACTACATTCGGACCAAAAATGTGAGCAACCGTTCTTCGTACAGCGTTCCGGGTGTAGTGAGTGTAGCTTGCATGTTCTAGTCAAGTTGGAGGCCAGCATGCCGCAAGGATTGGAACCGACGACATATACGTCTTCAATTTAATGCCTTCTCAGACTCTCTATCCTTCCCTTCAGTCACGGTTGAAGTTGTGGGGACGCTTTCGTCCCCTGCGTTCGCTTTCCCTCAACGCGCTAGTTTCCCTGTGGTTAGCTCCTCCGCAAAGCACTCCTCTCGGTTCGGTGACTTTCCACTAACAGGGGAGGGCGCTCGCGTCGCAGCGCCACGGATGGCGTTTTGCTGCGCGCTCGCGGGGAGCTACGGGGTCTCTTCTCCCTCGGCAACGGGAAGCGAACGGACGTTTCGCTCGCAGCTTCGCTCTTCGTCGACGGGCGCCTCTCGGTCGGAACTTACTCCCGCCGAGCCCGTCCCGCTCGACCTCGGAGTTTATCCCTTTGCCCTACCGTGGGCGGACGTTCGCTCGTAGCCGTGCTGGTGAGTCGGACATCCTAGATTCCTCAGTGTATTTTGTTGCTAGCTGGCGTTATTGTTGCTATAGCAATAAATGCCTTGTTTGTGTCAGCCAGTGTGTCGTTCCTTTGTTCCCGTAGAGCACGGCCCGCCGTGGTCGGCGTGCGCTCAGTAGCGTACGCGACCACGGGGTGGGGTCCGCGCGGTTTTGAACTGGCTCAGCCGCGCTTAAACGGGGAGAACTTGTTTATCTCCCCGATTTTAAACCCCATAAAGTGTACACTGAGATATGACAGTTACTGTGCCATTTCCTTTCCTCAAAAATCAATTTTTGTATCGAAGTTGTGACAACCGTTCGTCGTACACCATTGCGGGTGGTGTCATACGATTTCTCACTTCATATAGCATACGTCTCTTAGGTTGCAGGCTAGCTCGCAAGAGGTATTCTAACCGAGTGTCCGAGTGTTTCACTCGGACCTTTGTGGAATGAGCGTTCGGAGGCACGTCTTCGTTTAATTTATCAGTGCGCAACCTGCGTCGAGGTCGAACACTCACCATGACATTCTAATGATTTCGCCTTCACAGCGCGTAAGCAGTCTGAAGTGCCCTCTCAATTTTTTTTTTCAGCGCCCAAATTCAGCGTGGAGACCTTTGTAAACAGGACACCGAACCGGACACGCAACCTTGAGAGGTTCGAACCTCAAATAGATTGGCGGCCCGTTCCCGCGCGAACTGCTCGCAAGACATAAAACTCCCTGTAGCTAGGCTTTAAGTCTACGAAGGGCCTTTAGTATGACGGAATGCATCGATAGCTTTTCTTTGAGCTCCCAGCATTATAGGTCAGTGAGTATTAATCAGTCACCTCGACAAGTTTCGAACGAACTTGTCTATGATACCGCTACGACGGCAAGCAAAAGGGTCCCAGCGGTGTCAGCATGAACATGGCCGCCAAATATCAACACAACCCACAGTATTATGACCGAGAAATTTCAAGCATTCGACTTGGTTTCGGAAGCCGATATTAGAACAACACAGCTGAGGTCCAGAAAGCCAGCTTTTAGCACCGTAGAACATTAAGGTGTAGATACGCCTCGCGCAAAAGAAAAAAAAAAGTGAGATGGAAAACGAAATCGCAGCCGGATTTGAAAGATGCCCAGCGCTTTCTCCTATGCGTTTCTCCAAGAAAGTGCTTGAAAACTCGCCACAGGCTGAACGTTATGAGAGGCTAAATATATGAACGCTAAGTTTCGCTAGCGCTTACAGGAACGTTTGAAAAAAAACAAAAAAACAGGCTGCCCCAGATAAACGTGATACAAATATAGGACGCATTTACCACGCAACTGCCATCGTTAAATTTTGTACAATAAAAAATTAAATTGTGAATGTTCACCTTCCATGTCTTTTTTTTTGTCAGTTTTCCCCAGAACCACACTTTTCCGATGACGAATTAAACGTTAGGAATGGTTGGTTTGGTTTATGGGGTTTAACGTCCCAAAGCGACTAAGGCTATGAGAGACGCCGCAGTGGAGGGCTCCGGAAATTTCGACCACCAGGGGTTCTTTAACGTGCACTGACATCGCACAGTACACGGGCCTCTAGAATTTCTCCTCCAAAGAAATTCCAGCCGCCGCGGCCGGGATCGAACCCGCGTCTTTCGGGTCAGCAGCCGAGCACCATAACCGCTGAGCCACCGCGGCGGCAACGCTAGGAATGAGCCACGCAATTATTTGCTGACGCAGTGACAGCTAACCACTGTGCTATAGAGCTCGAGAGGAAAAGTGTGCAGACTTGAAACTAGCATCGCTAACGGCAGAGCGAGCATCAAAACTGCACTCCTCCTGAATCTGTCCTAAGTGCTCGCTATATACGTAATGCCTAAGTTAACACTAATGCAGTCGGTGGCTCGGCTTTTATATATATATATAAATATATATATCTGAGAGAGAAGCCAACAGCCACAGAAACCAAGGGACACGAGGGATTTTTAATTCGTGAAAGACATGAGAGCGCAAAACGGGGACACGGACGAGGAAGGGAACAGGACGAGCGCTGCACTTTCAACAGGATTTATTCAGGGAAGAACGTTTAAATAGCCTTTGCTCTTATCCATGCTCTTGATCGCAGACAATCGCCTCTCACAGATACGCATCAAGAAACAGCATTTCACTGTGGCGAAGAACAACTGACGTGTCACTAATACAACTATCACCTCGCTTCTTGATATAGAAGGCTTCCACAAGCTCACGTTCAGTCCTATCTCGGCTTTTCAATAGCACTTTGCAATCATATAGTCGAGGCTTGCAGGCTACACGCTTCTCTTTCGAGCAGGCTTGGCAGTGGTCTGGAAGATGTCCTCTCTTGTTTAAAGAATTCTTGTGTTCAAGCAGGCGCTCATTAAGACAACGGCCGGTTTGTCCAACGTACACCTTGCCGCATGTAAGCGGGAACTCATAGACTACTGCTTTCTTGCAGCCAACATGTGGCATTCGGTGTCTGATGGTGCACTCTTGTACTTTTGTTCTTCCAATCCGTGAACACATTCCGGCGAGTTTTCGCGGCGCTGAAAATACCACATCGACGCCATACTTATTGGCCACCTTCTTCAGGTTATGAGAAGTGTGGTGTACGTAAGGTACAACTTCCGGCCTTGCCTGCTTTTTTTCTTGAGGTCGGTTGTTTTCCTTGCTGCCCTTCAGCTTTTTCAGCAAGGTCTGCGCCACGGAGAGAACCAGGGAAGCCGGGAAGCCTGCTTTCTGCAGCCTGGACACCTGGGAAGCATAGCTTGCGTGCATGGCATGGTGGCAAGACTTCTTTAGTGCGGAAGCTAAGCACTGGGAAGCGATAGCCCTCTTAACGGTCTTAGAATGGTTCGAATGGAAAGGCAACAAATCTTTCTTTGCGCGTGGACAGTACTGCCAGCAAACGTGTGAATTTTAATTAATTTATTTATTTTGTGCTGTTGTTCGATTAAGAATATTACTGAATATGTTACCGCTTAAAGCTAATTGATTAGATAAGCAGAAGAAAAAACAACAAGGAAAACAAAGAATGTGGTTGTGTGCGTGTGTGTGCGTGCGCGTGTGCGTGTGCGTGCGTGTGTGTGTGTGTGTGCGTGTGTGTGTGTGTGGAAGAAGGGGTCACAACATTGCAATTATCTTCATTTAATACCGACAGTTTCGAACGGAGGGCCGTCCTTCCTCCACAATTTCTCATTTTCTAGGCACCGTACGCAAAACGGAGAGGTGAAACCACTCTCTCTCCCGTTAGAGGAAAGGGACGCTAAGTCGGTATAAGACGCAAGTGCTCCAGTCCATTTAGGGGGAAGAGGGTGAGAGTTGCGAAGGACAGGGAAGGGGAAAAAACATTTATACATAAAAATATAAAAATAAAGGAAGCAAAAGTAACATTGAAAAATAAAAAGTAAAAATAAATATAGGAAGGCAACGGCAGAGGCTTGGGTAACAAAGCTATAGAAATAGATAGGGCCGCCGCGGTGGCTCAGCGGTTATGGTGCTCGGCTGCTGACCCAAAAGACGCGGGTTCGATCCCGGCCGCGGCGGCTAGAATTTCTTTGGAGGAGAAATTCTAGAGGCCCGTGTACTGTGAGATGTCAGTGCACGTTAAAACCCCAGGTGGTCGAAATTTCCGGAGCCCTCCACTACGGCGTCTCTCATAGCCTTAGTCGCTTTGGGACGTTAAACCCCATAAACCAAACCAAACCAAACCAGAAATAGATAGGGAGGGAACTAGTTGCTTCTCAGAAGGCGCCAGCAAGAATATTTGGAGAGAAGCTCCCTTCGGTGTGGGTGGTGAACCCAGCAGAATGAACAAAAACAATATGCTAACAAGGAAAGTACAAAGCAAAACCACAAAGAAAACAAAAAACGAAACACAAAAAGAAAAGGCTGAGGCTTAGCTAAGGTTAAGCCTAGTCAGATGCGAAGCATATTGATGGCTAGGATTGGTAAAGTTCCTCGCTTTGTTCTTCAGTTGTTGTAGAACGTTGTCGCCGAGCCGCATATTGAGCACGCCGCTTAGCCAGACGTTCATCCCGCTCTTCATCGGTCTCTTTGGCACGCTGAAGCTTTCGCTTCTCGTTCAAATCAGCCCTGCTTCTAGGCGGCATCCCAACACCTGGTCGCCTCGTAAGTGCCCGGAGAGCGAGGCAAGCTCAGCTTTATACCGCTGCTGTAGCGTCACGTGGTCAGCTGCAGCGCCTCTGATGTGGAGCCTCCACCGCCGCGGCCGACCGCGCGAGCCGGCAGCCCATCTCTCCTCTGCTGTGACGTCATGTTGTCACGTGGTGTCACGTGGTCACGCTAAAGGTCAATGGTAGCTCCACCGCCGCGCTCGACGGGCTGTAGTGTAGCTCTAGTAATATGCTTCGCATAAAAAGAAGAAAGAAACAAGCGCACGCATGCATATGTACAGTACATTACATCACAGAACGGACCGCTCCCCAGCGGTGCAGGTGTTTTGGACCATTGTAACGTGAGTTACGAGTCAGCCACAACATTTAGAGCTGTTTAAGACAAGCCCGTGATCGGCACGGCGGAAGCGCGGCGCCGCGGTCGAGGGAGGCAGGGCGGCCGGCCAGACGCCGTGCGGGAACCCGATCCCGCAGCCGAGTGCCGCGGCGTCCGTCCCACAGTAGGCCATTCCCTTCGTGCTTTTCGTCGCGAAGGCATTCGAGTACAGACTGGTTTTTCAAAAGAAGGGGCCGAAAGGACGAGTGAGAAGGAACCTAAAGAGTAAATACGTTTAGAAAATAAAAAAAAATAAGAAAAATAAGAATGGGGACGTGGGACCCCGGAGAGTGCAGGCTTCATGGAAGAGAAGGGATTCCAGACGTTCAAATTGTTCTAGCTAGTTAGGCTTTTGAGGAAGGTGAAACTGCCCAAGTTTTCACTAATTCCATGTGTTAGTGTCCGAAATTTATGTATGAAATACGACTCTCTTTGTTCTCTTTGGCGACTTGTTTGGAAACCCGATTGGAGAAGGATGACGTGAATGTTTTCCAATGCATGCTGGGGTAGGCACAGATGCTTGGAAAAAGGAAGATTTGGCAGCGCGTGAGTATGGGCCTTGTGGTTGTTAAAACGCAACCTGAACGGTGTTTCCGTTTGACCGATGTATTCCATGCCACACACACTGCAGTGTAGCATATATACTACGTTCGCGCTGTCGCAGTTTAGGGTTTCCCTAATCCTGAAGGTGAAATCGGAGAATGTGCCTTTAGCGATGGTTGTAGTCTGCATATGACTGCAAACCTTGCAGCGTGGCTTACGGCACGGTTGACATCCAGGACTCGGGTTGGAGTTGGGCGTTGTTTTGGACTTAACTAAAATGTCCCTCAGGTTCCTGCTGCGCCGGTATACTGCCCTTTGGTGGTTGTTTAAAAATGAGAGACAAGTGACTGCTTTGCTGGATAATATTAAAATGTTTTGATAGGATACTATTAACACGTGGAATGTTAGATGAATCCGTGAGAATAAGATTGCTGGGCCTTTCACTATCCCGTGATTTTGGGGAATTTAGTATTTTATTCCTGTCTAAACCACGAGCTTTCAGGATAGCGGCATCGACGATGGACGCTGGATATTCCTTAAGTAAAAGATTTGTTTTTAGTTGCTCAGCATGGCGGTCAAAGTCTTCGAGCTCAGAGCAAATCCGTCGGTATCTGTGAACCTGTGAGTAGGGTATGCCAGTCTTGCAGTGCCGTGGGTGGCTGCTCTTAAAATGTAGGTACTGCTGGCGGTCAGTGGGTTTTTTTGTAGAGGGTTGTCCTAAGCACGCTGCCTTTTTTCTCTATATGAACGTCCAAAAAGTTTATAAATTTTGTGGAGATGCTGTGGGTGAACGATATGGAAGGATGAAATGCGTTATACCGTATTTTCCGGTGTATAAGACGCGGCTTTTTTTCGAAAATTTTGCTGGTGCGTCCTATACAAGGGTGCGTCTTATATGCGAATTTTTCATCTTTTTTTTGCGCGTTCATCGATTACTCCAGTTCATGCTCAAGCTTTTGTCACCTAAAAAATATCACTACCAATAACGCGGTTGTAACACGGTTAATACTTCAATACCGGGACCGCCGTGCGCGACATTCTAGGTGATCTATATTATGAAACGGCGGGGATGACGACTTCCGGGATCACAAACGCGCGGCTGTTTCGGAGGCCCCAAGCAAAAGTAATGAGAAGCGCCAAAAGATGGTGACAATCGCGCTTCTCGCCATTGTCAAGACAAGCCGGCGTTCTTTTTTAGTCACCCTTTGCAACTTTTTTTTGCTCCGTGTACGTAGTGCATGTTTCAGCCGAGTTGCTTCCAGAAATGGGTGAACCTTTTGATAGCGCATCTGAAGATGAAGACTTCGAAGGTTTCAAGTAGAATAAAATGTTATGGACATATGGGGAGCTGTATCGTTTTTCCGTTCTTTTTTGCTAGAACGTGGACGAGTATGGCATGAGTGTTGCCTTTTTCGATCACTTAGCGTTGCTTAAGAATTGCTCACAGGTACGGTGCATTTCGCGATAGTCGCGCAAGCGTATTTAATTAAGCCTCACTGGCCTAACTGGGTAAACTGGGGTGCGTCTTATACACGGGTGCGTCTTATATACGAACTTTTCCAGTGACAGCTTGCATATATGGCAAGTGCGTCTTATACAAGGGTGCGTCTTATACACCGGAAAATACGGTACCTAACTATGAATGCCAAGAGGCTGGCTTCGTCGTGCGGCCAAATGAAAAAAATATCGTCCAGGAAACGTTTATAAAGGAGTGGTTTCAAGGACTGAGTGTCAAGGAATTCTGTTTCCAGTGCTGCCATGAATAAGTTTCCGTAGGCCGGAGCCATCTTTGTTCCCATCGCCGTGCCGTTGACCTGAAGATAGTGTCTTCCCTCAAATTCAAAGTTGTTGTAGTTCAGTACTAAGCCTGGGATTGCAGAGAGAGTTTCCTCATCAAGATGAACGGGGGGGATCTGTCCTCAAGTATGCATCCACTGTCGCGCGTATGGCGTCTGGGTGGGGGATATTTGTATATAAAGATGTCACATCCATTGTAACCAAGAAGCTTTGGTTGGGAATTTTGAGGTTGGATACCACTCTGAGAAAGTGATTTGTGTCCTGAATGTAGGCCGGGATAGTTGGTATAATGTCCTTGAAAAGGAAGTCGAGGACGCTAGATATTTTTTCGGTGAGTGTGCCGTTGCTTGACACAATGGGACGGCCCGGACGGTTGGGTTTGTGTATTTTCGGGAGTAGGTAGAACCGTCCAGGGACTGGTCTGACTGGAGTCATTGCTTTAAGAATTTCCCCGGATATCTTTTGATCTTGATGAAGTGATTTTAACTTATTGTTAATTTCGATTTCGAACTGACCTGTGGAATCACTGGTTAGCTGCGTGTAAAAATGTTCGTTTTCCAATTGCCCGAAACCTTCTGTTATGTATTCGGACTTGTCCATAACAACAACAGCACCGCCTTTGTCCGCCGATTTTATGACAATGTCAGATCGCTGATTTAAAGAGTAGAGGGCCCGCCGTTCGTCGGATGAGAGGTTGTTCGGGACTTTTTTTTATTTTGATTTTGAATATGAGGCGAGGATATCCTTTTGAACGGCGGCGATGTACATATCTAGATGTTTATCTCTGTGTTCGTTTGGAGTCCATGATTGGTTTGATGTCCCGGGTATGTTGATTTCACGGTTGCTTTCGCGGTTTCGGAAGTACTCGCGCAGACGTAGATTCCTTGCAAAGTTATCCAGATCCTGATATAATTGGAATTCGTTGAATTTTCCGGTTGTGGGGCAGAAAGTTAAACCCTTGGAGAGCAACTTTCGTTCCGAAGGAGAGAGTGGATGGCTCGATACGTTCACAACGTTGTCAGCCTCGATGGAAGACCGGCTAGTATTAGGTTGCTCAGGGCCTAGCGTGTTTTTAGTAGAAGGCGGAATTGGTGAACGTGGCGCCGGGGTCACACCGTCTCGCCGGAGTTTGCTAAGTTTCTGCATATTTGTGTCTTTTTTCTTTCGTTCTTCGAATTCTTTTAGCTGAGTTGTTTCTCTCGGCGTAAGGTCCGGTTCACGACGTAAGGATTGTTCGACATGCTCGAATTCGAAAGCTTTTCGTTGGCTGTGCCGTATAATTAGGTCCACAAGACGTAATGAACTGTCATGTAGAATCTGTTTCCATTCCGCGTCCTCATCTGCGTTAAGGGTTGTCATCGCCGGGGTAAGCTACAGTCGCAAACCTTTTGGTATGACTTCCGATTCTGAATAGCTAGTTAGAGTGGTCGCGTGGGATTCGTATCTAATTCGTTTTTCGATAGTTTTCCGGATTTTTAGAAATGACGGTGAGTGAGTTTCTGGGGAGCGGGCCGTACCTGTGGCGGCAGCGAGTCAGTCGCTGTGCAGCGTTGGGTTGTGGCGTGCCGCCTCGCTGCAGGCCTGTCTCGTCTTGTAGCGGCGGCGTGGCGGTACGGGGGGTGTCTCGGCCTCTTGGGTTCTCGGACGAGCCAGTGATGGCGCTATTCTTGTGCCGCTGCCTCCCTGGGTCGTCGCCATCGATTGTCCACGAACGCTCCATCCCGTAGCGGAGGGTAAGCCCGGTAATTGCGAAAGCAATATCCGTACCTACGCCATGGTTCAGCTTGTAGTGTAGCTGGTGGTGGTGCTTGTGGTTAGACTTGTGGTGATGCATCGGTTATACAATCCAGTCCAATGCAATGTAATCTAATCTAATCTCATATAATATAATCCAATCTAATGTGATCTAATCTAATCCAATAAAATCCAATCCAGTCCAATCTAGTCCAATTTATTACAATCTAATACAATTTAATGTAATCTAATCTAATGTAATCTAATCTAGTCTAATCTAATCCAATCTAATCTAAGGCCGCCGGTGGTGGCACCGCCACTACTCGCAGACGGCGCGAGATGGTCGCCCAGCTCTTCGGCGTGACGTCACACAGAGGTCATGCGAAAGGTCAATGGTGGCACCGCCGCGTCACGGCAAATGCTTGAAAGTGCAAGTAGTAAAGCTTTCGCTTTAAAAGCCTAGAAACAAGCAACGCGTGTCTGCTGAGTGCGCGCAGCAGTTGGAGGCATTCAGCCGCTCAAGCGCCTGACATTTTAAGCCGAGTTTCAACAATCGGCACGGTCCCATTCCAACGCAAAAAAACTTCGAAACAACCCTAGAATGTTTGGTAACCAAAGAGCAAGCAGCCTATTGCGACTGGGCAGAGCAATGCCTTCACAGCTGAGAACAAAACGTTTACGCCAATCAGGCTCGCGGTGTGCTCTGTTTGCGTCAAACATCCCCAGGCACAGCTCCAAAGCACGACCGCGTCACTTAGGTAACGCAAAAATCATACAACCCACCAAAAACACATCAAACAGAATAACAAGCGCTAGGTGCGCCAAACACACATCACGTACGGGAAAACGGTAAATGCAAGTGAAAAAAATAATAATAACAGCCCCTAATCTGTTTTGTTACACGGCTCTAAACAGTTGCCAGGACTAAATAAACCTTTTGTTTTTCTCTGCGACAGGTTTGTGCAGCCTGTCACCACATGGTTCAATGCACCTACACCAGACGTCATTGTTTACATTACTTTCATGCATCGGCGCCTAGCTTAAGGCGCAAACGAAGGCATTTTTTTTTTATCATGCTGCCCACTCGGAGTACCGGCTTCATGGCTGAACCTATCTGTTTGTAAATAAATAACATCTTTCTGTATCTTGTTTAGATGCTTACCTGCACTCCGTTGTATGCCAGGATGTGAATATTTGTTTTGATAAATGACTTTAGTTGGTCCTGATAGACCGCCACGGAATGGTGTCTGGTTATACCTAAATGCACCGGCTGCTTGGTACTTCAGTCGACCTGGTCTTGCTTGGAACTTACCCCCAAGAGCAAGCATTTACTGCTGCCCGGCCCGTAATATTTTCTAGGCAGAGATATAAATAATGCTATTAAGACGAACCCCAAAGAAAAAGATTTGATGCAGGCGCTAGTTTCAACTCGCGCTCTATCTAGCAGAAGCAAGCAAGGGACCCATTAAAGCGAGCTCTATCACTAACGTGCCTGCAAGTGATGCGCTGTCGGCGGTGCGCAGACCGTGAGTGCCGCTTGGTTAAGAAAGCGTAACTTGTCTCGGTGGGGGGGTATGACCGCGGCGTCATGTCACAAGGAGTCTAGCAGGGGGCACTGACTATATATACTGACGTATACTTTTGTTTTTCCTTGTATTCTCAAAGAACGTGGCTTCTGCTGAACGTTGCAAACAACAGGGAATAAAGCGTCAGCGATCTGGGATTCCCCTGGCCTGTGAAGCGCGAACGAAATCAGTCACTGTCTGGGAATAAATGCGGCGGTTGCACAAACAATGACACTATGTTGATGCCACGGCAGTGATTAGTATCATGTAATAAAAACCGAATACATTAAACTATAACTGCCTGCTTTAAGATATTTGGAACCAGGTGGCAGGTGCTGGCAACCCACGATAACTGCAAGAAATCTAATCGAAGTCGACGATACGAACTGGTATGGGCCAGTGAGTGGCTTACAAGTCGAATAACGCCGGGTGGTAATTTTACTGAATGCAGGCGCCTTTGCGGTGGTACAGCTACCATACCACACAGACTAGCATATTTAGGAAGCTTAAACCTGGCGAAAACTGCAGAACATCGCGAGCTCTCCGAAACAAATTGCCCATTCTCGACAGGTGTGAACATCCAACATTAATTTAGAGCTGGAAATTGTGCCAGAGCTTATTTCCACGGCATGACTGTATCCAGCCTAAGGATAGCGGCATAAGCATTTGGCAAGCTGCTGTAACCGGCCTGAAATCACTGCTCAGAGCCGCATATCGAGACTGCCTCGTCCAGCCTGCAAACGAAGACCGAAACCGACACGTCGTGAAGAGGAAATTGCAACCCTACGCTTCCGCCCACGATTTCAACGTTATCGCGCTGATTTCACTCGTGCACGCCCCCATGGCGCTGAGATTCAGCAAAGCGTGGCAGGCGCAGTAACCGACCTCTGCACCATGAGCTGGAAATTGCGCGAGAATTAATTTCCACGGCATGACTGTATCCAGCCTAAAGATAGCGGCATGAGCATTTGGCAAACTGCTCTAACCGGCCTCAAATCACTGCTCAGAGCCGCATATCGAGACTTCCTCATCCAGCCTGCAAACGAAGACCGAAACCGACACGTCGTGAAGAGGAAATTGCAACCCTACGCTTCCGCCCATGATTTCAACGTTATCGCGCTGATTTCACTCGTGCACGCCCCCAAGGCGCGGAGATTCAGCAAAGCGCGGCAGGCGCGGTAAGCGACCTCTGCCCATTGGCGAGGCATGCGTCAAAGAAGCGCACAGCCGGTCGACAGGGGGGCAGCGGCCACCATCCGGATGATGAGTCACGTTCCCCTGGAAGACCAGGGGCGCTACCCCGCGCGGCACTTTCGAACGCGCACGTATGGCTATCACGCGCACGCGCCTTTCCCCTATCGCAGGCAGCGTTGCTTGCCTAGCGGAGTTGGAGAACGAGCCGCCCGCGGCGCAGGGCACCGTGATGCGCGAGCTGCCGCAACACAGCGGAGAACAAGGGAAAGCCTCTCTCCGGAGCATCACTCCTCTGACAGACGCCGTGATTAATACGCTTGCCATCGCTTTCCCTTCCTGCTCCCTTCCGTGCGCGCAGCATCTCAAAGCAAAATGAACAAGAGCGAACATTACCGCGATGAGAAACGATCGACCATTCTACAGACGGGACACCATGTCATCACGGGCGACCCGCCACGAGCAGCGACGTTGTGCGGTGGTCGTCATGCTCAGCGTAGGGTACACATCAGTTACGATGACACGTTCGCACACTGAACAAATGAGCACCTACTCTAGGCGACCTAACACGCCTGGATCAATTAAATTCATGCAAGGGCTGCACCACACACATCAGACAACAGGAGTGGTGGCCTATTCAATGACCATGCAGCACTGAAAGCTTGAATCTCACGTCTGTATTTGACACTTGCATCCCTACTATCAATAAAAAAAAAAATCAGACATCCTAAATGTATATGTACTACTTTCCGGCGAAATGTGTAACCATCAACACCAGTTCTGCGAATTTTCATGCATAAAAGTTGACACGCCACTGACGCTTTTCAAGCTACCTGGCTCAAGGAGTCCTACTTATTAGTGTAAGCGCAAGTTCGCAACATACACTACTTTCTTTTCATTGCCCCCAAGACAATCAATTTAAAACAACTAATTTCTCTGCGGACACAAGTGCTACATGACACTTTTACATGCTACATCGTAAATTATAACAACAAGCCTTCCTTGAGCTTCACAGTATCCGAAGCCGCCGACGCAAATAAGAGCTCAAATAATTATTACCGAATGACCAACGACTTCATTCAGGAATTGCGATGATCGACCGCTGACAAAAGAGACTTACGCTCTGGAAGGCTATGCTGAAAAACTTTCGTGAAAATGACTGGAAAGTAATTCGCTTCTTTCTCTTGTGGTACTATATGATTGTGAGTAGCACAACTACTGCGACAGGAGCGAGTGCGTCAATGCCAAGTCATTTGAGGTTCCGGATATTTAAACATTTTTTTTTTTTTCCAGAGGGACGCGCGGGGATGCTCCCGTCCGTGCGTGGAGAAAAATCCAGAGAAAGACAAGTACTCCGCCTTACCTACCGCCTCCTCTTCCAGTACAGCACACACGGCAAAGTCCAACACCGCTAAAAGCACGATGAAGTTATTGTTCCAAGATGACTTCAAGCGTCCCCACATCGTGCCTCACAAGACACTTCACCACCGACTTCACCAAGACATCGCCGACATCCTTGCCATTATTAGGAAAACACTCGCGAGTCGCCAACGGCGCCACCATGCGTGTTCAGTGATTGATATCACACCCGTTTTAAAGGGAATATGCAATAAATTAATAGAGGCTACGTAAAGCAGACGAGAGATAGGCATTCCATCGCTCGTCACCCCAGCGCAAGAATTTTTGAGCTGGCGTAAATAACAACGAAGATATAGACAATTAAAAACCACACTCCTCCTCTCCCCCCTCAACTCCTACACGCGGGGCACCAGAAAAAAAGTAAAGAAAACAGCTCTAGGACTGGGCAAATGTTGACGATGGCTCTTTTTACAAGTTTGGAGTGTGCAGAATGATATGGTAATGCATGCTTGTTACTACGAGGCTGGTAGGCCCAGCAAATGTGATTAGGATGAAAGGTGAAGTTGAGGTCTAAAAACCTGATAGCGTCATTTACTGGAAATTCAGTGGTCAAAACAAGTGGGTCAAAACAATCCATTATGATAGTTAAAATGTATACGGCTTTTGACTTTAGTGAGCCAGAGTCACTGCTAACAAGGATTAAGAAATCATCAACAAATAATCAACAAAAAACAGCCCTCCATGGTCCGATTAGGCGGTAAGAAAAAGATTAAGAACATAAATTTACTCCACCTCAGAACGTGAGTGTGCGTTTCGGAGGTGCCAAGTAAACAGAGCTCACACGGCGCTAATTAACTAACGCATAGTTCCATTTAGGCCGTCATTCGCGGGCTAAGGGATATTTCTGGCCGCAAAACTATCTTGCAACAAGAAAAACCCAGTAGGCAGCTTGCGAGAAGCAGCTTATCATCACGGGTTTCGCACCGACTGCCTTTTCGTGCGTTAGGAAAGACACAGCGACACAGGCATAAGCGGCACTAGTCGATAACCATAATCTGCTCTGCCCACACAGCTCTGCTTATAGTGGTTTAGGAGACCAAATGAATAAAAAAAAATTGGCTTTGGCTTAGCTAAGGTTAAGCCTGGATATACGTAGGCCATAGTCTCTCACACACATCACAAACATGGCCAAACGGGTTGTTCACGAAGTCCGACGTAAACACTTGGGAAGCACTCGCGCTTTCACTCAGTCTTAACACATGTTCAGTGTAGCGGTAAGTCTTTGAGTCTTCTTCCATGTTTTCCTTCTTCTGCTGCTCCTGACTACCTGCTGTTGACTACCAGTGGCCACAGCGGTGGCCATAGCGCGTCGTTCGGCTTCTTGGCGACGTCTTTTCGCGAGACGTTCCTCGCATTGTTCCGGCGTTTCAGATGCACGTTTCGCCTTGGCTCGACCTTTCATCCGTTCTTCGGCGGCCAGCTCTCAGGCGACTACCTCTGGATTGGAAGAACTCAATTTCTCCGCTCTTCTGCGTCGTTTAGCAGCAGCCGCACTCTCCTTTTCTTCCATGTCGAACGCGCCCGCCATTTCTTCTTCTTCTGTGAATGAGTGGAAGGATGAAAAGGGGGAGTGACACGGGCCTGTTTACTGGTGTGTTGGCACCACGCCCACTGCCTGCGTGTCATAGAAAGAGGTTAGGGGAGGGGAGAAAGAAATAGGGAAAGAGAGAGAGAGCGCGCCGCCGCCGCATTGTCCGTGCCAAGTGGCACATGCTGTCGCCTCAGGCCTTACAGCTGGCTGTAGAGGCCGGTGGCCTCCAGGAAGTCGAGGAGCAGCCGGAAGGCTTTGACAGGATGGTGTCCACGGGGATCAAGGAGTTGTTCCGCATTGCTTGATGGGAGGCCCAAGAGCCGGAGGCCTGTCGTCATGACGGCTCTGGGGGCCAAAAATGCAGGGCACTCACACAGGAGTTGATGGAGCATTTCCTGAGGGTCCGAGCAGTGGGTGCACCCAGGAGAGGAGCTGAGGCCATGGCGGTGTAGGCGGGAGCCTGTGTCGGCGCTCCCCACTCTTAGCCTCTGGAGGAAGCTTCTCTCCTTGTTGTTGAGGCCCAAGGACGGGAGCGCCGTGGTGTCTGGCCATTGGCCACCCGAGGATCTGGATGGTCCAGGAGAAGATGTCTCTCCATGATGCCCCTGGCGAGGTCCAGGGGACGGCCAGCAGAGGAGAGGGGGGTGCCTGGAGCATGGGCTGCCTTGGCCAATGTGTCCGCTGCTTCGTTGCCACGGACACCTATGTGGCCAGGAACCCAGGACAGCCGGATGCGGGTGCCCCTGGAGCAGATGCGGTCCAATCTGCTCCAGGGCCTGCGTACCATGGGTGGGCCTCTGAAGGGCCTCTGGAGTAGCTGGAGGGCCGCTCTGGAGTCGGTGTATACAACTTCATCGCAGACGTCTACACGCTCCTCCAGTACGTCAGCTGCCAGGTGCCGTTGAGGACGAGGCCACAAATGGTAGCCTTGCCTGCCTGTCTATCTGGAGGGATGGGACGGTGCAGGCAGCAGCGGCAGAGGGGCAGCTTCCTGGTATGACGGAGCCATCCGTGTAGAACTGGACCACTCCTGGGGGGTCGTCAATCAGCATGGCGGCCACCTCCTGCTGAAGGCCCACGGCAGGTGTGTTGCGCCTAGTGTGGGATCCAGGGAGGGATATCTCTATCCCATACTGCTGACCCTGGTCTGGGCGAGGAGGGAGGGGAAAGGCCTCAGCCTGCCCCCCCCCCCCCCCCCCCAGCCAGTTGCTCGAATTCCTGGGCCATCTTGCCCACGTGTGAGTTGGGCCTGTCGAGGAGGCGGTCCAGGAGAGGGCGACCGTCAGGGGCATTGTCAAGGCGCTCCACGTGACGAAGGGCGGTGCGCCGGGCCAAGAGCTCCATGGGCCAACTGCCCGCCTCTGCCAGAGTGGCAGCCACAGGGGAGGAGCGGGGAAGCCCCAGGCGTAGGCGTATGGCCGCCCGCAGTTTGCGCTCGATGGCAAGATGTTGGGCCACGGTGAGGTGGACCAGAGGAAAGGCGTAGGTGAACTGCGGGACAGCCATGGCGCGGTATAGCCGCAGGCCCAGTTCTGGGGTGATTCCCTTCCCCTTGGCCAGGAGGGATCGAACTGCTCCATGCACCCTGGAGGCCTGGCCCAGGAAGTGCCTGACTGCTGGGCGCCAAGTGAGCCGGGCATCGATGCGGAGTCCGAGGTACTTCACCTCCCGGCTCCAGGGTAGGCTGCAGCCCCCCATGGTGAGGAAGGTGCAGCCCTGGCGTGCCCCCACCCTGGTGTTCAGAAGCATGGCTTCAGTTTTAGTGGGCGATAGGCCGAGCCCAGCACGTGCCAGGAAGGAGCTGGCAGC
Organism: Amblyomma mixtum; assembly: GCF_055824585.1. NCBI lineage: Eukaryota > Metazoa > Arthropoda > Arachnida > Ixodida > Ixodidae > Amblyomma > Amblyomma mixtum. The sequence continues at coordinate 30,811,432 of NC_143014.1, forward strand.
GTCAATGGCCCGTTGCATCATCTTGATGGCCTTTACCCTCTGTCTGCGAGGACCCCTGCACCAGATGGCGATGTCATCCGCGTAGATGGCCATATGGATGGGAAGCAGGGGGTCGTCAGGTATGAGTGCGGGCAGCAGGGCCAGGGCCGCATTGAACGGAAGTGGACTGAGGACGCTGCCCTGGGGGACGCCTTTCCAGATGCGCCGTGGTGACCTGGTTGCCTTGCCGAGACGGACGCGTACCTGGCGGTCAGCCAGAAATCCTTGCATGTACTGCAGCAGGTTGCCAGAGATGCCAATGATGGTGAGGGCCTCCCGGATTGTCTCATGGAGGATGTTGTCAAACGCGCCAAATATGTCGAGGAGAGCCAGGCATACAATGTGGCGGCTGTGCTTGGCATCCTCCAGGGTGGAGACAAGGTCTGCAATGGCGTATGCTGTGCAGCGGTGGTGACAGAATCCTTACTGCTGTTCTGGGAAGTGGCCGGTGACTTGGCCAACCCAGGACAGCCGCTCCAGGGCCATGGCCTCTATCACCTTCCCTGGGACGGACGTGAGAGAGACTGGTCGGTAGGAGCTGATGGCCGTTGGTTGTCGACCCGGCTTCAGGATTGGGACAACCAGGGCGGTCCTCCATGCCTCTGGGAGTTTCCCGGACTGCCGCACCTGATTGTATGTGGCCAGGAGGCTTGTCTGCAGGTCCTCGTCTAGGTTCCGGAGCATCTGGTACGTCATGCCATCGATGCCCGGGGATGCGCGACACCTGGAGCGGTCCAGGACCGATGACAGCTCCCGCAGGGTGAGGGGGGCTGTGCATGTGGTAGCGATGGCCGCTACATGGGGGGGGGGGGGGGGGGGTGTCCCTCGGATCAGACCCAGAGGAGGTCCCTGGCATGCTGGCTGGCCGTCCCTGCAGGGAAAGAAGGCGTCTGCCAGCCGGTCCGTCAGCTCCTGGAACGTGATGTCCAGGGAGATGGCAATAGCCAGGTGTGGAGCTGTGTCCGGGGAGTAAGGAGGGAGCGGAACAGTCTCCACGCCCAGGCCGGACTGCGGGCGGCCACCAGTGAGGCACAGATGCCCTCCCAGTTCTCCGTCAAGCGCGTTATATACACGCGGCGCACCCTCCTCGCGCATGCGCAGTAGCGCGCGGCGCATCTGTCGTAAACACCGGCGGCGAAACTCCCACGCGAAACTCGGCTCTGACCCGCGTAGTGTAGCTTTTCGCTACAAAATAATCATGTAGACTAACCGTAAGCGGACGATTAAATTGGATTTGGATGAAAACGTAAACCGCGAGAGAACACGCCGACGACATCGACACATCCGCGCACACAGTTGTTTGAAACCCCATTTTTTTTACGCCGTCTCGCGGTAAAATGGGTAAAACATGAAACAGAAACCGATTTCCCGCTCATATCTTTACAACTCGCACTCTTGCCGTATGTAGCTTCATCTGGTATCCAAGGCCACACTGGACAATTTGTTTATAAGCTTAACTTCTCCACTTACGCTTTAAAAACCTTAATGTTTTCGCGAAAACAAAACCGAAACCGTACTGCTTGTACATACGTCCGCATCTCCCATCGAATTGTATGTGGCACACTTTTCGAATAATAATTCTAATATTGCATAGAATAACGTCGTTTGAAGCGAAAAGCTTCACTAAGCTAGTCAACACCGGGTCTGGCGTGCGCCGTGATAAATTTTAGCCACAGATGCGCATGCTCGAGTTCGCCGCGTGACGTCATTGCAGAGGCGCAGGTGGTCGGCGGAGCCGCCGCCGAGCGCGGCTCCGCCGGTCGACCTTCGCCGTCGTTCGCGCGCTCTGCGCGTGTTTACCGAGCGAGCATCGGCGCGCGTTCGGCTTCCTCGCATGACGCTACTTGCAGCCGCGTGTTTACCACAGTTACCACGCATGCGGAAGGAGGGCTTGCCTACACCGTTATCGTGGTGCTCCCAGTGCAACTGCGACAGCCATGACGTCAAACAAAGCATAACTGCAGCTTTTCGCTTGTATATCCAGGCTTAACCAGAGCTAAGCCACTGCCAATTTTTTATTGCGAAAGCACTACTACTTTCACTTTCAAGCCTTTGCGGTGCGACGGCGGTGCACATGAAATGACCTTTCGGATGACCTCTGTGTGACGTCACGCCGAAGAGCTGGGCGACCATCTCGCGCCGTCCGTGTGCGACGGCGGTGCACATGAACGGCGGCCTAACTCTCGCTCTCTCCGCCAGGCGCGCCACAGGTGTTGTGACGTCATGCCGAAGAGCTGGGCGACCATCTCGAGCCGTCCTTGTGCGACGGCGGTGCACATGAACGGCGGTCTAACTCCCGCTCTCTCCGCCGGGAGCGCCATAGCTGTTGTGACGTCTACAGATAGTCTACAGATAGTCCATAGACTGTCTATATACAAAGAAAAATTAAGGCTGTTATAGACTTTAGTCTATAGATGGTCTATGGCTGTCTGTAGACAAAAGGATATAAGGCGGTTATAGACTTTAGTCTATAGATAATCAATAGACCGCCTAAAGACAAATGGAAATGAAGGTGGTTATAGACTTTAGTCTACAGATAGTCTATATACTCTCTATAGACAAAAAGAAATTAAGGCGGTTATAGACTTTAGTCTATAGATAGTATATAGACCACCTATAGACAAAAGGAAATGAAGATGGCTATAGACTTTAGTCTACAGATCGTCTATAGACCGTCTATAGACAAAAGGAAATTAAGGCGGTTATAGACTTTAATCTATAGATAGTTAATAGACCGTCTATAGAGAAAAGGAAATTAAGGCGGTTATAGACTTTACGATTAGATAGCCTATAGATAAAAGGAAATTAAGGCGGTTATAGTCTTTAGTCTATAGATAGTATATAGACCACCTATAGACAAAAGGAAATGAAGATGGTTGTAGACGTTTGTCTATAGATAGTCTATAGACCGTCTAGAGACAAAAGGAAATTAAGGCGGTTATAGTCTTTAGTCCATAGATTTTCTATAGACTGTCTATAGACAAAAGGACAAGTCTAAAGGATGGCTATATAGTCTATAAAAAGTATATAGAAAGTCTATAGACCATTTTTATAAGGGTAGGGCACGGTAAGTGATGCGAAGAGAAGATAATTGTTGGTCCTTAACAGTAACCGACTGGATGCCAAGAGAAGGCAAGCGCAGAAGGGAGCGGCACAGAGGTAGGTGGGTGGATAAGTTTATGAAGTCTGCGGGGATAGTGTGGCCGCAGCTGGCATAGGCAAGAGTTTATTGGAGAAGTATGGCAGAGGCCTTTTTCCAGCAGTGGACATAGCCAAGTTGATGATGATGATGAACTGATGCATGAATATGTTCTTTGAGCAATTGACGACTGAGGATACGCATGCACGTTTTCGGTGAACTAAAGCAGCTGTGAGTGGTACGTGCTCTGTCCCGTTTTCCTCCATTGTGGGATGTGTAGTTGCTTTGGTGCCATTAAACAGTTACAATCAACAGCTACCAACCCACCCAATAAGGAGCTCTCTTGAGACGTAAGGACAACCACGTTTCACTCTCTTACCTTTAGGAGCATGGGAACTAGTCCATACTACAAGAACCTGAAAAATTGGCTGTACTTGCCTCCTAATCTTCAGTGTACCGGAACCCTGTCGGTGTGTCTGCCAGGAATGATGCCCTTATCTTCGCCACAACACAGGTTGGCAAGATGAGGCGATGTTTTCCTTAGACGACAGAGCCATCGAACAAACTGTCAGTATGCTCTGTACTGATACCTTCTGGGAATAAACAAAAAGCATTGAGAGAGCCACTGGGCATATTCAATTTTTCAGCGAATGCGCTGCAGGGTAGAAATAGCGCAGCGCAAATGGAACGCCGGCCTTGCGCTGCTGCTTGTACCGCGCACTGATAGATATTAGGTCGCGAACTGGAAACGCATGTATTCGCCCCAGGAGCATAGGGTTAGAACATTAACTAAGCTGTGTCATGAAAGGCTCCAAAAATTGCAGATGCGATAGATGGTTGGGGGGTAACGGCTTATTATTTAAAGACGACCTTTACCTCACTAAATCCTGTTATGCGCGACGTTGTCGTGTACTCGTTTTCATGTTACAGCGAAAGCTGTATGTGTTGCGTTATAGGTTTTTTTTTTTTTAACGCGACAGCGTTAAGGGCCCCGTGTCGCAGAAAAGCCGGTGCCGTCGTCGGCGGCGTTGGCCGTGAGCGAAAAATCCCAGAAGCATTAATAAATAAGTCTTCCGGGTCGTAGCTTGGATTAGTGTACAAGGTTTTAACTGATCTAGTGTATCGACTACCAGGACGTGCAGACTTTTGTCGGTACGGAAATGCGGCTGCCGCGTTAGCCGGGTGCCTCTGCAAGATTCTAAGCACAATGGGGTGGGGCGGGGGGGTGGAAGCGATGCAAGCACACAGCCGAACCATCTTGACACACCGCTGCTTCAACCAGTTGCTTTCGCACACTCGCTCCCTGCGCCATGATGTAATATACGAGTCAGTGCCCCGGCCATGTTTTAATTTCTACTTCCACTGCTCATATGCATCCTTGCAACCGAAGGCTATCCACGGTCACGTGTGATGCCTCACAACCCGCATGTCTCTTACACTATGGTTAAGGTTAAAAAAACAACACATGACATGACGGTCACCACGTGTCAACGTGATATTAAGCGACAACTGTTAAGGTGATATGTTGTGGCTGAGGAGGGAGACCTCTTTTCTGTGTAGTTCTATGGCGCTCTTTTCAGTACTGTTGCGACCCGGGTAGCATGGCCGGGGACCGGTGATGGGACGAGGAGTATGGGAAACTGGGTTCGGAGGAAGGTAACGAAAAACTTTATACACTTATATACATTATTTACATAGAGCGACTGAGAAAGACTCTCAGTGGAAGGGGAACGTCTTCGTCAACCGAAGTCGACTGGAGGTAGCAGGCCTCTCTTCGGCCACACTCACGGCCGAGTTAAATATGGTTCGGATTCCCCAGATCCCTGGCTGGGGAATAATGTTCGAAGAGCACTGTCCAATCGGATGGACCGAAGTAGAGGCTGGTGTTACCACCCACGGCCGGGCAGGTGCGGGATTTTCCACTCTCTCGCAGCTGGGTCGATGGGAAGGGGGAGATGCTGACTCATCCAGCCCGGCTGGAAAGGAATCTCCCGCAGTCTTCCAGCAGGTGAATGAACCTGCCTCCCCGCCTGTTGTCCAGAACACGAGTCGGGAACACAGCAGTCTTCAATTAACAGCCAGCGTGACTGGCGCCGCCACGTCGCCTCCGCTTCGCTGTGGTTGCTCTGACAATAGCCCCTGCGCATCTCCTGCCTTAGTCGCTGCTGCCACAGTCACCTGCACTCCGCTTCCGCTCGGGTTGCTGCTGACATTGGCTCCTGCCTTCACCGCTGCTGCCGCGGTCACCTGCACTCCGCTACACTAATCCATTTAGGCTCGGAGGGCGGCATTCCAAGCACCCCACTTCACCACCGCCGTCGCGAGGTTGTCGGCCTCGTCGATTGTTCACGGTTGCTGCTGGTCGGGCCCACGTGGCTAGAAGTACGGTCACGACAGTACCCACACACGGTCGTTTACGCACCAGCGTATACAGCTCGTTCGGTCGAAAAGCCGTCGACGTCGTATAGTTGTAGCTGCCGGCACCGCTCGTTGGAAAAAATCGTATCGTGCCAACCATTTGCCGCAGAATGTTCCAGGTGGTGTAATACCATTCAGCGTTTCGAGCAGCATAAACTCACTAAAGTTAGAGAGCTTGCGGCAGGAATTCGAACCGGCGACCTATAATCGGGGCTGCGGGTGTCCACCGAGATGTGTGAGACAGTTACTGCGACTTCCTTTCCTCAAATCCAATTTTCGTTTTCTTCATTACCGCACCTTTTTCTCTCTCTATCTCTCCTCTTTCACTCCCATCTACCTCCATTTCCTTACGGTGGGGTTCGGGTGTCTACCGAGATGTGAGAGAATTACATTTCCTCTCCTCAAAAATGCGTTGCGTTCAAAGCTGCTTCGAACGGTCAAGTCGTCGCGCTGAACGGGCGATGGCGTTCCGTGGACCCCCTGGCAGCGCTGCAGCACGCTGTCGCGTTCCACTTTAAGCGTCTTTGTGCTTTTATGCGAAGCATATTAACGTAGGTTTCGGGCCTTCGCGCGACGCCCGGCGGTGGCCACCATTGACCTTGAAGTGAGATCACATGATGTGACGTCACGTGATGACATCACACCGGCTGCAGATAGGGCCTCATATCGCGCCGTCGGACGTCGCCCGGCGGAGGCCTCCACGCTTCGGTTCGCGCCGTCGCACGCGACGCGGCGGCGGCGCCACCATCGCTGCATCACGTGATATGTGACGTCACGCCAGGGATGAAGCGGCGCGCGCCCGCCGTCGCGTCAGTCTCTGTGCCCGCAACCGCGCCAGCGTCTTTGCGCCGGGCGTGTCTGTGGTCAAGATGCCTCCAAACGCTAAGGACGTTAATAATAAGAATGCAAAACGAAGGCTGCTTCGCATCCACTGGGCTTAACCTTGATAAGCCTCCAACTTTTTTCCCGCTGTATGCGAGCGCAGCCCTTCCTCGCTACAGTGCACGCATTTTTTTCCTGGGTACACTTGTTCGAGGGCTATAAATGCTCCTTCCGGTAGACGACACACATTTAATTATCCCCTCTGACCAGAACCCGCCATGGTGGCGACTCAACGCACCGCGTATTGGGGGCCAAAGCTCTGAATGTTAAAGCTGGCATGCAGGTGTGTCGCGCGTTCGGAGATTAGGCGAGGGGTGGCCGTTCGATGCCCGGCGTAGCCGGTAAGCTAAGCATGTCATGTTAACAGATAACAATAGCCCAACTATGTTTATATACATTCGAAAAGAAGGATACAAAAGCTTTTAAAAGAGCGGATTAATGTGTATTCTACAAATCAATAGAACTACGAGTGGGAAACGCAGTGGATTCAGTTTGCATTGAAATAAGCACTGGTCTGCACAGATCAAGACGAAAATAAGTGTCCAATTAGCGACAATCGAAAAGAAAGGTGCATGCAGGGAGCAAACACATATATAGTTGGCCGTGGAGCGCGCCGGCAGTCCGTCTAAAAAGAGAACGCGTGGCCCTCGAAGGCGGCGGTCCTTCCGGAGCAGCGGGTGGTCTCGGGCTGTGGTGCGGCGGAGGTGTACCCCCGAGGAGCGGACTCAAGGTAGCGTCGATTCAGCCCCTTTTTAAGCCATCGGACGTAACGGAGGAGACACTCGCGGAAGCTGGTTTACGCACGGAGTTGGAGTCCAAACATCATCATCGTCGTCATCATCACCATCAGCCTGACTACGCCCACTCCAGAGCAAAGCCCTCTCCCATGTCTCTCCAATTAACCCTATAATGCGCCAGCCGCGGCCACCCTATCCCCGCAAACTTCTTTATTCATCCGTCCACCTAACTTTCTGCCGCTCCCAGCGACGCTTCCCTTCTTTTAGAATTCTTGCCTTCGCATTACATGCCCTGCCCAAGCCCATTTTTTCCTCTTGATTTCGACTAGGATGTCATTAACCGGCGTTTGTTCTCTCAGCCACTCTGCCCGCTTCCGATCTCTTAACGTTACACCTATCATTTTTATTTCCATAGCTCGCTGCGTTGTCCTTAACGTAAGCTGAACCCTCTTTGTTAGCCTCCACGTTTCTGCCCCATAGGTGAGTACCGGTAGGATACAGCTGTTGTATACTTTTCTCTTGAGGGTTATTGGTAAACTGCCATTCATGATCTGAAAGAATCTGCCATATGCGCTCCACCCCATTCTTATTCTTCTAGTTATTTCCCTCTCATGATCCGGATCAGCGGTCACTATTTGCCCTAAATAGACATATCTTACTATTTCCAGCACCTCGCCACCAATTGCGAACTGCTGTTCCCTTGCCAGACTGTTGAACATTACTTTGGTTTTCTGCACGTTAATTTTAAGACCTACCGTTCTTTTCCACCTGTATAGCTCATTTATCATGCTTTGTAGCTCATTTCCTGAGTGACTTAGCAAGGCAATGGGATCAGCGAATCGCACATTACTTAGGTATTCTCCATTAACTCTTATGGTACTTAGGCACTTTTTCGCCGACTAATACCCGCCCCATCATCGTGAAATTTTTAAACTACAAGTCTAAGGAAACAGTTCTTTCTTCGCGGAAAGAGCTGAAAGAAAAAAAAAAAACATATCTGTCAACGAAGATTACTCCGTTTCTACCCGCATGGCTCGCAAAAAACTATTGCAGTTCGGCAAAAGTCAACCAGGTAATCCTTTTTTTAAGCTACACTACAAAAAAGTTAATTTTAAATAAGAAAAGCTACGCGTACTGCCCGAGCTCTGATAGCGTACGCGAGGTCGAGTGAAGCGACGAACGCTACGAAGCCGACGTGGCTCAACAACCTGCTCCGCGCTAGGAAAGGGCGAGGGCTAGTGGGTATTTGTTCATTTCCATTTACATCGCGCGTATCAGTCCTTTTCGGCAACATAAGAAGCGCACTGAACAAACGCGACGCTCTTTGATCTCTGATTGATACGTGTTCCGCTCACATCATCGCTTTAACTAAAACCTGGCTTTCCACTAATGTTCTTGACACAGAAATTTTTCATAACGCATCAGCTTTCATAATTTACGGTTGCGACAGAACCTTACGCCGTGGAGCGGTGGTCCTGCTAGCTATATTTAAAGGTATAGCAACCTCGTGTGTCCACATTAACAGTGACTTGGAAATGGTATGGGCTTCAATTATTCTAGGGCATCAAAAAAGAATCCTAGGCGTCTGTTATCGTGCACCTTCATCCGCAGCTAGTTGCGACCTTCAGGACGCAATAAATATAGTTCGTACACGTTTTCCCTCCACGCCTTTGTTTCTCTTCGGCGATCTTGATTTCCCTAATATTACATGGAACTCGCAGCTACCTCACCTGGCATCCTTTACTTCCGAGGCTAATGAATTTTTGGACCTGTGTTCTACATTCTCGCTCTCTCAGTTAGTACCGCAGCCCACTAGAATAACATCTAACTCTTCGAACACTCTCGACCTAATCCTTAGCAGCCATCCTGACTATACGCATATCCGTCTCATATCTTCCCGGCATAAGCGATCATTGTATGCTTTCATTTTTCATTAATGCTCACGTATCAAAGACGTCCACAGAAGTAAAGACATTGCGAGATTATAAGCGAGCTAACTTTGACGCCATAAATAACGAGCTTTCAGCCTTTATTGACTTTTTGTTGAACGGTTTTGATGATCGCTCTGTGGAAACCAACTGGGAAATTTTTGCATCAAAAGTTCATGATCTCATCGAAAAACACATTCCTTGCTTCATCGTACACCAGGAGAAGAACACGGGACAACGCTGGACAGCGTTGTCCTGTGTTCTCCTCCTGGTGTCTCGTACTTTCAGCATTACCACCAATGCTAACGCGCCATAAAATAATACACACATCAAACGCCTATCTAACAAAAAGAAACGTCTTTATCTCGCCGCTAAACTTTCACCTACTGATACGCATTGGTCCGCGTACAAAATAGCCTCTAAAGCTTACGTCACTGCATTAACGGAAGCCAAGTAAAATTTTCTTTCTAACACTCTTCCATCCATGTTAAAGACAAATCCTAGGAAATTTTGGCGCACAATTAACCCTTCGACCTCCGACCGTACTTCGCTTGAAGATTCATCACTATAACCCTATTCACGCGAGTCAATGTGCGACAGCCCTTAACAATTCCTTCATGAAAAACTTCTCTCGTGTTACAAACATCCCTTCACCTCCTACACATCATCATAACTTCATTCAGATCCCCAGAATTATTGTCGATGTGCAAGGCATTGTTAAGTTAATTGATAAGCTGCCAAATCATTCTTCTCCCGGTTACGATGGAATAACAGCCAAGTTTCTAAAAAATGCATGTGCTTATCAGTAATCTTGAACAAAAATTTTTCAGCAGTCACTATAGATACATCCTCACTTCCTACTGCTTGGAAAATAGGGAAGGTGGTTCTAATATATAAATCCGGTGATAAAACTAATCCAGCGAACTACCGACCCATTTCTCTCACCAGCACTTGCTGCAAACTACTAGAACATGTAATCTTTTCTCAGTTAGTTAACTTTCTTGAATCAAATTCATTTTTAACCACGTCTCAACATGGTTTCCGAAAATCATATTCATATGTAACGCAGCTTATATCCTTCACGCACAAGCTCCACGAAATTTTAGACCGTTCATCTTGTGCAGTCTGCATTTTTTTAGATTTCTCTAAATCATTCGACAAGGTTTCACACGAGCTCTTTCGTCACAAATTAAAACAGTTAAATATTGGCTACAGTCTTCTAAAATGGATTGAATGTTTCCTTATTGATGTGCTTGGTGGTCGGGACCAAGGGGTCTTCACCGCATGGGGATGAAGTGGGCAGACTGCGGAGGGAAGCCTTCAGGAAAAGCAGTAAACTTGGAGGCTTATTTACATTATTTACAACATAAACAGAGAGACCAAAGGTCAGGAAAGAAGCTCTCTGACACACCACAGATTGCGGCTTAAATGCAGTTCATATTCCCCAGGCACCTAGCTAGGGAATCCGGTAGCTGGTCGAGTGTCCAATGGGTCTTTAGGCTCTTCATAGGCTCCGCCCTCCCCACGTGACCGCGCACACACCACAGAAACACGTGTTGGCAAGGAGGAACTTTGGAGCCCTGCAGTCGCGAACTCCTTGGTTTGCCGCGGGCCGACCAGGCCCAAAGGGTCGTTAGCTGCTATGCGGCGATCCTGCCGTCTTGAAACACGAGATCTGACGGCTCGCACCGGTGGACTCTTCAGGAAGGAGGGACAAATCAGCCGTGTCCACCCCCGCTTTGTTGGGCTGCTCAGGGGCACGCGGGCAATGGGTTGGCGCCGCCGTCGCCTCTGCCGTCGCCGCCACTCGGGACTCCACCGTCGGTCCACGGGAATGCGAAGTCCGGGAGAAGCGCCGCATTCAGCATCACCGGCGAAGGGGATTAGACGCCTTTGTTCACTGTGACGCCGTCGCTAGAAGCCGCACCACGCCAGCGTTTCCTGTGTCTTCTCAGAAGCAGCGCTTTCGGTCACGGTAGCTCGATGGCGCCTGCCTGGCTCGCCTGTTCCCGCTGGCTGGGCCTCCGATCACAACATTACTAATCGCTCACAATTTGTTGCAGCTAACGGCCAAAACTCCCCGCTAACGCATGTGCATTCTGGTGTGCCACAAGGATCGGTTCTTGGGCCACTTTTTTTTCCTTGTCTACATAAATGACCTTGCCTCTAATGTGTCTTCTAATATTCATCTTTTTGCTGACGACTGTGTTATCTTCCGTGAACTAAGCGACGCTAACGATACTACGATTCTGCAAACTGACTTAACTGCATGCTACAGTGAATTGGTGTAATACTCGGCTCATGGAACTCAATACTAAAAAATGCAAAGTCACGCACGTATCTCGTACAGATTCTGGCCTCCTGACTTACCACCTAAATAACACTGCTTTGGAATCCATTCGCGCTTACAAGTACCTCGGAGTATATATTATGAGTAACTTATCCTGTGCTAGTCACATTAACTATATTGTCACGTTGTAGTGACGGCAGTCCAGCGGTCAGGAAGACACCAGAAATACTTGCAAACGAAGCTCTTTATTTGGGCTGACTTGCGCCCTCAAAAGAACTGAATCACTCGGCGGCGGCGTAAGCAACAGGCGTGCTCGGCGGTCGTCGAACTACGAATGTCCGCCGCTCGCGGCATCGCTCAACTGAAAGCCGGCAAAGAAACTTCCAGATAGCAGGACAAGATCATCTACAGTAATCTGGAAAAACCTAGATGCAGCCTTTCATGGCTGCGATCAATCGAGATTAGACTGGTCGCTTCTCGCGTCACGAACAGAAATGATAACAGCCCTTTCCTGCAGCCTTGAGCGTGAACGAACAAACACTACAATGATACGTGGCATTACCCCCCTTCCAAAGAAGCATCGTCTCGATGCTTTAAAATGAAAATAAACATGGAGAATGCTTCGAAAACTTAGAGTCCTTTAGCGTTCCTAGTAAGGTGTAAGGGCAGCGGTAAAAGCTTCAAGTCTGGCCGTGTCGTCGTCGTCGGTGTCATCGTAGTTTTCGTCGTCGTAGTTGTCTTCGTCGTAGTTGTCGTCGTCGTCGTCGTAGTTGTCGTCGTCGTCGTCGTAGGGTCGTCGTCGTCGTCGTAGGGTCGTCGTCGTCGTCGTAGGGGTCGTAGGGTGGTCGTCGTCGTCGTAGGGTCGTCGTCGTAATTCTCGTCGTAGTTCTCGTCGTAGTTGAGGCATAGTCTTGTGTTTTCGTCGATGGAGGACCTTAGTTCTTGCGCTCAGGCGGCTCGGCGATGAGCATTCTTCCCGACGCAAAAATTCTTCTGTTTCGGCTGGTCGCTGGCCGGGTCGGGGTCGTGGGGCGCCGTAAGAGAACCCTCGGATGCCCAGTCTTCTGTATGGGCAGTGCCGGAGGACATGACCGGCTTCGCCACAGTGGAAGCATAGTGGGCGGCGCTGGTCGGGAGTTCTCCACTCGTCGCATTTCCTCGGCTGCGCGCGTCGCTCGTAGGACGGGCGGGTTGGGGCGAGTGGGCGGCGGTCCAACGCAGCTGGCTGAGGGCGATAGGGGCTTGGTTCCCGTCGTCGAGGTGCAGGACGGCGCACAGCTGCGGCGTAAGTCATGGCTGGGGGCTGCAGAGGCTGCGTGGGTGTCGGCGTCACACCCAAGGCCTGTTGAACCTCGTCCCGGATGACGTCAGTGAGCGATGAAAGTTGCGGCTGCGTTCCCGTTGGCAGCAACCGTCGGAGCTCCTCTCGCACAACTTCACGTATAACCTCCCACAGGTTATCATTGTTAGCGGTGTCCATGCAGCTTGCTGACAAAAAGCGCTGCTGGCGGTCATACTGGCGGGCTCGGGCGTCGAGAGTTTTCTCCATTGTGGATGCCTCTTCTACGAATTCAGCGACGGTTTTCGGTGGGTTGCGAACGAGGCCGGCAAATAGTTGCTCTTTAACTCCTCGCATAAGCAACTTCACCTTCTCTTCTTCCTTCAAGTTCATGTCGGCACGCCGGAAGAGACGCTTCATCTCCTCAGTATACACTGCAACGGTCTCGTTTGGGTGTTGTATGCGAGACTGTAGCAGCTGCTGGGCTCTCTCCTTTCGCACGACGTTTGTGAAGGTCTTCAGAAGCTGTTTCTGGAAGGTTTCCCAGTTGGCAAGGCTGGCTTCCTCATTCTCGAACCAGACTCTTGCTGGTCCCTCCAGGGCGAAGAAGACGTACCTAAATTTCATGGCGTCGTCCCAGTTGTTGAAGACAGCCACACGGTCGAACTGCTCCAGCCATTCCTCGGGGTCGGCGCCAGGCGAAGCGTCGAAGGTTGGTGGCACCCGGGGCTGCTGCAGAATGATTGGAGTGGTCGTCTGGGGCAAGGTCATGATGGACGTTGGTACTTGCTTCCGCTTCCGGGTAGGGTCCGGCAGGGTCCCGAACTCAGGTGCGTCCCCTTGCAGGCGTCGGCTTGCGCGGTGGACTGGACTCAGGTCCTGCGGTAGATGACTCAAAAGGCTGGCGTCTCGACTTGTAGGGGGTGTCCGGAACATGGGAGGCTACCCCGCACCTCCACCAGATGTCACGTTGTAGTGACGGCAGTCCAGCGGTCAGGAAGACACCAGAAATACTTGCAAACGAAGCTCTTTATTTGGGCTGACTTGCGCCCTCAAAAGAACTGAATCACTCGGCGGCGGCGTAAGCAACAGGCGTGCTCGGCGGTCGTCGAACTACGAATGTCCGCCGCTCGCGGCATCGCTCAATTGAAAGCCGGCAAAGAAACTTCCAGATAGCAGGACAAGATCATCTACAGTAATCTGGAAAAACCTAGATGCAGCCTTTCATGGCTGCGATCAATCGAGATTAGACTGGTCGCTTCTCGCGTCACGAACAGAAATGATAACAGCCCTTTCCTGCAGCCTTGAGCGTGAACGAACAAACACTACAATGAACACTAGCATCATCAATGATGCTAATCACATGCTAGGTTACCTCCGCCGTAATTTTTCCAGCGCTCCATCTCCCCTTAAATTGCTGCTTTTCAAGACACTAATACGCCCGAAACTTGAATATGCGTCATCAGAATGGAATCCTGCTCAAGTCACCCTAACCCGTTCTCTTGAACTTGTTCAAAATAATTCCACTCGCTTCATCCTTTCTAATTACAACCGAACAGCCAGTATATCAACCATGAAAAATAGCCTTCCGATTTCTTCTCTAGCATCGCGTCGTAAAATTTCCCGCTTAGCATTATTTCATAAGCTTTTCCATCATTCAATACTTCATAGAGAACTAATTCCAGAACCGCTCTATCGCTCCCATCGCATTGATCACATTCACAAAGTTGGTCTGGGTCGTTTTAACACTAAAACTTTTTTTCAGTCATACATTCCACTTATTTCTCGTGAATGGAACCACCTTAGTGCTGAAATTGTGTCCATTACTAATAACGAATTGTTTCGAAAGTGTTTAGCTAATATTGTATGATTAGGAGAACATTGTTTTATGACGTTTTGCTGTATTATATGTTTAGGTAACACTTAGCTAACATTGTATAATTAGGAGCATCTATCTTTTTTTTGTAGCATATTTAACTGCGTCTCTTGTTCTTTGTTGTATATTCTAACCACTCCCCTCTGTAATGCCTCTGACCCTGAGGGTAAATAAATAAATAAGTAAATAAATAAATAAATACCCAACTGTTCCCAATCCAGGCCCCGGAACACGTGCTGTAAACAGGCGGTGAACAGCATTGGCGAGATCGTGCCTTCCTGCCTGATACCCTTCCTTACTGGAATTTTATAGCTGACTTTATGAACGACTATGGTAGCTGTGCAGTCGTTGTAGCTATCTTCCAATATTTTTACATAAGTCTCTTCTGCACCATGACTCCGCAATGCCTGCATGACTGCTGAGTTTTCCTCTGAGTCAAATGCTTCCTCGTTATCAATGAACACTATATATCGTCTTGGCCCAGACGAAGACAAGTCCCCTTGTCGAAACGTTGGCTCTAGCAACCTGAGGTTTTCCCCTCCCTTGTTCATTTTGTGATCACTATATATAGGGGTTGGTTATATTCTCCGCGTTTCTCTATCACCTGATTGATAGTGTGAATATGGTCTGTTGTCGAGCATCCTTTACGAAGCCTACATGCCTGATCATTTGGTAGATTGAAGTCCAAAGTTGTCCCGATGATATTTGCGATTACCTTAGAAAATACCTTGCACGCAACGGACAGTAAGCTAATCGGTCTGTTATTTTTCAAGTCCTTGACATCTCTTTTCTTGTGAATAAAGTTAGCGTTCTTCCAAGCTTCTGGCACGCTCGAGGTCACAAGGCATTACGTATCAGAGTAGCTAGCTTTTGTAGCACGACCTCCGCTCCATCCATCAAGAGATCTGCTGTTACCTGATGCTCACCAGCTGCTTTCCCCCTTTTGCATTGCTCCTGCTGGCACAACGTATTACCTAAATATAGATACACACTGGACTCTCGAAGGAAGTCCAGCAACGTCTGATGGTGCGGCCCAAAAATACAGTCTTCTACCTCCGGTGGGCGGCCTGGGGGTGGTACACACCGGTGCAGGTGCTGGTGTTGGTGCATGGTGGAAAAAGCCACGCTGCTTGAAGGGCTCAAGTGTAAACTAACTGAGATTGGGACGAACAATATAAGGTAGGAGGCGAGGCGTGCTTCGGTTTCCTACGTGTTGTGTGTGTCCCATAACTTAAAAAATACTGTAGTTTGTCACTATGTTCTTCAGCGGTTATACCTAACACCAAATGGATGTTTTGACAGAACTGTTTCAGTGCACAAGCATTGAGCTGTTCTCTATCATGCCGCATGCTGATGGCATCATCAACGCCAGACACTGCAAAGGTAGATCATCCAGTGCCCTTTCATTTACTTGGTCTGCAACTTCTGTGAGTGCTGCTTTCAGAGCCAGGACCTTGATCTTTTTTTCACGCGGCAGTTGTCTGCGATGAACAGTTTCCGACTTCACTGCATGCCTGTTCATCAAGATTTATCTTTTCGCCTGCACAGATATTTCAACCACATCGATCATGGTCCTCTCAAGGTCGATGACAGAGACTGGAGTTGCTTGTGCAGCTTGTTGTAGCCATTCACGGCGCAGCTACCATCTTGATAACAGCCTTTCGGAATGATTAGATGGCCTGCCGCTAGCTATCTGGCGCAGTAAACTCCACAATCCTTCGCTGTTAATTCATAGTGTATAGCTTCACGTCACCAGTCCGTAGATGGTGGCGTCACGGTCGGCAGGTCACCAAGTCACCAAGCTTCAGTGCAGACGTAATACTTATTTCAGCCTAGCAGGAAAATGGCCCCAACTCATTCGGAATGAGTGCATACGAACGGCTCGCTTGAAGACGAAGTAAGTATACTAAGCAAGGACTTATAAGTCTGTACGAAATCACGCTTTTTGGGTGACTTCCGCCTGCACTGCCTATTTTTTGGGGTGTGAAAATCGATCCAAAATACAGGGAAAGAATCCAGGGATATGGCACCGGGCAGCGCGCAGTTCCCGCGAGGAATGCGCATCTCCTGCCCGTTTATAACATCCCATTGCAGACCTTGATAAATCATCATGCTCAGAATGACGCCCATATATTTTAGACGCTCGAGACAACTGTTCTTATGACGAAATATCTCCTTACGCTTTTTAAAGAGGCTGTCATCGTGCGGCGGTGTTAAAAAATGTCCGATGGCATCATGTCGTTTCTGTTGCCACTTATGCAGCTATAGGCGTAAAGCAGGATGCCATGTGTAACACTCGCTTGAAGTCATCTCGTGCACAAAATTCACCACAAAGATGTTTTCCCAATCACTACGAGCACCATTCAAGAAAGAACTTGCTTGAAAATCCGACAAGCCTATTACTGCAGCGTACGAAAGTGCCGCGCCAGCAGACGATGTCGAAAAGCTCGACTACAGCGCCAGTAGTTCCCGCGTCTAACGCTTCAGGGCAGCTCTACAGCCACTTCAACCACATGTGTTTGGGAAGCATTGCGAAACGCACTTGTTTCGAAAACACATGTGCTAACATTAGCGTTTATTTGATTGTTTTATTTGTTTTGCAAAACGTTTTCGAGACTTGATGCGGTAATGAAAGTAGTTTATTATTTAGGTTAACTGCCATATAACACAATGTGAACTATTGCGCAGGGCGCCCTCAGGCGCCGCCCACGATCCGTGTCACGTCAATACCTTTCGAGTGTTGCGTCGGCTGCGTGGAACAGCTGCTACACGTGTCTGCGAACCGTATGCTTGTTGTGCGGGTGCCGCATCAATAGGCTAGATTTATTTCACCTCGCTCGTTTTGTACCTCAGCGCCTACAATGGCAGAACACACCGTTGAAGCGAATGGCGGGAGCGCAGCTGTTTCGGCAAAGGTGAACTTTGTTACGAGAAACCTCCAGGAAGTGCTTGGTGAAGCCCGAATGAATGAAATTATGAAGGAACGAGATCTGAAAATCTACTGGGGCACAGCTACAACCGGCAAGCCCCATGTTGCTTACTTTGTTCCTATGTCGAAGATTGCCGACTTCTTGAAAGCAGGATGCGAGGTAACCATTCTTTTCGCTGACTTGCACGCATACTTGGATAACATGAAGGCTCCTTGGGGCTTGCTAGAACTGCGTACCCAATACTATGAGCAAGTGATTAAGGCGATGCTGAAGTCGATCGGGGTGCCGTTGGAAAAGCTAAAGTTTGTGAAAGGCTCCACGTACCAGCTGAGTAAAGAGTTCTCAATGGATGTCTACCGGCTTGTGTCTTTGGTAACCGAGCACGACGCAAAGAAGGCTGGGGCTGAGGTGGTTAAGCAAGTCGAGCATCCGCTTCTGAGCAGTATGCTGTACCCATTATTACAAGCCCTGGACGAAGAATATTTGCATGTCGATGCGCAGTTTGGGGGAGTTGACCAACGCAAGATTTTCACTTTCGCCGAGAAGTATCTGCCTCAACTGGGCTATGAAAAGCGCATTCATTTCATGAATCCGATGGTGCCTGGCCTATCGGGCGGCAAGATGAGCTCATCGGAGGAAGACTCAAAGATCGATTTGCTTGACTCGCCGGCAGCTGTGAAAAAGAAACTGAAGAAAGCCTTCTGCGAGCCGGGAAACCTCGAGGACAACGGTGTTCTTGCTTTCGTGAAGCATGTGCTGGTGCCTCTTCAGAAGGGCGCTGAGCTGGTCATCGAGCGTGATGAGGCACACGGCGGCAACATCACCTATTCGAGCTACGAAGAGCTGGAAGAGGACTTCAAGAATCTGAAGTTGCACCCAGGTGATTTGAAGGCCATGGTCGAAGTGCACCTGAACCGGCTTCTAGATCCGATCAGGGAAACGTTCAACGACCCGAAACTCCAGAAGCTGGCAGCTGATGCCTACCCTCCGCCAACGAAAGCTGTGTTTGATGAAGTGACTCCGCAGCGCCTCGATTTGAGAGTTGGACGGATCATCCAAGTGGATGACCACCCAGACGCGGACGCGTTGTATGTGTCTCGTGTGGACTTAGGTGAACCTGCTGGACCCCGCACTGTTGTCAGTGGCCTGCGGAACTTGGTGCCAAAAGAGGCGCTTCTCAACCAGAATTTTGTTTTGCTGTGCAACTTGAAGCCATCAAAGATGCGAGGCGTGGAATCGCAAGCCATGGTGCTCTGTGCTTCAGTCCAGGAGCCACGACAGGTTGAGCCCCTCAAACCACCAAGGTGAGCAGAAGCATGCTTTTGGTCATGTTGCAGCAAGCTAGTGCGCACTAGTTCTTTCATTCCCTCATGGCAGACATTGCTACTTGGCACTGTGGTGAAAGTGTGTTTTTTGTTGCTGTACGTGCAACAAATATGTGCTCTACAGTTAAAGAAACTAGCATTTTATTTATTAATTGCACAACACCATGCTGCTGACTGCTTCTGCATCTCAATGTTGTGTCCTCCTGTTGTGGTTACCTGTTACTGTATCAGAATGTTCTGGCAGCAAGTTTATTTTGGCAGTGCAAGCAGTAAGCTTCACCAGCTATGAACATGCATTCTCTCTAGATGTTATCACGAGTACTACTAAGTGAAATACTGCCCCAGTGCTCACCGACATTAGCCGCTAGTGGGGTGGTAGCTCAGAGCGCTAGTGGAATGGTAGCTCAGAGCGCTAGTGGAATGGTAGCTCAGAGGAGTCTGATTTTAACGTGGCAATCTGAAGCAAATGTGTTCTTTCTGTTTGCAGCAACTGCACTCCAGGAGACCGTGTGTTTGTTGAAGGCTATGAGGATGCCAGCATCCAGCCAGATGGCCAGCTAAACCCCAAAAAGAAGATTTGGGAGAAGTTGCAGGTGGACATGAAGGTTTCTGCATCACTGGTGGCTGAGTGGAGAGGCTGTGCATTCTTAGTGAATGGTCAACCTGTCACCTGTACTTCACTCAAGGGAGCACCCATCAAATAAGAGAGCCTCTACTTATAGAACAACTATAGGGCAACACCTTAACTTATACATCCTACACGGAAGTTGATCTTACCTGAGTCCCATTACTCTGGGTAGCTTGAAAGCATCAGAATTGGTGGAATTTGCTTTTATTGGTCTTTGATTACATTTGATTGGTCTGTGTCAAATATAAGCCCTTTCACTGTTTGTGATGATTTATTTGGTCAAGGTCAGCAACAGCAGCCATAATCTAACAACTCCATCAGTTATGCGTTTGCACTGTGCCTGGGAACTATACCAAAGGAGTATACGCGTACGCATGTATTGATATTTTGTACCTGTTACTTGCTAAGCAAGTAAGAATATTTTTGCAGGAATTTTGTATCAAATGTATGCTTTGTCTGGGTATCTACACTGTCAGATGCGTTCACATGTCTTGTAAAGGCTTGTATCTATACTACTCCTGCAATAAAGTGGCATGCTCCCAGGAAATATTGCCTTCACCTTGCTCACTGTTGCACAAGAAGTGATGCTTACTGACATGTCGTTATGCCTGTGTTACACAATTAAATTTTTTCTCTTCTAGCGGTATGCCACATATCATATAGAGAGGGGGAATGGGACAAAAAGCCATGACAGAAGCTTGATGGAGGTCCCGGCCCCTTACAAGGCACATCAAATGGTGCTCTTGCAGAAGTCTCAAGCTCATCTCGCCACAAGGACTGCAATAGCAAACTCTTCACCTGTAGGCCAGTAGCTGAAAAAGGGAAAGGAGGGGGAAAAATTGTACAGGCCATTACACCCCTCCTGCTGTCTATGAACACTTGGATAGTGTAAAGATAGGTGGTTACTACCTCCAGGTCTCCATGCAAAGTATGTCTATTCACTGACATAAAAGCGTGTCATGATGGCATGATGAGTGGCTGGTGCCAGCAATAAAGATCTCGGAAAAGATTACTGAAGAAGGTTCTGGCGCAGCATTCTTGGGACAAAGGCTGAAGCTGTGAAGGCGGGCAAGCCAAGCGACAAGGTCTTGCCTTGCCGCTTGGCTTGCAGAAATGCAGCTCAAGTACCGCAGTTTTGAGACACCTCTACTGTAGCATCACAAGTGTTTAGTTTTGTATTTAAAGCCCAATGTGCACATTGTTATCAGATGTCATCATTTAGAACAAAAGTAGTGCAGGGTTTTCTGATTGACTGGTGCGTGGCAGCATTCTACACTAGGTGTGAAGGTTCGGAATGGTTATGCTACATGTCTTCTGGCCAGTGCAAATGGAAAGCAAGTGGTTCTGGCTCTGCTTCATTAAAAAAATATTCACAAATGGTTATGCTTAGAACTTAACATGGCTTATTTCAGCAAAAAGTTGTTTACAGCAGGGATGTCTCCATGTCCACATTCCCACCTTCAATATTCACTGTGTTGTCAGTGGGTACCAATATGGCTGAAGCGGCACCAACGTAATTATTGGCTTGGCCTTGTGTTCGACCATCAATTTATTATTGCAAGCTGTTCATTATAGGGTAGCGGGTTAAATGAGCTATGGAGAACTCGGCATAGCTGGCACGAGGGCGTTTGTAATCAGCCTTGCTGCCAGGCACCGCACAACTGATATTAAAATGAAATATATTGGCTCTCCATTTTTTTTCTTGGGGTGGCATGGGTGTCGTATACCTTGCGGTCGTGAGGCAAAAGCCATATGCATTGGTAAAGTGCTAGTTAATTTTGTGTTTTTGCCGTGTAATTTTAGCAGAGGTACATCTCCTTTTTTCACATCTCCCATTTTCCAGTACTTCAGATGCATATGCCTGCAAATTTACTCCTTTTATTCAAGCATCACCAAACTCAAGTTCAAATCAAATCTCCCACCTCTCATGTTATGCTGTAAAATAGTTAGAATATGTCTTTTTCATAAATTTTATCACTCGGCGCTTGGAAATTGTGTTATCTCACCAGCTTACCACATTTATAACTGCCTTAATCGTGATAAAGCAGTTTACCCACCATCTGCACATACCATGCTCATCTTAATGGTTTCTTTCACTAGACAACCAACTACTGGAATCATCTTCCTATTGGCGCAGTTCATCACACTAATACAGCACATTTCAAGGCATTCGTTGAAAAAATCGACATGCTGCAATGACCCACCCCTCATGTAATGCCCCAACAGGGACTTTTGAGGTATCGATTAACAAACAAATAAATAAATTAATTAATCAGCTGCATGAAACTGGCTTCCTTGGCACTTTCATCACTCAGCCCTGAAGTGCTATGTTACTTTGCTGGCAAGCAATGTAAACATGCCATGTTATTGAGCTTCATCTAGAGAACAGTAATGTAGCTGGAAAGGGTTAATCCAAAACAAAAGTGGTTTGAAGTGATGTTACTACAAAAGAAAAAGAGCTGTGTGACTGCTGTTTCAAGCTATGCATCGCAAAATACAGACAATTTTATCAAGCATAAATTTTCTGATCAGTTAACCTTGCTCGTTGCATTAATGGGGGATATGGGGATTAAGTCACAAAAATCTTGAAAAAAAAAAAAAAAAACTGAATTCTAGAAAACACCAGATTTGGCATCTATACAGTCTTTTTAATTTCATCTAGAAAAATTTTCCACGAAAACAGCCCAGAAGTGACCTAAAAAAATGTTTTTGTGACTGCAGGTAACCAAAAGCAGGCTGAAATTTTCATGAAAATGCCAGGAGTTTTTTGACCCGATAACATGACAGTGGCTTCACAGATTTTCACGCAGTTTGTTGCATTGTGTTCCTTGATAAATGCACTATTTCCAACGACATTCCTGTATTTCTGAATTACTTTCTCATTTTTTCACTCTGTCACTAATTTCACACGACGGTAATGAGTGCATTATGCCAGCGTGGGTATAACATTCTGTGTAGAAAAAAAATTGGGCTACTAAAACTATGTGGAGAATGTTACTGCATCAAAAAATCCTTTGGGTAAAACTTCAGAGTGACTGTAGACTCCTACCATGTTTTGTTGTCACGTCAGGCTTTCTGCAAGTTTGGTATATTGCAATGAAGCATATAAAAATGTTTAATGTCAAAACTAGCGGAGATATTTCAGAGAAACTTTTTTATCTAGGCATTCATCAGTTCCCCACTTAGCATTGCAAATTTTATTGCTCTACACCAAAAAATAAAAAAAATTTCGCCTGTGATCTCTGCACCCCCCTTAAAGTGGTTGAACTGCTCTAGAATTAGCAAAGCATGCATTTACCGTATGCCAGTGATGATTTTTGCAATTCATGCTTTGGTGCGATGTGGTTTAGTGGTAGTGCAGTCAAGGCAGTGCCTTTCCTCAGTGCGCTTGTGGGTGCTGTACATGCCACTGATATAATGGTATTGGTTTCGCTCTGGTATCTTGACGAGGGTGGTGGAGAAATTTTATTTTCACAAGGTTAAAAAGAACCTTTCATGTGGGAGTGCTTGATTCACCAATCTGGTTTATTCAGAACTAATTTTAATTAAAGTATTCATTACTTTAATATTTCAAACGAACATATAATAACCAAGGCTTCTATTATCAACCTTCTAAACTTGAACAGATAGCAGAATAGCAAGGTCAACTTGAGCCTTCTGGAAGCAATTGGTGGTAGAGAAATGCCACGCCTTGGACAAGAACAACGGCTCGCGCATTTATTTTACAAGTCAGGACCTCCTGCATTAAATCTGAGTCAAAGTTTCCTTAATACCCGCCATTTCCCTCTTGCTGTAAATGGACGCAAAAAGCCCCTAGCCAAAATTTGTTGAAAATGCCTAGAGATTGTGCTGCAGCAAAATGGGTGCTCATGAATGCTGAAGTTATGAAATAGAAATGGTGAGAAGTACCAGTTAAATTTTATAAAAATCAAGTGCTGAAAGCTGAACCTCTCCTAAAGCTACCACTCACGCTGCTGGCTAAGGAGGCAAGGCATTCTGCGGCTAAGTGCAGCATTACAGGCTTTATAGCCACAGTTGCCAAATTTACTCTCAAGTGATGCATAATGAGACAAATGTATTGATTAGCATGGCAACAATTTTCTCAATAATTTCAAATTGGGAGAAATTTGGTTTTAGTCAAAAACAAAGGGCGTTACATACCGTATTTACTCGTGTAATTTTCGCGCCCCTAATTTATTACCTGGGTTTCTAAAAAAAAAAAATCTCATATTTTATGCTCCGTGCTGCGCCAGACCACCAGCATGCACGCAAATGTGCGCTAGGCAGTGTGTGGCTGTGAAAGATGAGAGTGGTATGGGGACGAACTGAGTGTAGATTACTTGGCTTGTTTGCGCTGGCGGTCTCTTTCCTTGACGTACAGTTGCGAGAGGAAACTTACAGTAATCTCCGGCTTGTGCCGGAATATGAAACTACTGAGCAGTTTGCTGTACGGTTTGCTGCTAGTTGGCCGAACCGCACGCGACGGTGCCGTTCCATCACCTTTTATCTCCATCTGCTTTGGACTGCTGGCTTTGATGTATTGTTGCCCATGTATGGCTTTGAGCTGCGCGCGTCCTGCCATGCCATCTTGCAGGGAACTGAATAATATGGGGCAGGGTAGGAGGAGGTACGAGTCTTATATATGGAATCAATTTTTTTTTTGCCCAGCAAGGGGGGAGAGTTGGGGGTCCATGTATAGGCGGCAATATGTAGTATGTATTGCACGTAATGACCTTCGCAGGGCATTTTAGGATGTATTCGCAAAAATTTCGCGTAATTTGCCCACCCCCTTTTTAAAGCCGCAACAATACAAAAAAATTCCCACAAATTACGGTAGTAAATACGGTGGCGGTGGTTTATGGGGTTTAACATCCCAAAGAGACTAAGGCTATGAGAGACTCCGTAGTGAAGGGCTCCGGAAATTTTGACCACCTGGGGTTCTTTAACGTGCACTGACATCGCATAGTACACGGGCCTCTAGAACTTCTCCTTCAAAGAAATTCAACCGCCGCAGCTGGGATTAAACCCGCGTCTTTCGGGTCAGCAGCCGAGCACCATAACCACTAAGCCACCGCGGCAGCTCGGCAGTAAATACGGTACATGCAGTACTTAGTCATGTAACTTGTAATCCATACCAAGTAACTGGTAAGCACCTGATGCTGTGACAAACAGCAGGGACTGAAGAAATAAGATCTACAAATATGAAGCAATACTGGCAGTTTTACGATAACCCTGTAACAACAGCTACTATTATGTAGCAGTCGCTTAGGCTTAATTCAACGTACAGGCACGTGCAAAAGAGTGGAGACCACACGAATGATAGAATTTGTGGTTTTTCTGTGGAAAACTCAGTGCCCGACAGAAATGCTTAGGCGAGCAGGCTAGCATGTTAGGGAGTGCTTACATCACATATGTCAACAACATGCGCCCACTGCCATATAGCCGCAGCATGCAGTTTTGCCTGTTTGTGTGGTCTCTATTTTTCCGCATGCCTGCATATCTGTGAAATGTATGGAAATGCCATTCAGACTGCAGCAGTGTATAATGCTAGGTGAAAACCACTCAGATAATGAGAACCACGTACAAGCAGGAAATTAAATTTTGCGTTTTCCGATCTTCTCCCACATCAATGTGACCACAAAGAAGCAGAGACCAGTCAGACCACAAAAAGTTCATAAATAAACGGTTTATTATGTACATATGTATACGTCTATATATATATATATATATTTATTTATTTATATATGCTTGTTCACAGAAGCAACCTTTGCTCAACACAGTAAATACATATGTACAGGAACAAAATAAAACTGTGACATTCACACTTTGAAACTGCACTAGTGGTATTCCTGCACAAGAAATGTACAGCCTGTCTATATTGCACACGGGCATGGGTGTAAACTTCGGTTATCTCACAAGACTGAATGCTATTTAAGTCATCGTGTGGTCTAACCTATTACAGCATTCTATAGTAACAACTGCCACATGCGCTAGAAATTGCGTGGCCTGCACTTGCCAGTCAGAAACAATGGCGGAGGAAAAGCCCTTTAAAGGAAACACATGCCTCCTGTTCATGCACAGAAAAACAAGAAATGAATAGATGTACAATGTCTATAAATAGGCACTTACAAAAACAAACATGCACAGCTAGGAGTTGTGGCAGGAGGATCACTGATGTAGAACCCAGAAGAAGCTTGTTCTCTTTTTGCTTTGTCACCGCCAATGAACACAGTGCCACTCTTATGTACGCTTCATCATGACTTGTCTCTGTATCACACTCAAAGAAACTCGTGCCACGCCAGCATCGACAACTGCTCTTTTTCCCAGTCACAGCATTGTCTAATACTGGTAGCAAAATGAAGTCTGCCAAGTTGTCCTCTACAGAAATTAATTTTGCGAAGTGGACTCGTTTATGCTGTAACTTGAAGAGAAAAAAAAGTGTTGCAACACTATGTTCACTCTGTGGCACATGGCAAAATATGGCCAACTTGTTAACTCCATTTCATATATTGCATAACCAAACATGGCTCACACATGCCACATCCAAAATCTTGTCTTGTTCTGGCTCGCTTTAGGATTGCAACTGCAGGTTACTGCATTATTACAAAGCCACTCTATGGTGAATGGTAAGGCTCCTGTACAGATAGCGTTGCTGTCCTGTATTTCAAGGACTGGAAGTTCTAAGAACCTACATGCTTCTTCATTTATTAAAACATACAACCACTGGATATCAAAGCCAAGAATGCAGACATAAGTTGCACTACCTATCACATGACCAACATCTGCCATGCGAGAGCAATGAGAGCGATAGTAGACTCATCTTGAATGAACAAATGAAATGTCAAAGCTAGCACAGCAGCATTCATTCAAAGGCATTATGGTGCAAGACTACTTGTACAGCTTTTTAAGCCTTGCAAACTGTCATACGATTATAAAGGTTGAAAGCACACTACATCAAAACAGCATGCAATGAGCTTTGTACCATGGCAGAACATTAAGTAGGAGTGCATCCTCAAAACAGCCAAGCAACACTACACTCAACGCAGAAATCTGCTCACAACAGATCCCTGCTCAACACTGGATGCAAAACAACCAACTTCAACTGACACCAGCTCAAGGGCAAGGCCATGCTCCACAAATGCAGGGCCATAAATACAGCAAGCCAAGGGCACAGCCCATTATGCACCGAGTATTGGTGTTTTTCTCCACACTGCCCTGGAAACGGCAAACACCAGCACACCGCTTGCCACATATGTACAAGGACTCCCACCGGGAAAAGTTTTTGGGCACCCCAGAGACTTCACAAGACTTCCTGCATGTCAGAATAAGTCCCCATGAGCACACTGGCATGCACATCAGCAAGGCACAGTTCTTGTGGCTACCGACTATCATTGTATCCAAAAATGACACGACAAATGTGCAGCTGTCAAGCACACACATCCCATGTATGCGACAGATATTTCCACCTTGGGTTCTCACTCATGCCAAGAGGCACGAGTGAAATGGGTTGCAGATTGTTTTCTTGTTAAAGCAAACAAATTCAGAATATTTGTATGCATGCTTGAATATACCTGCAACCTTAAAAGGTATCTCAAAAGAACTGCTTGCGGCCTTTCAGGAAACCTGCCAATGCACCTAGTGCACAAAGTACATTCTAGCCTTTCTGGCCATCTGTCGGGCATTGTCCGACAGAGGAAAAGTATGCATCCGGTCAGTGGTCGGGCACTGTTCGACACATTTTGCCTGCTATTTCTGTAGCAAAAAGCCCCATCTCATGGGGACAGCTGCAGGCTGCAGATTAGCATTTCTTTTTTCTCCCGACAGATGGGAGCATCATACCGATGCAGAAATATATTTTGATCATGTGCTTTTGGAGACCCTGAAACAGTATGAAAACAATGCGGCATGGCTTGCATCCCACTACTGGTCTTTTCTAGACAGTTGTCAAATGATTTTGCAGAAAGTGAAGATGACTTCAATGCTGATGAAAACTATGAGCGTCCTTCGATTAAAAATGAGGGGTGATCGATTGGAGCAACACAGAGGAAATGAGACAGCATGCTTCTTTCATTTGCCAATCTATTCCAGTTCCAATTCTATTCCCATTCTGTGTTTATAGTCATTCACTCTCCAATCTATTCTAATTCACACTACGCAACTACGCAAAATATATGACACTGTCAGACTGTAGAGAGTCCTCATACCACTATCGGCACAGTGGTTAAGCAATGTGCCACTGCACCGGCAGGCAGTGGCGGTCCTAAGGGGGGCAGAGGGGGTGGTTGCCCACCCCAAAAGCCTTTGAACATTTTCCCAAATGTCCGTTTTCAGGCTCTCATAGGGCGAGATGTGATTTTTGACGTAGAAACGAATAGTTTTTCCATCTGCTATGCATCAAGTAGTCCCCCCTACTTTGTACGTTCACCGTGTTAGCCGCTGCCTTATTTCGCACAACTGTACGCTCTACGAGTTTATTTATTTTAGTACCTCAAAGACTCCAAACAAGGAACATTACATAAGGGGTGGGTTGTACAGAAATATTGCCAACAAAAAACGAACATATTCTGTACAATGCCAACATCAAGGTTCAAAATACAAATTAAACAAGCAAACAGCTCAGAAAATCAAAATGCAAAACGCTCAAATGCTTTAGAATACAAAAGAAAAAACAAAAGAATAAAAGAGGAAAAAGCACTGAACGGTGAGTAAGAATTCAATAACGGGTTAGAGAACAGTAACAACCGCATAGTAAAAACCTAAAGTTACACCTAAAGGTAGACGAAAACCTTAACGTGTCTAAAGATTTAGGTTATCTTTGAATGCAAGCGTGTCTTCTATTATTACAGCGGCAGTGGGAAGGCCGTTCCAATCTTTTGCTGTTCAGATAAAGAAAGACTGCAAAAATGTTTGTTTTTGGGCAAGGGTATGACACCTGTTGGCTGTTTTTGTGATGAGCTGAAAACGGAGTGTTTTGTGATGCAGATGCCTAACGGAAATTAATAGTAGAAACGATGAAAAAGGGCTAAACTGGCTAGTTTTCGACGGTGCTTTAATAATGACAAGCTGAATCGGTCCTTCAAATCAGTTACACTTGTGTAGGATGAATAATCGGAATGAACAAATCTAATGGCATGATTTTGATAGCTTCTATGCTCTTAGAAAGGCATTCCTCATGTGGGTTCTAAATAGCGGCTGCATAGTTTAATTTTGGGTGCATTAATGTGGTGTAGGCTATTAATTTTACATGTGCTGGGGCAAACTTCATTGAGCGTTGAAGATAGCCAAGGGATCGGCTGGATGCTGCAGTGATGTGGTTGATGTGCATTGACCACATAAGATCGCCAGACAGGTGTAATCCAAGATATTTGTATGTTTTAGTAGCATGTAAATGAGAACTGCAGATAAAGTAGCTACGTGGTATTAAGTTTCAGTGTCTATGGAAATGCAAGACCTTACACTTAGCAATATTTAAAGACATTTGCCATTTTTCACACCAGTTTCCTACTGCTAGTAAGTTACATTGTAATCTAATACTATCTTACAACAGTATTAGTTATACGAGTGCAATTCGTACATGACTGTCGAGGTATCGTGGTCCTGCCATGCCCCCCCAGTTACTTTCGTGCTTCATGACTGGCACTATCATTCAATTTGAAATATTGTGAGATAAATATATCTGTTTTGTTTGCGTGTTTTATGGGGGTTTAACGCCCAAAAGTGACTCAAGCTATGTGAGATGCCGTAACGAAGGGCTCCGGAAATTTCGACTGCCTGGGGTTCTTTAACATTACACTGACATCGCACAGTACATGGGCCGCTAGAATTTTCCTCGATCGAAATTCGACAGCTGCGTAAATATATACGAATTATATAAGTTACTGGTTACGTGAGCAATATTCATAAATAGATATGAATCACATATGAATATTGTTCCCGTAACCGTTAGCATTCAAAGCATGAGTTAAGGTATAACATCTTATCGTTCGCCATTGATTTTTCAACAACAAAGTGCACAAAAATTGTTGTACAAAAATAAGTGTAAATAAAAAATCGTTGTTTCCATTTTTTTTTCTCTTTTTTGGCATACGGGAGTCCGTCCGCCCCTCCTAGAAGCAATCGCTGGGACTGCCACTGCCGGCAGGTGACTGTTTCAAACACAGCACTTGCTGACCGAGGTTGCTCTTACCGAGCAATACGAGAAAGAATAGCTCCTGGATGCTTCACTTTTGCGCAACTAGTTCTTAAGGGAGGCTGCATATTTTGCACGTAGGCCTGTTGTTATCAGATTCACTTTCTGCTTAGTCATTTTCATTTTTGCCAAATAATTCTTCATCCCTCCTCTCCCCTACAAGTGGAGAGAGGGAGGAGAGGGGGATGGATGACAAGCAGAGACGCTAAACACCACCGAGCAGGTGGAGGCTTTATACAGACACCGTGCGGCAGTTTTCACCTCCATGGCCCTCCAAATGCTATCACATTAAAAAGTCACAGTAACTTCCGACAGTGAAACTGAGGAGTGCAGAGTGCAACTGCTCCAAAGGGAGCAGTTGCACTCTCCAGCTCCCAAAGGGAGACCGTGTCAGGTGTGACCGGTGCAGGCGCAGCAAAAGATCATCAAAACAGCCCTATTAAAAACCTTAATTCCATGCTGCAGTGTCGCTCGTGCCCTTCTGACGTGTGCGTGATGGCAGGCGTTCCAACAAACGGGCAGCCCCATGTCCGAGAAAAGTCTAACTACTTAGTATCAGTTTCGGTTTCCCAAGCTTTGCACCATACAGCAGCGATGCTGGATCGACCAGCCAACATAAGCCAGGCATGCTAATCCAGCTGAGCACCATTTCGAATGCTGAATGGCGCATCGCTTGTTTTCCTTGGAAAACAAGCGATGCGCCCTCCTCCAATTTTTGTCTTGCTGCTACGATGCTGCTGAGCCATTGCCTTCATTTTTGTATGCGTGGTAAGGTACTTCCAGTGCACCAAAACTGCGTGCTTGTCATGCGCCGTTCGCCATCTGTGTGGTGAAGCCTCATCACCCACGACGGTACCACTTACGATTGGTGTGACGTGGTAGCAGCAGGCCTCTACCACGTCGCACCATGAGGGTTGCAGGCGGCCCTTATAATTTTAAAGGATTTCTGCTTATGGTCCCGACAGTATGCATGCAATAAAGTATTGATGCAAATGTGAAAAAAAGTCATTGCCGCACTGTTCTCATCTCAAATTCAGGCACTTGTGGCCCAGTCTTTCGCCAAATAAATTTACTGTGATGCAAGCAGTTCTTGACAGTTTTTTCAGGGTCATCAGATACTTTGAACATTTTACCCAGTCCCTTGAAGTTCGTCGAAATCTGTATGGCCATACTACAGTAGAACCATGCTGTTACGTTTTTCATGAGACCGCAAAAAAGAACTGTACGAGTCAGGTAACAGCTGAATACAATGCACGAAGAGATAGTGCAGCACTGTGTTTTTTTTTTTTTTTTGATACTGTAAGTGCAATATGCTTTTTTAGAATTTGCAAGACTTTGCGACACTTCATCTAGAGCATCTTAAACGCCCCGTGACGGCTCTGTTTGCCTGAACTGCTGTCGGAGAAAGGGCGGCAGCATCAAGGAGGGAGTGCGCACAGAGGGTCCATATTGTGGCATATGTTCCCATCTACGCTGTTTTCGCAGTGGCCACTTAATCCTTACATAACCCTTGTCTATTGGAATCTACAAACTGAGTCCTTTAAGCTGCAGGCGACAAGAAAAAAGTGGATGACAGAAACGAAAGCCTTGGAGCCAACCTGTCAACCGCATCTTGTACAGTGCTGTCGGAGTGACATATAGTTTTGTTTTTGTGCCTTCAGTTATTTGCACGCACATCGCAGCAGCAATGGTGGGACTGCAACAATTCCTGAAACAACATTCATGCCACCCGTAGGCGTGCAGCGCGACAGCATGGGTGCGGCCCGCCTGGTAGTCAAGACTTGTTTTTCGAACAGAAGGTAAACTTTACAAAAACGGATTATTGGAAAACAACAACAACAACAACAAAAAATATTGCATTACTGCGAATGCTACTCCTTGCAAAAAAATAAAGCATTACAAGAAATCAATTCCTTGTAATACTACTGTACGTACAACTCTGACTACAGATTATCAGCCGGGAAAATGCAGCATTTGAGAACATAACAGCCAGGTTCTATTGTATAACTGTGCCTAATAATCAAACAAGTCTCACAATGAAATGCAGGGCTTACTGCTTCCCAAAAAAGTATGAAATATTTGAAAAGTGGTGAAATGAAATCTAACATTAAAAAAAATGCCGCATAAAGGCCAAGTTCTGCAGCTGGGCACAAGCCCTTTTTGTGCAGTTTGATTCCCTAAACTTGAAACATGGCACCTCCAAGCGAAAACAATGAAGTGGCCATGTGCCAGAAAATAGGTGGAATTCACTGACTTTTACACCGACTCCGCTGTCACATCTATCGTGTCAGCATGGTATATATGCAGAAGGTGGCACTTAACCAATTCTTGCAGGCTCCTGTTTGTAAAACAGACTCAGCCAAAATAAAGAATACCATTAAAAAACAAATCATGGCAGCCGGATCTGGTCCCTTATCTTTCAGTAATGCCATGAGCTGTGCAAAACATGAAATCTTCATGATCACATGACCCCTGCAGGGGCCATGAGATGCAGTGAGGATTTATGATGAGGTCAACAGCCAATGCGCAACAATGTCACAACCTGCGGTGCTCGACATGCAGAGGTGTACAGTTTTCCTGCGCCTTGCACCTCAGATGTGGCCATGTCAGAGGTAAATCCAGGCCAAGCAGCCACATGCCAAGAGCAGTGTACAATGCCAGTGTGCTATGAGGATGCTCATGAAAGTGTTGTTGTGTAAGACCGCTGCCCTGCTGTGGGCTGTCCTCTCCCGTGATGTGGCTGGGAAGACTCTGCTGCATTCCTTTCAAACTTCTGCGCCAGCGCGGCTACCCCTCCTACAGTGGAGCGTGAGTTGACTGGTGTGGGTCGGGAGTTGACTGGTGTGGGTTGCGAGCTGGCAGGTGTGGGTCGTGCAGGCAACGGCCTATTCAAAACAGGGTGCTGCGCACTGTTTGGCTCATCATGCACAAAGGCTAGTGGGGTGCGTGCAAAGTCTAGACTTGTGGCGCAGTCATCGTACAGAGACCCGTCAGGGGGTGCAGGTGGCCGTGGCGGGGGTGGATGTGCTGGCCGGGGACCGTTGCTGCGCTGGCTTGCCGAGCGTGCTACTCGTGGGCGCCCACGCATGCTCCCCTGCACAGAGGTCACACAGCCAGACCACAATTAGTGAACTGAAGACAAGCATTAAAAATAAAGCACCAGGCCAGCACAAAGACTGTAGTTTTTACTCCCAAGAGGACCTTAAAGTGACTGAACAGAATAAAGAGCTAGGCAAGTGTGCACAAAAATGCAGATCAGGTTATCATGCCTTATCAATCACAGAGCTTGTGACCTAACAGCAGCAAGGCTGCTACTGCTGACTCAGAACTACAAATTGCAGAACCACATATGCACTGTAAAGCACACACAATGTACAAGTAGGGTTCTGCACTTATGAATTTTACTTCGAAGCGAATATGAAAGACCTTCAGAAAAAATGTAATTTTTTTTCTCAGCTTTCATCTGCTGTGCATAAAAATTGGGAGTTTTCCGGATCTTTGACGGCACTGATCTTGGCGCACATAGACAAGTGTTCGCATTTATGAACAATGAATGAACATGGAATGACAACTACAGCAAAACCTTTTGAAATCCCATAATTTCAAATATAAATTTGAGCACATAACTTGAAGCGGCGGCCAGCACCAAACAGTTAATTCGAAGATCTTGGGTGCCATGCAGGAATGCCTAATCCCAATTTCCCCACAAATCTCAGAGCCGCGAGGCGGCATCACAGTGTTGCAGCTGCTTAATAGGCAGGGTGTTGCAGCTGCGGGCTTCACTGATGTGAAGCCCCGGTACCCCCAGCACAAAAACCAGCCTACGGTACAGTCTGCATCTGCAGAAGAAACGACGTGCTTCACCACAATGCAGCCGTGGATATTGGTTTCAAAGTAACCTTGGGGCTTTGTCACGCCATGGCAAGACTAAAAGCAGTGGTGTGCGCGCTCCTTGCTCCTCCCCAGCCCACCAGTGATCAAGGCTTTGTCTAGTGGAGATGCTGGCATTGAAGCACCTCCCAACGCTAGCAGAGTCATTGAGTGTCCGCGACCAGTTGGCTGCACACAATACCTACGCCATTTCTTTGAATGGTGCTCCGTGGTTAGAGGGTTATGTTACAGACACCTTTGAGTACCATTGCGCATCAGTAGACCTTCGGAAAAATGACCATGCAAAATTGGGGGGGGGGGGGGGGGGGGGTCAACCTATATGCGGAGCCGACCTATTGCGGGGTCTAAGACAGTCTTCGACGAGCAGAGGCCTGTACCCTCACGCTGGTGCTCGTTCCCAGCAGAAAGCATGGGGTTCCATGCGTCGGAAAAAGTAAATTCGTAAGCAGATCGATTCCGCAGAAGAAAATTAAAATTGCATGCCATTTACTTGCCTCGTTCTATTAGCAGTTGCTTCCTTGGACGAGTGGTAGGTAGGAACAACTTTATCATTTGGCAGTTTCAGGTCACCACAAAAGGGCAGTTGTGGGCCTAAGCGAATATTCCATAATTCGAATATTCAAACCATTGCTTTCTACTCAGGGATCGTAACGCAATACACGCACAACTAAAGCACCGTCTCTGCGCCGCGTGCCTGTGCTCCCTCGCATACTCCGGAGGTGGTATGCGTGTGCTCGCGCTAACAGATGCGAGCAGGCTGAAGCGCGAAGCCCAGATCTGTACCTGCCAGGTGTATGTGGCTGCACTACCCACGGTGCACACGTGCCGTAATCGGCAAGGTGGCATACATTGAGAGATTTAGCACAGCGCGATTTGTTTCTGCGCACTGCTAGTGCACACGTGCTGACTGATCCTGATGAGGCAGGCCTGATGAGACAGGGCCTCACCCCTCCATCTGGCACCCAAGAAAGAACCAGGAGACTGGCGGCCATGCGGAGACTACCGTGCACTCAATGCTCACACGGTCCATGATAGCTATCCCCTTCCCCACATCCAAGATTTCACCACCAACTTGGAAGGATGCAAGATATTTAGCAAAGTGGACCTTGTAAAGGCGTATTGCCAAATCCCCGTTCAGCCAGCCTGCCGATATACCGAAGACTGCCATACTACACCTTTCGGCCTGTTTGAGTACGTGCACATGCCGTTTGGGCTCCGCAACACAGCTCAACTTTTCAACGGTTTACTGCTGAGGTGACAGGCGGGCTCCCAGCTGTACTTGCCTACACAAATGACATCCTCGTCGTGAGTCGCACACCGCAAGACACAAGTGTCACCTCCAGGAACTCTTTGCTCACCTTCAACAATTTGGCCTGGTAGTCAATGCCCAGAAATGTGTCTTCGGGTCTCCCGAACTCGAGTTTCTGGGCCATCACACCTTGGCGTTGGGAATTCATCCGTTGCCTACCCACGTCAAGGCTGTGAAAGACTTCCCAGTACCCACTACCCTGTACAAGCTGCGGGAGTTCCTAGGTCTCGTGAATTTTTCATGATGCTTTATTCCGCACTCCTGACCAATGTTCTTTGCACAACCAAGAGCTCCTCATGCGTGCTTTCGTGGTCACCCGAGGCTCAATCTACCTTTAACGCTGCTAAGCAAGTCGTTACTGATTCAGTCCTCCTCATTCACCCGAGGACTGATGTGCCCACTCGCATCATGGTGGATGCTTTCAGCGTGGCCATTCGCGCTGTTCTCCAGCAGCAAATCAACTCCGAGCTGCACCCACTGGGTTTCTTCTCTCGGAAGCGCCAACCTGCTGAGACCCGCTAGAGCGTTTTTGGCCATAAGCTGCTTGCCATCTACTTTATTATCCAACACTTCCGACATTTCCTGGAGGGCCAGCAATTTTATGTTCTGACGCATCATAAGCCTCTGGCATATGTGCTCCGTACGAACTCTTCCAAGTATATTGCCCGAGAACTCCGTCACCTGGCCTATATATCGGAGTCTACAATGAATATTTGCCACATCAAAAGCACCGACAACGAGGCAGCTGACGCTCTCTGACGCATCATCTCCGTTGGCGCTTCTACATCTGCTGTGGACTGGGAGCGACTGGCCCAGGCACAGCAAGAGGACCCTGAGCTCCAAGCCCTGCGTGGCCATCCCGTTCCCTTTGGCTGCAGCGGGTTCCTCATCCGTTTGTGACCAGATCGATCTGGTGCAACACATCAACGGCCCTACCTTGCCCTTTCATTCTGGCTGCCTTTCGTCAAGCGGTTTTCCACTCACTTCATGACATCTGCCATCCCAGCATCCAAGCCACGTAGAGCCTCGTTGCCCAGTGGTACGTCTGGCCGAGTACCAACACTGATGTACACCAGTGGGCCCGCTCAGCCTTGATTGCCGGACCACCAAAGTGACCCACCACACGACGACTCCCATCCACCCTTTCCTGCTACCTGGCTGTCGCTTTGACCACGTTCATCTTGACTTGGCTGGTATGCTTCCTCCCTCTCACGATTGCTGCTACATTCTGACAATGACTGACCGCTTCACCCGTTGGCCCGAAGCCATGCTCATTCCGGACATCAGTGCAGAAACGGTTGCCAAAGCCTTTATTTCAACATGGGTTTCCTGCTTCGGCTGCCCTGGCATTGTTACAACAGATCGCGGCCGGCAATTTAACTGTACCCTCTTTACCTCTCTCAACCACCTGCTTGGCACTAAGCACTGCCATACGGCAGCATACCATCCCTCTGCCAACAACATGGTCGAGCAGCTCCATCGCCAGCTCAAGGCTGCTCTCACTGCTCCTGAGAACCGAGACACTGGACCATGCGTGCCTATGGTGCTTCTTGGCTTTCCTGCTGTCGTTCGTCATGACCTTGGTTGTTAGGTGGCTGAACTCGTCTTCAGTGCACCCCTGCAGCTTCCCGAAGACTTGTTCGTTCCTTCTGCTCCCATGCCACTGCCTCTGCAGTACTTCCAACGCTTACATGACTGCATTCCAACATCTGCGCCGGCCCCACCTCGATCTTCTGACCATTGCATCTTCGCGCACCCAACCCTTGCATCTCTGACACACATTTTTCTCTGGCGAGACGCTGTAAAGGCACTTCTTACACTCTCCTATGACGGGCTATACCACGTCCTCCACAAGATGCCCAAGTCCGCGACCATCCTCCTGAACGGTTGCGAGGAGGTGGTCTCATTGGACCATCTCAAACCGGCCTACGGAGCTCCCCTGCAAAGTGGTTGGCGTGGTTGGCCAAGACAGCACCATCTCTCCCTCACTGGCGCGTCCATTTCGTCGTTCCATCTAGGCAGGGGTGCCCTGTACTGCCCACTGACACCACAACGCGGTGATGCTCAGTTCGGCGCTCCCAGCTGGCGTCTTGGTGCATGCTACGCAATGCAGCAGAAGACGAAAATAAAGTAGAGCGGCGCGTGCCCATGGCACAAGGTGGGCACGGCAGTTCAATCCTAAAAGCCTGCTGTGTTGCACCTCTAGTTTTGGGCTCTGCTGCAACCCCACGATTTCCAGAAAATGTAAAGAGGCCAGCACAGCGCACCAGAATGGCGGCAAAACAGCAAAGCAGCCGAGGAGTTTAGCAAAAAAATGAATTTGACGAATTTTTCATGTTTTTTTATGCAGCCAGCTATAACCTCCTCGAGTGCACTCAAAACATCATAAATTGTCCTTTAGAGGACATTCTCAGGCTGTCCTGAGGCCGGACATGAGAACCTTTTTAATACACATTGAGGATCATTTGAGGACGTCTTTGGGATAAAGAATGTCCTCAAAAAAATATCCTCAGTATGTCCTCAGGATATTTCATTGTATTCTGGAACACAGCTACACTTGTAGAAAAAAATTCCACCATTAAAAAAGAAAAAATTGAATTTAAGATGGAAACGTCAGACAAAATCACAAGTGGAAGTTTATTTCTAAAAACTAGGTTGTCCTGTTACTGTTGGGATATTGCCCTGGATTGAGCAAGGGAGTGAGGCATCACGTGATCTTAGTGTTGGCTGCAGTGATGGAACTGCAGCTGAACCATTGCGGTAGCCAGAACACAACACTTTTCCAGATCCGTAGGCATGGTTCTGCTTCAGTACCATTACACACTGAAACCCAAAGCAGGAGATGACAGTGAATGAACAGAACTACAGTAGCAAACAAGAATTTGCAAGGAGGTGCAGCCCCCTGGTCTGCAGATGTGTGTAAGGTAGCAGCACAATGCCTCCAAATACACGACTGCGCAACTTAGTCTAACGGTACCACGTTTCACCGTCCCCAGCTTGCCAAGGATGCATGTTAAAGGTGCACTGAAGAGGATTCTGAACTTGTCTTTTTGCCGCGGGAACTCAATCTACACGTTCCTAGCATTCTTAGAAACTGCAACTTATTGCCCTGTATGGCCGATTTCCCTAATTAAATCGAATTAACGTCCGGCTCCCGCCCTTTTTTTTTAATTCTGCCTCGTACGATGGGCGGAGTCGACCAACGCGTGAAGTTCCTTTCAGCCAGCTCCGTGGAGGCTTTGCTTTCGCTTTATTTTGTTTTTTAGGTTTCCATGAATAAATAGTTTCATTCGCAGATAATATAGCCGCAAAATAAGCCCGCAGAAATAAAAATACGCGCGGACTATTTGCTACTACGGACTACTACGTATTACTCCGCCGATGGCAGAGCGGCAAGCCGCCACGATACTGGGTGAAAGGCACTCCACGCGTTGGTCGACTCCGCCCACCGTACGA
Organism: Amblyomma mixtum; assembly: GCF_055824585.1. Classification (NCBI taxonomy): domain Eukaryota; kingdom Metazoa; phylum Arthropoda; class Arachnida; order Ixodida; family Ixodidae; genus Amblyomma; species Amblyomma mixtum. The sequence goes on from NC_143014.1 coordinate 30,849,748, forward strand.
GGCAGAATTTAAAAAAAAGGGCGGGAGCCGGCCGTTAATTCGATTTAATTTGGGAAATCGGCCATACAGGGCAATAAGTCGCAGTTTCTAAGAATGCTAGGAACGTGTAGATCGAGTTCCCGCGGCAAAAAGACAAGTTGAGATTCCTCTTCAGTGCACCTTTAAGGATACTAACCTTTTTTTGGGGGGGGGTAAAACTGAATTTCAAAAATTAATTTCGGTGTACTTTAATTGCTTTCTTTTTGGTTTAAACAGAAAACTCCAACCGCTACAGATATCTACATTTCCTATGAGCTGCTTCTGCTCAATCACCGTTTCTGAAAACTGCTTTATAAAACTCGATTTATCTTGTATTTTATTTTCTTATGCTGCCAAAAATAAAAAAATGGCAAGAAAAAAAAATGAAAAACAATACTGTTTGCTGCCACCTGACTAAGCCCCAGACCCTAAATGATGTCCATAGCCAATAGCAAAGTTTTCTAAAATTAGGCCTTGTGAACAATAATCGAGCACACCGACCTGTGATGGACACGAAGGAGCCCGCTGGACACCCACGGGCCGCCCTGGGGCAGGCCGGGCAGGTGCAGGTCTGGCAGGTGCTGGCCGTGTTGGGGCCACATGGCTGTTGCTTGAGCTCTGCAGCACTGGCCCCGAGATGTCCACATTACGGAAACTGCCACGCTCACGGCTGACACTGCGGTGTGGCTTTTGGTGCTGCGAAGGTGGCATGGGCGGTGCGCTTGGTGCTAGCGGCTGCTGTGGGACCATGGGCTGGGTCACTGGGGCCGAAATGTTGAGTGCCTTGATGGTCTCGGCATCTATATTAAACTTGGACAGGGGGCGGCCCCCCCGCCGATCCAGGCCCACCTGCTGGGCACGACTCCTGGGGAATGAAAGAGGCACAGTCCACATCACGGTCCAAGCAGCACATCAGTGCACAACTCCTCACTTTAACTAACAACACCGAACAGGATCCACACCGAACTACACCGCGCTCCAGCTTCCCACAGCCTGCAGCTTTAGCACTGGAACTCGTACATCTAGTGTACTCAAAGTCTGAGCTCTTTTTTTTTTTTTTGCTGCAGAATTAGCAATATATTGTTATTCATAACCTAGCACCAGTGAGCTAAATTCAATTTCATGTTTTTAAACAGGGCACCATTAATTATTTGAACAAAAAAAGCTGTAAGAGCAGCAGGAAATCAGGCTAAGTCCAACCATCTGAACAGATGCACCATAATGAATCCCTACAGTAGCACTACTATGTACAATACTGCAATTTCTGCTTCTAGCTGAGCTTTAGATTTTTCGGTAATTATTTACTATTACCTCTTCCATCAATAATGTAACAAGTGTGAAGAAGAAGATGGGCATTAGCCCAGCCACACTGCCGTAGCTCTGAGCGAGACCCTGCTCAGCCTGACTGACGGCGGACCACCACTGCTTCACTGCTGCTCCCATCGTACTCACCATCACCAAATAAACCACTCTTACACACGGAACTTAAGAGAAGGCCAAAGTGCTCAAAAGGTTGGAAGTATGTTCACTTAGTGGAGCTACACATCCAGGGCACAGAAGTTACCGCACATCGCCGCAAATAAGTCGATTTTTTTTTGTTCCCCAAAAATGGCCATCTCAAATTGGGGGATGGAATCTGCTTATCTGCAGGGTCTAAGGCAGCTCTGGTCGAGCCACGGGTAGTATGCGTCTCAGGCCAGTGGCCATTCCTGGCATGATGCATGGAACGCCATGTTAATCGTTAATTCATGTTACTATCGGTTCCAATATGAAAATTTGAAATGTGCATCGTTTACCCGGCTCATTCCAGCTGACTGTCGCTTTCCTTGATGAGCGATAAAACAGCGCGGGAGCAAGTTTCTGGTAACCTCCGGAGCACACATGTTGCGTTGGAATCCGAAAGCACAGGACCACTGGCACGGTTTGCCGCTAGTCAGCCGGCCTCACGCAAGCATAGCATCGATTTGCCTCCGACTTCTTGCCTTGTGACTGCATCGTTCTGCGTTTTTTGCTTTTTACTGTGCTAAATGCGATGCCATTCCGTGAAGGGCAGGGCACATCGGATTACAATTGGACTCAACTTTGTTTTCTTTCTTAGTCAGCGATGGCTGCACAAGGGGGGTTCGACTTGCTACGGTTCAATACACTATATTTGAAGAATTCACCCTGCCCCTGCTCACAATTCCTGACTTTCCAGGATTATACAAGTGCTGCATAGCATGCATTCATGTTACGCTGCCAGGTGCTCTGAACTCAGCTCCCACCTGCCGTGGTGGCTCAGTGGTTATGGCGCTCGGCTGCTGACCTGAAAGACACAGGTTCGATCCCAGCCGCAGCGGTCGAATTTCTATGGCGGCGAAATTCTAAAGGCCCATGCACTGTGCGATGTCAGTGCACGTTAAAGAACCCCAGGTGGTCGAAATTTCCGCAGTCCTTCACTATGGCATCCCTCATAGCCTGAGTCGCTCTGGATCATTAAACCCCAATAAACCAAAACCGAATTTAGCTCCCATCAGCTTCTCACATCAGCCTTTTTCACAATGCAACTGTGCCTGCGCGCCTCACCTCCTCCAGCTCCTCCTGCACATGCGCAGTTTATGTTAGTAATAGGCGCATGCGACACACCACACCTGTAAAACACATATGCCACTTCGTAGAACCAGATATCTCCTGCATCACCATCAAAATAGATCGCATGTCCATCTTTGCCACGTTGGCTTGAGTATGTAACCAGCGGACCATGCTACTGGATAAGCCCCAATAACCACGTCAAAGCAAACAGATGGATACTACTGTATTAAAACTTAATGCTTAACTATGACAACTTTCACAATGACAACAACGATGATGTCACAAATTTACTGAGGATTTACGAACCTAGAGGCGTGCAGTAGCAAAGCTATCCTTGAAGCTTTCAGAGGTCATTGGCCTTCTGGAACAGTGCCAGAAGGTACTTTATTTTTTGCTGAGACACAGGAGGAGCAACTGCCAACATACTAAATGTAAAGTTCCAACATAACTTTGCCGCCAGCAGCACAAAAAATATGAAGTCTCCTTTAAAGTGCCCTTTTCGAGATAAAATTTGTCTAAACATGCATAAAATGCAGTTAATAGGATCTCTGAACCAAGTTAAATGGTTCCAAGAGTCATGGGAATGCTCTGAACTGAGGTTCCCGAGTGGAAGGAGAAAAAATTGGAGGGGAAACTCAAGCTCTGCCTTAATAAGAGTAGGATGCGATAGCGTTAGCGGTTAACTAACATCCATTTAGCGGAATTGGTCATTCTCTACTTTACATCCATAGATCCATGGGAGTCCTCGTACCTCTCCTGGCGCAGTGGTGCAGCAGTTGAGCGATGCGCCACTGCCCTGAGATGGCAGTTGCTGCCACCGGTGGGCCTTCTGCGATCCAGGCTCCTCTTCCCGAGGAACCTCTCACCGCCAATTATTAATTTAACTGCCACCTGCCACGGTGGACAGTTTTCTAACAATCCGGTGGGCAGGTTGTGATGATGCCACAAGGTCACGTGACCTAAGTGACCCTGCCCCCTAGGTTGCTTCTTTGGGGATTTCTCATGGATTTTTCGCTCACGGTCAACGATGCCGATGCCAGTGACGCCGACAACAGCTTTTCTGAGACACGAGCTCCTTAATGCTATTGCATTAAAATTGATTAATTTATCTTTAGTGCCCCTTTAACTCAACGCACTTGGAACCCAACATGACCCCGTTTAGGTTATGGTTTATGGGGTTTAATGTCCCAAAGCAACTCAGGCTAATGTGGGGCTCTGTATAATTTTGACCAGCTGGGGTTCCTTAATATGCACTGCCATCACACAGAACACGGTCCTCTAGCATTTCGCCTCCATCGAAATGCGACTGCCGTGGCCGAGATCGAACCTGCATCTTTAAGGTCAGCAGCCGCGCCCCATGACCACTGAGCTACCGCGGCAGCCTTAACCAAGTTTAGTAGCATAAAGGTGGCATACAAGTCAAAGCCAAATAGCATGCATAAAGTTGCAGACAACCAATGCAAACACACAAGACTGCAGCTGAAAACATCAGCCAAGAACTAAATGTATGCAAAGATATCCTGCGAACTACGTACCGTGCAACCAAACCCTGAGTTAGTACACATATTCTGTGTGTGCGAACATTGGATTTGGACATAATTTTTTCCGACAACAGCATGAATGACCACATACCTGAACATTGCATGGCACAAAAGCTAGAGATAAAGTGCAAGACGTGGCTTTATAGCTGTCCAGAATAAACAAGAGCATTCACTTATTACACCCGTTTCTGCATGCCTACTGCAACATGACAAAAATCTGGCATACTTTATTGCTGCCTTGCGAGCTTTCGTCATCCACCATGTCTTCAGGTGACGTCGGAAGTAGTATATGGAGAAACTGGTGATCACAGCCAGAGGCACAATGCAGAGGAAAATTATGTACATGGACACCATAAAACTGTAACCGGCTGCAAGAAAAAAAACAGAGTGAAACATACATTAGTCCATCTGCTCACCATTACACATGCATTTCATTTACAAGATATGGTGTGTGCTGAAAAAGGATGGCACTCCTTATGCAGTAAAAGCTCGTTAATTCGGCCCCCGTTAATTCAGAAATCAGGATAATTTGAACTTCTGGCTTGGTTCTGGCCAACGGCCATTTAAGTCTATGGCATCGTACACTTGCTACTTCCGATGCTATGGGTCTTACATCAGTTAATCTGAATGGGCTCCTAAAGGGAAGACACATCCAGGTATGACCGGAGTGGCAAGAGATCACTGAAATAGCCCTGCTCAGAACCTGAATTCCATGCTGCAAAGTCACTCATGCACCTCTGACAACGACGTGCAATGGCAGGAGTGAAAGCATGACGACGAACCGGTGGCCCCATCTTCGTAAACGGTCCAACCACTCAGTTTTGGTTCTCTGAGCTTCGCGCAGCCCAAATCACTCAGCCAGCCAACTTTTCAGATGCTGATTGGCGTATCACTGGTATCCCCGCCCCCCTTTTTTCTTTCCCTGCTTCAGCACTAGCTCCTGAGCTTTTCCTTCGCTTCCATCCGAACAGCCCTGTTCATCCAGTGTGCGGAAACTGCGCGTTCGTCATATGCAGTTTGCTGTTCGCGCAGTGAAGCCTCCTCACACGTGACGGTGCCACTGATGATGGGTGTCGTGCAGTAGCACTACAGCTCCACTGCATTGCAACATGAAGGAATGCTGGAGAAGCCCTTACAATTTTGGAGCAGTTCTGTCTCACCACTCCCAAGAGTACACACAAAATAAAGCGTTGCTTGAAACAAAAAGAAATAGTCACTGCCGCGTTGTTCTTATTTCAAAAACAGGCAGCCATTGCCTAGTCTTTCACTAAATAAATTTACCATGATGCAAGCAGTCTTGACAGTTTTTTTGGAGGTCATTTGATAATGCGAACTTTAAGATAATTCAAATTTTTTTCGGTTCATTGAAGTTTGAAATAATGAGCTTTTATTGTATTTCAGCTGAAATAAAATGTAACCTGTATTTTTATCACATTTATCCACAGCCCTTCCAAATATTACAAAAATTTTCATTAAATTCAGCACCTTCTACTTTGGTAGTAGCTTAGTAGTAGTAGCTTGTACTGCCCGAGTGCTCAGTAAACAACAGGAACGTCAAGACTATTCACTGCGCTACACCTTGTCATGGCAAAAACTATGCTCCATGACCGCATTTTTGATGCTCCTTGCCAAATGTCTGTTTCTGTCCTCTGCAGTTTCCTGTAGGTGAGGAGTTTTAACAATTCTGTTTTGTGCTTTCTTTCCCAGAGGGAAGTGCAAAGTCAAGTGGCACACTTTGACGCCACGGTAGCTCAAAGCAATATTCTTGACGCTTGCATTTTACAGGAGGGACTTGACTAGTTCAGGAGCAGTGAAGAGAACAACTGTGCTCCTTCTTTACAGGACAGAGTTAATCCTAGATTCTCATGAAGCTAAATGCGGTAGAAAAAAGATGGTGTTTTACGGTAAGACAAGTAGCAAACACTGCTGACTTCACCCAAAGGGCTTTCAGCACTTCCATACAGAGTCAAATTTTCGTCCTAGAACCAAAACTATAGGAACACAGGCCAAATGTTTCCCTAACTATTTGTAAAGAACAGTGGTATTTCACTGCAATGCCTAAATTTAGGAAAATAGTTCCTGACCACAACCACTGCAAAGTGGGTAAAACTTAAAGACAGTGAAGAGTTAACAAAAGAATACAAAAAAGTCACAGGTCTACTCGGATACAAAGTAAATCACAGTTATTATGGCACAACCTGGACTGTGCGTGCTATTCAGTAAAGCACAATTATTAAACCAATGTGAGCCTTAAACAGGACGAAGAATTTTATGACATATTATACTGAAATTTCATATCAGAAACAATCATACCATCAAGATTCCACTGTATATTACCAAAATATAACTGTCCATACCATCCACAACAAAATTCAAGCAACAGCGTGAAAGCTGAACTGAAAAATAAAGACAATTTATGATTCTATAACACTACCACCCATTACTGAAATGTGAAAGCACGTTTCCAATGAGCATTTTACTGTACAACTATCACACAAGTTATCTGCTGGCACACATCAGTACGTACCTGACGGGTCTGAAGCTGGGCCACTGTCTGAACTCCCACCAGGTCCTGGGTAATTGCAGTACGGAGGAGCATAGCCTACCATGCAATGGCAATTGCCGCGGCTGTTGCAAACCTGCACAACCAGCAGGTCATCATGCTGCCAACAATTTGTGTAACACCATAACAAATAGAGCTATAACAGCAATGTGTTTCTCAGCTTGAGTTTTTAATTGCTGCATGCTGCTAGTTCTTATGCTGTGAAACTATCCTTCCGAGCAGCGGGCCTCTTCATCGAGGCCTTAATAAAGAGGCCTGCTGCTAAAAAAGAAAAAACAAAAATGAAAATAGAAAGAACCAAGTAATATTAAAAATCTATCATGAAAACAGAAGATAATTAAGAAAATAATAAAGAACAACTTACCCCATTATTATAACAGTCATAAGGGCATTTGACTCCATAGATCTTTTCAAGAGGAACACACTTCTGGTTCATACAAGCCTGCAATGCACCCAAAAAAAATGCTTTTGTTAACACAGTTATTTAGACATCACCTGCTCCTCTTTGGTCACACAGGTGCTACGATAAGTAGAACCATTCTACAGTAAAGTTGCTTGGCCTAGCAAAAATATTTGCTATATCAGTGTCTATATCAGTATCAGTAAAGGGGTGCCGTTTCATCAAAATCAATAATCATTTGCCTTGCTATTATGCTGTTACGTGACTGTTGCTCCCAGATGTCCTAGACTGCCCGTGTACTGCCATGACATCATTACGCGAGAAGGACATTGTATAGCTGAACACTTAACTATAACTGTTTCTTTATTAAGGCTGCCATTACAGTAAAAGAAAACAAATGCACAGTCATCCATGGAAGGTTTAACGGGATCACAGGTTCACTGGACTTTACCAGTGTTTTTGGTTGGTTTGCTTAATTGGAGCTTAACGTCCCAAAGCGACTCAGGCTATAAGGAACGCCGTAGTAAAGGGCTCTGGAAATTTCGACCACCTGGGGTTCTTTAACGTGCACTGATATCACCACGGCCGGGATCGAACCCGCGTCTTTCGGGTCAGCAGCCAAGCGCCGTAACCACTGAGCCACCGCGGCGGGGCTACCAGTGTTATTGCTATATGCAAGATTACTATAGTGGGGTTCCACTGCATACAGAAATTGCACAACATATGAAGCTACACAAGTGAATGGTGAAGCTGCATTTAAACAAGACTTTCCAAAGGCTTTCTGACTATCCTGGCAGAGGACTGACAAAAGCTAGGGACCCATACAAGAAAGATATGAAATGAAGGAACTTTGGATGATTAATGATAAGTCTTTGAGAAGCTGGTAGTAGTTACTAATGTGGACTTTGGGTCATTCCACGTGAAAGGAGACGCGCCAAATTTTCGACATTTTAGATTTGGCTTAAAACATTCATATCAGTTAAGACAAGTTCCAACAGAAGTGTAGAGGCCTTCTTATGATGAAAAAAAAATTTTACCTCCAAATATCATGCTCCAAAGTGCAACAAATCACCTTAGACTGGTCATTTTCAGAAAAGTATTGCTCAGGAACTGTTCCTTGCCTAAAAAATTTTTCTCCTCATGTACTGAGATGCCCTGTTGTGCCCCAAAAGGTAAATCGTGGATGACGCCATTTTTGTCCAAAATACAAGCGCCTAACAGGAGAAAAATTTCAAGATTTCTGCATTTTGCAAAGTAAACTTGTCTAAATTTTGAGACAGAACTTTGTTTCAGTTTTGTCGGAAACCTTGTTGTAGCATTGTTGGCACTTAAGCTGAAAACTGCCCTTGCGTTGTTTGCTAATTTAATTAGACAACTCGACTTCTCCAGAAATGGCTACAGTAGATCCCCGATGTTACGTTCCTCACTGCTGTGTTCTCCCAGCTGTGTTCTCCCAGCAGCCTGGACAGCAGCCTACAACCATTTCAGTACTTGACACTGTGCACTACGTCGCTTCAGCATAGACTGCAGTGAGCACGTCAACTGCGCGTGGTGTGGCTTTCCCATAGAAGTGTGAAACATCGCTGAGATCATTGCGAACTCGGTTGCGAGTGAAGCAGCCGACTGCGATGATGACGAGAAGCACGAGCCGCATGATTCCTGGGTGTTGGCAGATCCGATTTTTGGAGAAGCCGTCGCAGCTCTGGACTTCCTCCACAGGTATGTACGTTGCACCTCAAAGCTACGCTGACAGCAATGCGGCCTTCCAGGATATTAAGAAATGCGTGGTGCTTTCCAGCGAGCGAAAGAAACTGCAATCCACCATTCTCAATTTTTTAAAGTCCTAAGCTCACTTTGCAGAAATAAACTGTTTCAAGTCAAAGCTGCAATGCTTTCATTAATTTTTGGAGCTTCCCTTACTTTTGCGTTTTCCCGGCTGTCACAATTTTTTTGCCCGATCCGGTGAAAAACGTATAAACAGGGTTATACTGTACATTGAGGGACAGAAAACACTATGTGGGCAACGGTGCTAGACAAAACGAAAAAAGCCAAGTTAGAGAAAATTAGAGAAGTACTTTTTGTTGTTCCCGAGAAATAAATTTCTAAAGGGCCATGGACCACCCTCTGGTCGAAAATATTTTCTACCTCTCTGGTAGCGAGGCATCGTCCCCGGAAGGCGCAGCCGCAAATATTTTTTGAAAATACTCATTAATAGCGTAGTTACAGCCATCCCAATCAAGCTACTTCACCATGCTCCTCTCCTTCCGTTCGAGACTTTTCTCTCTCGCGCCTCGTCGAGTAGAGGGAAAATCGCCCTTCCTCCTCCGATTTTAGTGGGAGGTGTGGTGTCTGATGGAGTGAGTCACATGTCTACGTCATGGCCCCGAACTGAGCGAGGCAAAGGCTCTACAACACACAACACGGCAAAACCTTCCAAGCCCCCCAAATCCTTGTTTTGGAGGGCTTGCATGGAGGAAAAAAAAAACTGAGGAGGTAGCGCGCACGCAGTGGGGTTAGATATCACAGCACGCTATCACGTGGCATGATCACAGCGCGGGGAGACAGACTCTCCTCGTTTTACTATATTTTTACTTTTTATGACTAGACCAAGGCTGTTGCCGGACGCTCCCTCGTCAGTTGTTTTTTTTTTTTCCTCTATGAGGGCTTGTATGCGTGTGAAAACGTGCGGAATGCGGAAAGCGTGCGTGCAACAAGCAGACGACGCAACAACCGGCTATGCCCACCTTTCGCCCGTCAGTCAGAACAACGCACCAATGGAATGCCTTTAGCGAAAGTTTTCAGTATGAAGACAACCCGAAGGCTCGGGGAGACAGAGTAGAGGCTGAGGACGTTTGCTTCTCGAAGGGAAGAATGAACGGGCTTTGATTTGAATTTTTTACAGCTTTTCGGGGCGTGCATGGCTCTAGTATTTTGCAGAGGTTATCTTTGATGCCTCATCTATGCAGTGGGCTTGTTTTTCTAAAATGTCCAGACCCCTGGTCAGTTGCCCTTTAAAAAGGAGTTGGATCGATGTGATGTCAGCATCTGTTACGGTCGGGTAAAACACGGCTTTAACTTCCGGTCTAACTCAAAGCATTAGTAGCTGCCATCAGCGTTGAACATACTGTGATAAGATGGCCAAATAGAGTGGTTTCACCATTTCCATTACTCTTAAAGAATATGTTTGAGCGCAATACTCACGGTGTACAGGGTGCGCCATGTTAATCACTGTAGTTTTGACCTAAACACTGGATTTAGAAAGTCAGAGCGAACATGTTAGATGGATAACCATTTATTACATTTCACCTGATTGAGGCATCGGCCTGACCAGGCTACTAAACTTCCGAAGCCATGGTGCAAGCGAATGCAATGTTTAATAAACCATTTGTACTGAATTAAATAGGACACCCTGTATATGTACACCACACATTGACCTACAGACACACTGAAGTGAGGGCAGAATACCTGTACGGTGCTGTTGTTGGTTCTTTACACGAATACATAGTTCACACATACTAAACAGCATTCCACCAAATGCAATTTCAAATGTGACCTGAAGAGCGTTGCAAATTAAAGGAACATTAAGATGCTGGCTGCTTAAAGGCCATTTTGCCTGCCGGAGAAATGATTAGACAACCCAGGCTGCTACAGCAGCTTCTACATTTTCATATTTGGGTGGATGATGATGCTTCCCCTGATTACCAGTGAATAAGTGCACATCGTCTGTGGACACATTGTCGTCCACAGCAGAGCCGCCACACGTTGCCAGAAGGGTAGGTGCACGGTCGCCACATCGACGCAACTCCTTTGAAAAAAATAATTTCTCGCCAACAACAAAAAGTACTCTCCCAATTTTTTGACATGTGAAACTAATTGAATGGGCTGACCATTTGGCAATTTTTTTTTTCGACAAGCGCCACTGCCCACATAGAGTTTCCTGGCCCTCAATGTGGCCATTTTCACAAAAATCGTGATATCCAATTAAATTAAAAAACAATGCAAGGGCAGTTTTCAACTTTAGTGCCAACAATGCTACAACAAGGTTTCAGACAACACTGGAAAAAAGTTATATCTCAAAATCTAGACTCAAAATTTAATTTAAAAAAGAAAATAAACGTGGAAATCTTGAACTTTTTCTCGTCTTAGGTGCTCTACTTTGAACCAAAAATGGAGTCATCCCTGGTTTACCTTTTGGACCATGACAGGGCTTCTCAATACCCGTCTACATGCAGAGACAAAACTTTCGGCAAGGTATGGTTCCTGAAGAATAATTTTCTAAAAATTGCCCGGATTAAGGCGATTTCTTACACTTTGGAGCATGGTATTTGGAGAAAAAATAATTTGTTCTTCAAGAGAAGGCCTCTACACTTCTATGGAACTTGTCTTAACTGATATGAATTTTTTCAGCAATGGCAAGGGCATCCTTGAAATCTTCAACCCTGTATAGCCTCAGTCGCACGTCGCTGTGCAAAAAAATCTAAAATGTCAAGAATTTGGCGCATCTCCTTTCGCGTGGAATGACCCCTTTGAAAGCTTGAAGCTAGAAGATAATAATCAATAACATAAACCTGAAAAATAAAATCAATGCACAAAATGAAACCTTTTGAAATGCAATGAGTTGGAAGGTTCATCACCAATTCAAGGTGACAACCCTGAAAGACTAAAATACTGGCCTTTGCGAGTGGTGATGTCCAGTTAATTTCTGTCAGTGTTTCTATTTAAAGAGGTCATTGGGAAATCTGGGAACTCTGCCAATGGTCCATGCAACCAAAGACAACATGTCTATTCCAAAAACTGAGCAATAAATTTCTCTCCAGACTCACTGACATTCACTTTCAAGCAAAAGCCTAACTTTCAGTTCACTCATATTTCATACCAGTAGATAAGGCCACTACACCAGTAGTATATGGCTAAACCCCAATGATCTGAAGAAATGTAATGACAGTATTCAAGGAAGTAGTAACAAAAGAAGCTCACTCTTTCAGGCAACATAATGACAAATATGCACTACGTGAACAAACCTTGTTGGTGCCACATTTTGCACCATTCGGCGACTGGCCAACATCAGCAGTGAACAAGCCCAAGTCCACAATGGCTGATCGACATGTGTACCGCTTGTCATTTTCATCAATGTAAAATTTGGACTGCACAGCTGCTGACTCTATGCCGAACTCCAGGCGCTCATTCAGGTGCACACAGTGCAATGTTCCACACATAACATCCCTGAAAAAGTTTATGGTAAAGTTAGCAAACTTTCTCTCTGGCAAAATAGTTTCACTGATAAGTCACAAAGGAAGGTTTCATGAGCCTTCCTATTTTATTTCCAGTTCCAATCACCCCTACCTTCATGATTGCAGCCATTTCTCATATTAAGTGAACTAATCCCGAAGGAAAAGGATGTTTACAGCAGATTACATGTACACAATAAAACATGCACTGTGTCAACAAGAGCTTTGATCATGCCCAGTAATACATACACTTTTTTTTTTTATATAGTAGAATAGCAGCATCAGTACACCGTTTCAAAACAAGAAACCTTTGACAAATACACCACACAGACTTCATATACCCATAGGAATAGGAAGCACCAAGCAGCTTGAATATTTCTTCTATCGGGACATACTGAATTCAACACAAGGGTATTTTTTCTACGGCCAATAACAACGAGCTGCTACAGGGTGGTTCCAGACAAGATCAACCAAAGGGTGGCAGGTTTACCTCTTAAATATGTTATTGCCTGATGCCTAGAATAAAGAGTTCTGCAATTTGGTTTTGCCTCCAAAATTTTTTTCCATGTACAGAAAACTTTTTAAAGTGAAGCGGTGGAGCGCCGTGCTTCCACGCTATGCTTTCTTGGCCAACTTTGTTCATGAATAAATTAAGATGCAATAACAATGGGTATCTGAAAATTATTAGAGTGAAACTATGGATGCTTTTGTCGGTGCCTTGTTATTTTTGTCTGTTTCAAGAGCTCAGTCTTTTTTACTAAAAATTTGTCAAACTTGGAAAAAAATTGAAAATTGGTTTTGAGAAAAAGAAATGACTCAGTAACTGTCTCGCATATCTCGGTGGACACCCGCGCCGTAAGGGAAGGGGTAAAGGAGGGAGTGAAAGATTAAAGGAAGCAAGAGGTGCCTAGTGGAGGTCTCCAAAATAAGTAACTTTTTTTTTTTGTCTACTTTGAAGGTCTGTGTCTCAAGAAAGGAGTGTGCCAGAGCTACCACAATTATACATTGTGTTTTACACAAGTGTGACTATTGAAGTGAAGATGGTCATGCTTATAGGTTTTATGGTTAATGAAACACGGCCAAGTAAAATAAAAAAAAACACAGAACAAAAACTTCTGATGACAATTTAAAGAAAAACAATTTTGATATTTTTTACTTTATTTCTGTATTCTTCTTTCTACCAATGTTTATATAATCGTCAAAAGCATGTTCCATAGTGTTGGCACTGTAGCAATTTCAGCCCTCCAACGGTACACTTGTGCAATCCAGCACACCACGTAGCTCTGAGGAGACTCCTTGTATGCGACAGCAGAATGCGGGTAATACTACGATAGTAAACAGGTAGGCAAATCGGCAAAATATTCCAAACAATTCCCAATCTAGAAGTAATAATTTCAAGCAGCGCCCGAAATAAAGCTGCTAAAAGCGCATCTTATGTATGCAGGCCGCTGTGCAAGACTGAGGATGGAAGATTGTCTTGCTTCGAATGTACAGGTGACAGAGCACTGACAACTTACAGCAATGCTCACGAAAGCAAGGAGTCCTTGGCTCCTAATTCCATTTCTTTCTTTTAGTGCATGCGGACACTTCCCCCTGCGCACCACAATAACGCCACAGGATGCACCACGCTCTGACTGTAACAAACCTTCCTTCTACCTGCAAGGCTTGTTTTTGTCTGCCCTCGGCAGCCACCTTGTCTTTTCAAAAATTAACTATAAGAATGTTACGTTAATAAATGCTCCCAGTCCTTGTTGCAGAGAAGACAACACTCAACACGTAGACTTCCCCTTTTCCCCTCACACCTGGGGCAAAGCCACCTGCATTCACTTCAGTCACAGATCAGCGAGACAGCAGAGACTCTGTAGTGGCATTTTCCTCTTACTCCACTGTTCACGTCCGCCTCATGGAGGTGGAAGAATAGCTCTGAGTGACTGTTGTGCAGGCTGGTGCTTCATATCACATCCAAAGCACGAGAACCTCCCAGCCCATCCTTGAAAATGCGTTGTCCTCTGTATAGCCCAGTGGCCTGTATCTGTACGACACACTTTTACAATAGGATACAACTTAAAAAAACAGCAGTTGCCAACACTGGGCTGCAGTCCGCGGCGTCCTGTATTACTCCGTTGGCCAATCGCAATAGTAAACAAAATCAGACTTTTAATAATTCGCTATATCAAACAATCCACGTATCAAAATTCTAGAGCTGATAATCTACTTCTTGTGATAAGCTTCTTGTTTAGGTAACAAGAAATGTTTAAGCAGTGGACTACTTTTTCATCGTGGAGGAATTATGTGCGCAGAGGCTAAATGTGGGCGGAGCTTCACTGCAGACTTAAGTTGTATCAGACTATAGCAGCTTTATTTCAGGTACTGCTTCCAATAATTGCGCCTAGACTGGGAACTGTTTGGAACATTTAGCTCATTTAGCTACCTACTTACCATCCTAGTATTGCCCGCATTCTACAGTAGCTGAATACAAGGAGTCTCCTCAGAGCTACATGGTGTACTGAGCCTTGTGCAAGGGTCTCACTGGAAGGCTGAAACTGCTGCAGTGTCAACATTATGCAACATGTTTTTTGACGATTATAAACACTAATACAAAGATGAGTACGTGGACAAAGATTAAAAAATATCAAAATGATTTTTTTTTTCTTTAACTGCCGTCAGAAGTTTTTGTTGTTCTGTGTTTTTTCAAAGTCTGCACGACCATATCCCCTTACCCATAAACCCTATAAATATGACCACCTCGATATATGCTTTCGAGAAAAATGTCAGTCAGCTTTGCGTGAAACAAGCGAAGCTGAGAATTAGTTAAAATGTTTGAATCACTGATTTGACTTTTTTTTTCGCTAACCCGATTATAGCTGACATTTCCTTGGCACCTGAATATTGTTATACGAAAATGTTTTGAACACTAATATCCCAGTGGAACTTACTCTTTGTTGCACTTCTTGTAGGTCTTGTTGAGACGGTTATATCCACAATTGGCATTTACCTCACCGTCATCATTACGCTCAAAGCATCGCTGATCTGCCATGCGTCCACTGGAACCCCACAGCAGCTGGCACTGGTCGTCATGAGAGCGGCACTGCTTACCGAAGCAGTATGCCTATCGAAGAAAACAATTCGTCATGGGACAGCACGTGCTTGCACACTATATATTCCATGAAGAAAAAGTTCAATTCGGAATAATTTCAACCCTATCCAGCTCTAGAGAGAGATATGTGCTGTAAAATAGCTCAATAAAATAGTAAAACAGTCCAGAACAGCTTAACATTCTAAGGCTGCTATAATAATAATAACTTGCTTGTTTGGTTTGGTTTGGTTTATGGGGTTTAACGTCCCAAAGCGGCTAAGGCTATGAGAGACGCCGTAGTGGAGAGCTCCGGAAATTTCGACCACCTGGGGTTCTTTCACGTGCACTGACATCGCACAGTACACGGGCCTCTAGAATTTCTCCTCCAAAGAAATTCAACCGCCGCGGCCGGGATTGAACCCGCGTCTTTCGGGTCAGCAGCCGAGCACCGTAGCCACTGAGCCACCGCGGCGGCTAATAATAACTTGCTTGTAATAAGTACACTAGCACAGAAGTCTGCTGTATGAGTAACAGATATATTCGCAGTTAAAAGTTTATGGAATGCAATACAAATTAAATTTCATCGCTGTCCTCGCAAAGAGCCCACAACAGATATGCAGCGCCAAACTATGTGTGTGCAAATTGCTGAGTGCACCAATAAATCTCAAGCAATGCATCCTCGACGCCAAGAAATTAAGTTCCTTTACCAAAGTTGCATTTCAGAAATTCATGACAGCAAATGTACATAAATCAATATACAGAAAGAAGGTATGGCTAATCTTTGCTGTACAGATACAGTTTATCGTGCAGAGAGAAGAAAATGTACTACAAAATTTATATGCCGTGCAACTCCTGAATCTGTTCTTTTAGAAGTTTGCATGCAAGAGCATAAATGTGTGTAATTTTGAATAAAAAGAAAAACTGAAACTTACTCTGCAACAGTTTTTTAGTGCTTTCACCAAGGAAAAAGCCAAAAATTACATGTTCAGAATAAACAGTAAAAGGGGAGAGGAGGGGCTTGCTAGGATATATACACCAATTACACAGTCCTCAAAACCACGAGACACACAGGGAGGGTATTACTTCCCCTTTTGCTTTTCGCTTTGAAGCTGAAGACTACAGGCTTCTTTAGCATAAAATTACACAGCATTTCCATAAGCAACTACTAAAAAAGAATCAAGAGAGCTTTTTCCAAATATTCAGCCTCTTACCTTGCCTCCCCCACATTCTGTTCCATCCTGTACAAAAACATCCACTGGACAGAACTCCGAAACTCCATCACAGTATTCCGGCAGATCGCACTCCGTCACAGAATCTCGACATAATGTGGCTGCTTTCACCACCTAAATGAAAATGAAAAATGAAATATGACTGCTCGTACACTGACAACAAAATAACCAGCCAAATTGGTTTCCAAAAACAAAGCTATAACATTTGCTACGACAAACGTCACTGAGCCCTTCTTTAACTCTATCAATAATGTGGCCATTGAGAAAGTTCCTGCAACAAAATACCTAGGTTCACATTTCTTCAGATTTGACATGGCACAAACACATAACCACAAAACTGTCCAAGACTGCTGGTTTCGTTAGGCGTCGCATGTACTTTAGTTAAGTTACAACTAAATTACACTGGTATCATCTGGAACCCCTATCAAGCCTATCTTGCCAAAAAACTCAAATCATTGCGGAATAAGATGGCTAGACTTATCACAAGGAAGTACTCTCTCTGCTCCAGCATTACTGATATTAAGTCATCTCTGAATTTATGCTCATCTGAAAAGTGAAGACTTTTTACGCTGCTGTCTCCCTTTCGCAGACCTTATCACAATCCTTCACCATTCAAGGAACCTCATCTCAAACCAGCCCATTGCATCTTTTCCTCATTAGACTACCCCTTTTAAGGTGCAACCCAAGATTGCTTGTAACCAACTTGTGCAGAATTCACCACTGTTCCTTGCCATATACCAATGGAATAAGCTGCCTGAAAAAACTGTTTCCGGGGGCAATTACGACACTTTTGTCAGCAAACTGAGGTGCTTATTGTGTGCTGATCCTTCACTGACTGTTGCGCGAATTGTATTCCATTATTTTTGTCACTAGCGTTGCTGTCTACTTTTTTTTCAGTGTGTGTTCTCAACCCACCTTTTATCAAGTTTTGTTGTTGGCTTATCAGTGCATGTTTTGCGCATGTATCACTTGTTTGACGATTCCCTGAGTAGTGTATTTAAGCTCTTTTACGTGTTATTTTCAACAACCCCTATGCAATGCCCACAAAGTGCTTTAGGGTGTGTGAATACAGCCGCCAACCAATTTTTCGGACTTGGGGAGGGACCCGGAAAATGGTCCGAATAATAAAACAGTCCAAAGAATCTGTAAACTTAAAAAAAAAAAAAAGAAACAATAATCTGCCTGCGAAAAACCAGCTTCAAAAATAGCTAACTTCGCCGTTCCCCACGTTCAGCTTACAAGTGATAATATGACACTTTATCTGAGCCACACTTACGCTTTTATCATGTCCGCACCACCTCGTGTCATGATAGTCTCTCTCCATCACAATACCTGTCAGTCCACTGCGGCCGCAGATCATGCCGCGAGTGAATGCATGTGCCGCGCAAAGGAAGAACAGCCTGTTTCTATGGGCAACGATGCTTGCGAAGACAGAGAGATAATCCACGGGCCGCTCGCACCTCTGAATGCATCCCCTCCAACTCCTCATCCCCCGTATCGCGGGTTGTGCCAACCAAGCTGCGCGGACGCTGCAGCTGCCCCATTTGCAATGCGATCGTGTGAGCTTTGCAATCCGTCTCAAAGGCAACGAACAATGTGCCATAATCTCAAATGGGAGCCATGAAGAAGTACACACAGTCTAGCCTGTTCAAGCGAGCCCGTCTGATTAACTCCATTTGAATCCAAGATGACGCCTTTCACAGTGGCAGGGAACCGGTACGTTGCGACAGCGATGCCCGCTCATGTCAATACTAAGTGAAAAATGATCTCCACAGTATTGCTAATGTCCATTTTAGTCTAAAAAATTGAACTTTTGGATTTCACAGAGTCCAAAATATTGGACGTGAAAATGTACATGTTCCTATGAGGTGTTTGACAGTTCCTCAGCGGGATTTGAAATATCCCGCAAGTCTGAAGTATTGGAGTCCAAAAAATCTGTCAGCTACAGTACAAAAAAAAAAAAAAAAAAATCTGTGCATATGTGCAGAAAAAACAAAGTGCGCAAAATAGCGGCTTCCCTTAAATGTACAGTATGCATGTCACCATTAAATGAACTGAGGTATACTCAACATCTCAAATTTTAAGACGGGAACTTTAATGATGAACCCTAATGGCAAATAAAAATGTACAGCAATGTTAACAATGATACAGGGCTCAGCCTCAGCTGACATCGGTTGTACCAATGCAGTATGGCTATGCATGTGGCAACTGACATTTTCATAGCTTTGAGTTGCCGTTGCTGCAAGCTTTATTTTGTTACGTATTTTGCATGCGAATATGGACTCACCATGAGGTGCTTTACAATGACAGACCGCAGTACACTACCAGCACGGAAGATTTTCTCTATCAAACAAGGCCCCATCACATCTGTGAACAGAGCTTGTTTGTCCTGCTTGCCACACTCACGTGGTCAGGCTTCTCACCAGTGCATCTTATTCACATGTTCATCAAACACATATGTGCACGACAAAGATTGGTTGGTTGGTTTATGGGGTTTAACGTCCCAAAGCAATTCAGGCTATGAGGGATGCCGTAGGGAAGGGCTCCGGAAATTTCGACCACCTGGGGTTCTTTAACGTGCACTGACACTGCACAGTACACGAGCCTCTAGAATTTCTCCTCCAAAGAAATTCAACCGCCGCGGCCGCACGACAAAAATTTCAGACAGAAGAGAAATTCACATCACCTCTGTAAAAGAGACCCACAACAGGAAAAATGCTTATGCTGTTGGAGTTCTCTTTCTGCTCATAAATGCAAGGCCGTGCACTAACGGACAACTACCACAAATACACACACACGTGCGCATGTGTGCGTGCGTGCGTGCGTGGCTTTATAAATAGACTCGCTCGGCAGGTGCCACCATTCCAGTCATTGTAAAGGTTTTGAGTGGATAATGTGATTAGCAGACAAGTTGCCAACAACAGCTAATGATAAAAATTACCTGACAGGTAGAGACATCACAGCAGGCACCGATAGCACATGCAGCATGTGGTTTGAACTTGCAGGTTGCTGCATCGCAGCATGGATTTTTGCAAAACTGAAAGCCAGAAGTGAAAAGGATGCGACATTCTTTTTCAGTTTCCAATGTGAATTCCTTGCAGTGGCTTCATGTCTATTTCAGCTGAGAGCTGAGAATGTATGAGGATGATATAAACATTCAAAACTTTAAGTCTAACCAAACAACACGCATTCATTAGAGTAACAAAAGATAAAACCTACCAGACTATGCAGATGAGCAAAGATATTGCATATTGCAACTAAAAGCAGCTCAAACTGAAAGAACATTGTTATATGAATCCCTGCAACCTTTTACACACTTGTTTAGAATTTATTTTGTACAAATCATGCATTTTAATGCATCTTATAAAGCAGCACCAGTTAAAAGATATTAAAAGATACACAATTTCGTTCTTTTTGCTAACATGATGCTGAACAAGAATCTCGCTGTAGTTAATGAAATAAATTAGTGCCAATTCAAAGATTAAAGATGTAAAAACAGAATGAATTCTTTTATAAGTGATAATTATCCCATCTTCTGTGCCCACTGTCTCCACTGCAGTACCAAACATATCCGATGACCATAAAACAGTAGCTAAATAAGACAGGCAGAATTTACAACGCAGAGAAATCAAATGAGCAACTTCCTGGAGGCTACCTGCTGTAAACAGCTTTTCGAGCAATCTTCCAGTCCAAGCAATCTTTTCAAGGCAATCTTCCGGTAACCTCCAGAGTGCGGTGGAGGCTTTGAACCCTGCTTCCTGCCAGAATGCGAAACTACAGTACTGCTAGGCAGTTTGATCAGTTCAGTTTGCTGTTGATCAACGGAGCTGCATGCGACTCTTATCGACTTTGATTGCCATTTGACTGACTCTTTGCCTTATGATAGCAGTGAAGGAGGGGGAGTGTACGCACCGACTTATACACGGCACAATACGATAATTATATACCAAGAAACCTATCGTAACCCTAATTCTGAGGATTCTGTATGAATCGACTAGCAGAACTACACCTTTACAAGCCTAGATGGCCTC
Organism: Amblyomma mixtum; assembly: GCF_055824585.1. Lineage (NCBI taxonomy): Eukaryota > Metazoa > Arthropoda > Arachnida > Ixodida > Ixodidae > Amblyomma > Amblyomma mixtum. The sequence continues at coordinate 30,870,405 of NC_143014.1, forward strand.
CAACTTGTAAGAAACGTACCTCAGTGGGCCCGCAGTCGCACTGTTCACCCTCTTCAAGGAAGCCATTGCCACAGACGGGACCCATGATGTCCTCAGGCAGGTTCCAGAGGCAGAAGTCCATGCCCTGCTCAAATGATGACTGCAGGTACTGCTTGGAGCATGATGACCACTGGCTTGGACTAGGTGGGTTGCTGCCGGTGCAAAAAGATTCCCAAGTGGTGATTTCCGTACATCATGATGACACACAGCACTGCCTTTCTACTCTTATGAATGGTGATAACACACTACAGGCATAACTGAATTGGAAAACAGCAGATTGGTGCACCTTATATGGTGTGTTTGTGTTCCTACAAGCACAATACTATAGGCTTATTTTTCACCTTCATGAACAGTCTACGGAAGGGCAGATTTAACAAAAGGAATGGGGGAGGGGGGAAGGGGAAGCCAAGTAAAAAATTTTCTGTTGAAAAAGTGGAATGATTTATTCCCCTACATTTTTTTTTGATAAATGAAGAAGGTTTTATTCAGTGACAAAAAGGAAAATTTTACAGATATTTGGACCGACAGCTGATGCGGCTAGTCAAGGGTCCAATACAAACATAAAACAATAGCCCATAGGTGAGCCGTTACAAACACAATGAGTATCAAATCAAAGTTGCAACCATGCTTGTATTTCAAGAAAGTGTTGCTTAAAGGCAAGTTTAAAATTCCTAGCCTCTTATTTTAATCCGTAATGAGCTCCAAATTCTTTCTCCACAAAATTTTATGTCTTTCTCCATACAAATTGCAACAGATAGGAAAATTAATTGCTGGCTTTCCTCCTACAGTGAACGGGCATACAAAACGTACGAAGAGGCTTGGGGTAGTTCGTTTTAATGGTATAGTCAACAATAAGAGATGTTTTTTAATTGTGTAAAGTGTTCAACGAGATTACATGATGAGCTTCAAAAATGTTATTCCTGGAACTTCCACAGGGAGTAAGACCTATGGTTAGCAAAGTGGAGTTTCGGTGTCTCGGCAACAGCAATAAATATGTTTCGTAAGTCGCTCCCCATGATTCACTGCAGTCACTGAAATGGCTATGACACTACGAAAAGTAAGATGACCAAAGAATGGTGTGTGGAAAGTGCTGGGGTGCCTTTGCCAGAGTATGCAACCTTTTTAAAGACGCTGAATAGTTGTTCCTTCCAAAGTAAGTGGCAATGAAATATAACTCCTAAATACCGTATAAACCTGTGTGTAAAGGCTGCAGCCTGTTTTCTCGAAGGAAACATATTTTAAAAAACATCCATATAAGGGCCGCACCTAAACTTTCCACGATCCACGTGGGAATTTCCTTCGAAATGCACGTGCCATGGCCTCCATGATTTGCTCCGGCAGCGAGCAATGGTGCACTTGATCGCGGAGGCCACGCAGGTGCATGATAGCATCCAGGTGCTGCCCATGGATGGCACCCGAGGCCGCGTGTCATCATCGTCAACAACTTTTCTCCGTCGAGAGTTCCTGCTTTCTATATCGGCATCGGTATCACGAGCTCCAGCTTTCCGTGGCTGTCCAAGGCACGGGAGAGTTGTGGTAGCATGGTAGTTTAATGTAGTTGTGGCTTTTGTGTGCTGCTGATGAGTGCTGCAATTTTAGCCCGATGGGCAAGCACCTTAACTCTTTCGCTACCGCGCCATAGGCAATCGATCGCATATGATCGATTCAAATCGCCCGAGCAAAAAAGCTCATTTTGGAGAGCCGTGTACGTGATCCGCCATCTAGCTAGCGAGCTCAACAACTGCTCTTTCGATTGCAGCCTTGGTTTCAGTGTTTTGACATGAGGAGGCGCCGTGAAAAATAAAACTTTGAACGGCCGCAGCGGCGTCAGCCGGAGAAAATGGCGTCCGTGTCGCCGCGCGCTCCTCGTAAACGAAAGCTGACACCGAGTACGTCGGCCGGTTTCGGTTTCGTTTTTTGCGACGAAAGCAGTGGTTATTAGTCGGGCAACAATGTACAAACGTTGGATTTCGGTTTCGACAGCGAGACTTCGTCTCGGGAGCCTGGAACGTCAGCGCGTACTTGCATGTAAGTTCTGTTTTCGTTCGCTGTGGGTTTTCTGCGGTTCATACGGCTTGTAATTGATGAGAGTGGTTTATTTTTGTGCTTCAGGGTCTTGACAACGTATGGCGAAGGCAGTTTGCCAAATGCTCAAGGTCGCGTCGCGTTTTTCAACCAAGACGACAGCTAGGTGTCCATATCGGCACATCGCTGCGGAGCGGCGCTCGAAGATTAGCTCGACTTCTCGACTTTTTTTTGATGCTCTTCACGGCAGAAATGATGAAGGCCGTGTGCGGAAACACTAATAAATATGCATGGATGAAGATTTTCAGCAAGTTCGGCATGACGGCTCATGGGAAGACGTGAATCTGTTGGAGATGCTGATGTTTATTGGAATCATCATATACATTGGAATTGTTGACCTGCCGCGACTTTATTTCTACTGAAATACCAGAATAATCTATTCTGGCCCTCTGCCATCAAAAATCATTTCTCAAAATTGGTTTTTCGCTTTTTTTGTTTGTTTTTTTGCACGTAACGGACCCGGATGATTCAGTGGCGGCAGCATCTATTGGCAAGACTCTGAAAGTGTCCTGGCTTTCGAACCACATCGCTAAAACTTATTTCATTGATTCTGATGTTTTAGAGCTTGCCTAAAATGCCAAATTTTATCAGCTGGCTTTCAGGGAGCAGCTCATTCAAGAAATCTTCGGGTATGATGAGGGAAATGAAGTCCACGCCCCCAATCCTCCCATAGAATCCATTCAACACCAACCGAAAAAAATTAAAAAAAGAAGAAACTGCAAGCTCGGCTATCAGAGAACAAGGGAGGAACAAAGATAAAACCTTATATGAAGCACCTGTCAGTCTACGTCTGCTTCACACCTTCACCCCTGTTTGCTCTTCACAGTGGCACCACAGTCATGACCCCTGACTTGACAGGCCATGGAAAGTGCAGTAAATTTTTCTCATAGCTGAAACTGTGAATAATGACAGCTATAAACATGTGCAACAGTTTGTATATTCCAGTTTTCCTCTAATCAAGTTCTGGCTTAGTGCAGCCGGTAATTTTTGTTTTTGCTATATACTTTTTTTGTGTTTTTAGCATATTTCACAAATAAATGCTCATTTACTTTCGCACACACAACTCTTCTGTTTGTTTCATTCTGAAGTGTAACTAATACGCTACAATTTCATGCATTGCAATATGTGCTGGGTGTATTAGTTCTTGTGAAAAAATTTTTCTTTCCGTACACTCCAAAACCGTCCATTTTTCTGCGGTAGCGAAAGAGTTAACAGCTACATGGCTGGGAGATTGCTCTCGAACACAGCAAGCCAGCGGCGGGCAGAAAATCCGACGTGGACGAGAAGTGCATCCGACGGTAGTGAAACCAAAAGGATGCATTGAGGAACGCAAGCTGCAGAAAGCACGCTTTCTGAGACAAGCCGTGCAAATTTCCCAAACTGGAAGAAGAGCTGCTCTGCTATGTGATGTAAGTGCGGAACAACGGCTACGCATTGACAGCGGACATGCTGCGCGACATCTTGTGGGATGAGCATGCACCAGAGCACAGCACCAGCTCGGAGTCTGAAGACTCTGCGAGTGACGACTGAAAGTAGAATAAATACCGCTCATTCCCTGATTGGTGTTTTTACTTTAAAAAAGTTTTTTTGTTCGCATATAGCATATATGGGCTGCACCTTGAAAATTGGCTCTCGAATCTAGAGAAAAAGTGCGACCCTTACACACATTTACATGGTATTTAAAAGAAAACACACTCAAAATCACATTATTATCAGCAGATACAGAAATAACACTTACATAAACAAACCTTTGTTTTGAACAAAAAAATCACACACTTGGTTTTTTTGGCTAAGCAGTTAAGTGAAATCATGTCAAAATTCATTGTAGTTCATTATTTATAGCGTTTTCTATTACCAGAAGAGAGTTCCCATTAAATACCAGTGCAGTGTCATCTGCATACATCAATACCTCTGAGCACTGTAATACCTTCGGGAGGTCACTGATTAAAAGAGAATAAAAGAGGCCCAAAAATGAAACTCTGGTACACCACAAATAATATTTTTATATTTAGACTGAAATGCTGAAAGGCCCCATGTTTTTTACACTTGAACAAAATGTAAAAAAAGTGCAGCACAAGGTGTTCAAATGTTGTTATACCTCTCTTCCCTCCAGTGCACACACTGAAAAAGTGTTCAATGCAGCTTCAAGAGGAAGCATAGAAAAATTAGCGACAGCAACTCTGAAAAACAACTGGTCTTGATAAATAACAATTTGTAACAAAATATCAGGCATGCCAAACTAATGCATTATAGTCCCAAGTAAGTTTGTGTTACAGCAATAAATATGAAAAGGAAAAAATTGCAATTGAAATCAATTACTTTTCTATAACTGTTCAGTTACTCTTCTGGGGCAGCGCCCGTATTGTCTTCTTTCTTCTGTGTTGCAAGTCTTGACGCCAGAATTCTTTTATTATGGCTGTAACTAATTAGGGCTGTTACATTTCAGACAGAGTAATTATAATCAGCTACTTATTTTATGTCAGGGGATACGCAAGAGCCAGATTTACTTTTAGCTATCAATGTTGAGCTCTGCAAGCATCTTCTTCATGCCATTTATGTCACTATTAAAAAGTTCCTCAGTAAAGAGGTTGCGCAGTCATTACCTACATGTCAGACTTCTTTCTTCAGAGCTTTGAAGTGCTGCAAGTATTACTGACTCTGGAGCTTATTGCAAATGCGAGGCATAAATGCAAAGAGAGCAGCTGTTCACCAATCTGGCTATAATATTGTGAGCTGTTAAGCAAACTCTGCCTGAATGCACACTTTGTATGCTTTGAAATTACACCAAAAGTCATTAGTAAATACATTACACACCACCAGAATCCAAATCCAGCGACTAAAGCTTCTTTCAAACAAGCAATAGTGACAGGCAAAACAGTTAACAGATAGAAGCCAACCTTGTTGATGATGCCATGATGCACCTCTTTTCGGGGCAGTGGCACTTAGTGTCCTTGTCATCATGCTCCATGCCAAAGTTGTGGCCCAATTCGTGTGCCACAGTAGTGGCGACAACACCAACCACTTCATGATGGTCCTGAAAAAAGGAAGTACAAGAATAAAGAAAACAGGAAAAGAGTTCAAGCAATCAATTTTCTATATCTGCTACTGAACACAGCTACATTTAAATACTATGTGAATTAGTTTGGATTTGTTTTATGGGGTTTAACGTCCCAAGGCGACTAAGGCTATGAGAGACGCCGTAGTGGAGGGCTCCGGAAATTTCGACCACCTGGGGTTCTTTAACGTGCACTGACCTCGCACAATACACGGGCCTCTAGAATTTCTCCTCCAAAGAAATTCAACCGCCGCGGCCGGGATCGAACCTGCGTCTTTCGGGTCAGCAGCCGAGCACCATAACCGCTGAGCCACCGCGGCGGCATGTGAATTAGTGATGAAAAATACAAGGCAGATGCTTGAATGTGTGTTTCATCATTCTTGGCGCCTTGTCGTGGCACTTTCCACTGCAGGAAACAGATGGTGCCACTGTCACCCTTCAGCGAAAAAACTGCGTTTGCAGGCTTTGGTTCACCAATCTCTACGCAGACGATTACGCTTCTGCATCATGCACGGCTCAACTAAGTAAGTACTGTTGTAAAACTTGCTACGGTACAAAAGTTACCATAATACGCAAGCTCTGTGTGCAGTTTCACCGCAAACGAGCCAGCGGTTGAGGCTGGAAAAATTTTGAAAATATTCACAATAAAAACGCACAATACTGCACATGTTTTCCGATCAGTCATAACCATGCCTGGCGGGGTTGTTAAAGAGAAGCCGCACTTTTTTTCCAACCGACCACGCCACTGCTCCCACCTCCACTGCCGCCACTTCGTCGCGCTCTCCGACCCATACCACTGCTACAATGATACAATCCGTTGTATCATTCAGGCTCCCGCCTTTCACTGGGCTCCTTCGCTAACCCAGCAACCCATGTAGCAACATCAATCGCCGGCGGCGACACAGTGCAAGACAAAGCAGAGCCACTGCTCCCTGCCATCTCTGTACACTCGGGACATGTGCAGTGGCCTCGGAAGAACGAGTCAGTTTTCAGTGTTCTCTCCTGGCAGCATCGCAGTCAGTCACTGCCCTCTTTTTGCAGCGCTCCTGTCCGCCTCACGGTCTTCTGAGTAACAATTTCATGTTGTAGAGCTGCGTTTTTCTTGTTTTTAATTACATCATGAAATCATGATGCCCGCGACATCTACACATCTGTTTAATGGTGACACAAAGTACACATGAAGTGAGTGCAAAGCTTGGGAAGCAAGCACAGGAGTAATCCACTTCATACAGCCGCTGCCGCGACAAGCAATTCAAGTGACCTTCCTCTCCTTATCCTAGCGTGCACTGCTGTGTCACGCAACTCCACCAATCAGTGTGTGCACGCCACTCCTCCCCACTCCGCACCTGTTACTTATCAGATCTTTTTCCTGACATGGATACCTTTATCGCTAGCGGCCCATTTAGTGCTCTCACACTAAAAATAAGTTTGGAAGGGTTACCTTGTTAACACCGCCAGAGTATTCGTATGTGCAGATGGGTCCCTTGAGTGCCTTTCCAACAACACTGCTGTCTAGTACAATGTCTCTGAAGGTAAAAAAAAAAAAAGGAGACGATTAGTACGAGTAAATGAGCAATTCAGATAGAGAGACAGATGTAAGGTACCATGTGCAGGTTTCTACACCTCTTTAAGCATCCTTACTCTCATAATACACACTTCCAAAATTAATATTACTTAAACAGTATGGCATAATAAGCGGAAAAATACCACAATGCTCACAAAGAAGTCACTGCGCTACCCAGTTTCAACTAAATTATGATCCATAGGCCATTATGATAACCAACTTTGCAGATGCTTTTTATACAAGAATTAAAAGGCAACAAAAAAAGTGTGAAGCCTGGCTCAGCACAGGTTAGACAGAACCATTTTCTGACTGTGTGCAGTTTTACAAGAACAATTTTTAGACTATTTGAATCATAAGTCAAGAAAGGGTTCATTCTGTCATGTAGAATGTGGCTGGTTATAGATAGCTTGCCGTAATATACAAAGAGCCACTCCACATTTTTTACTGTCTACAAGAGGGAATGTCAAGGCCAAGTACACTTCTCCCAAGAATGAGCTTCACACTAGTCTGTTTGAAGATAACTGTGCAGCTCCTGTTCAAGTGTCTCTCGCACAGAGAAGATTGCACTTACAAAGTCCTCTGCCCACACTAATGAAGAACAGCAGCTATAATGAATAAAATTTCACTTTGTTCGCTGTTTCATCAGAACAAGATTAACCTGCATATCTAGGCATGCATCTACCTAAGCTGCATCGGCAGCTACAAGTGGGGTGGAGAGGGAAAATAAAATGACTGAAAAATGGATTAAAAGCGCATTTGAGAGAAGGCTTTATGTATCACCTGTTTCATGAGCTTCATTGAGTGTTTACAACCTTATAAGCCAACTCCAAGGTGTTCATGGATCTTAATGAAGCTTTTACTGCTCTTTCTCCCCTTTATCCCGACCATTTATGTCATATATTATGCAGCTGTGGGGCATTTTGTATCTGTTTAAATCCATTTTGAAATTTTCCGCAGCGTGAAATCAGTGACAGTAGTCCCACAAGCTAACACGCATTTACTGTATCACAAGCATAACCAAGTTATGGAAGTCCAGTTCAAAAAGAAAAGAGAACGTGGTTGTTTCGGGAATTTCAGATGTTTCATAAAGACTGTCATTACTTGCACTCGCTAGTTAAGCCTTTCAACAAAAGCACAAAGGTTTTGCTGATAATGCCAAACTGCAAAGGATGCAAAAGCCAGCTCGTGGGCATGCAAAACACGCAGTGGGAAAGACGGCTGCCCACCCTCCAGCCACCTCCCCACCCCACCCGCCTAAGCTAGGGGGCTGCCCACCTACCCACTGCCATCTGTCGCGCGTGTGAAACCTCAGTTTGGAGTAAAAACATAGTAGAGTTAAAGCATCAAAGTAATTATCGAGGGTAGATCCAACTGCTTTCATAGATTCGCATCAGATGTCTGATCGTGCCGTAATTTTTTTTATATATTGTGAAATATTTCTTGAAGCAGTATTTCAAACATGATTTATTGTAATAAAGAGTGGGGGCTCTCAGAAATATAATCTCAGCATCAACTCATAATATCCAAAAAGACTTTGGAGTTGCCATTTCAATGCTTAGGTACCGCACTAATGAATATTTGACAATTAATAAGGTCTGAACTGATGAAAAAACTATTAGTTAACTGCATGGATGGCAAGATATCAACGCACAGAACAAATGAAAACATCAAAAGCAGTCTCATATATTACTCACGTTATTAGCTGAGCATTGTCATTTGGGTGCTCTCGAGCAAGCCGCTCTCGTCGATATTGTAAAAACTTGGTTAAAGTAGCATCACCATCCGATGACATGACTATCTCGTCATGCTCTGTCCAAACAATAACTCCAACCAATGCAATAAATATATTCAATGGGGCATACAGCTGCAACGAAAGCAAGATGTTGAATCACGTAAAAGAAGACGCCAATCATAAGAACTGATGAGTAATATCAATGAGGGAAGATGCAGCTAGTAAAGAATACAGATTTCACTTTGCCACACAGCAGTCCGCGTGTTCACTGCCTCCATTCCTTGCTCTCCCCACCGAGGAAAAGAGATGGCCCTGCTTTTAGTTGCATGCAGGTTTAGCCTAGCAACATAAACTGGCGAATGAAGCCTTCAAACTCACCGCATTGACTATGTTCGCTATTTCCTTGCTTCTCTCAAATACAGCTTCTTTATTTCGCTTCATCTTTATGAACTGCAAGGAAATGATATGACAAAAATAAATATACACTGTGCTGTAATCTAAAAAACAAAAAATTAAAGGTAGGGCTAGCACAGCAAATTGAAAGAAGACCACTTGCCTCTTTGTTATCGTTGACAATTAAAAGCTCTACATAGCGAGATCTTGCATTACTTTTGTAAGGTGGCTGAATCACAACAGACCTCTTAGCCTAAATTAGATTGGAAAAATAAACATGAACATTTTAGTCAGCAACTCAAACAAGGCAAAAGACTTTGAAAAAGAAAGCTGAAAAAAAAAAAAAGAAAACTTACCCGTTTGTGAGCATTGCCCCATAGGTCCTGTGAGTCATTGAATCCTGGCCGGATAATAAAAAGAGTCAACCAAGATTCCAACAAAGAGCTAGAAGCGATGGTTTTGAGCGCAGGAAGTTTTTTTGCACAAAGGAGATTATCTGTGTTGTCACACTTATGTATAAATTATACAGCCTCAACGTGTGACGTTAAGAACACAGTTTAGAACTGGCATGGTAGGAATACATACCACATCTCCAGGTCTTCTCTTTCATATCAGATGCCTTAAAAAACAAATGCTCAGGAGGGTCAGGGTGAATATAATGAATCTCACTCCCATCAAACACAACTCCACTATAGAGAAAAAGGAGAAATAAAAAAAGCCAACATTGCACTTGTGTTCATGTTTCAACAGAAAAAAAAGTGAGCACTGCAAAGTCAGTATCATTTACACTGATGCTAGAAGCTGGTCAATATGATGTGCTGAACTTTGATACGAAAAAAAAAAAAAGTTTTATGATTCCATGAATAATTCAAAGTAAGGCCCAATTAAAATACCTCGTTTTACACATATGGCATTAGCTCACTTGCTTATTTTGGGACTACTAAAATATCTGCACCACACCTCAAGCATAAAAGGGAGAGTAGGTAAGCCAACTGAAAGAACAAGGGCAATTATATGTCACACAGCATAGAAGACATATGTTCACAGTAACTAGCAATTACTGTCAGTGCTTCTGTGCCGTAACCTTAAAGGTGCACTGAAGAGGAATCTGAACTCGTCTTTTTGCCGCGGGAACTCGATCTACACGTTCCTAGCATTCTTAGAAACTGCGACTTATTGCCCTGTATGGCCAATTTCTCTAATTAAATCGAATTAACGCCCGGCTCCCGCCTTTGTTTTTTGAATTCTCCCTCGTACGGTGGGCGGAGTCGACGAACGCGGAGAGTGCCTTTCAGCCAGCTCCGTGGAGGCTTTGCTTTCGCTTCATTTTGTTTTTTAGGTTTCCGCGAATAAATAGTTTCATTTGCAGATAATATAACCGCAAAATAAGCCCGCAGAAATAAAAATACGCGCAGACTATTTGCTTCTACCGACTACTACGTATTACTCCGCCGATAGCAGAGCGGCAAGCCGCCACGGGACTGGGTGAAAGGCACTCCCCGCGTTGGTCGACTCCACCCACCGTACGAGGAAGAATTAAAAAAAAAATGCGGGAGCCGGCCGTTAATTCGATTCAATTAGGGAAATCGGTCACACAGGGCAATAAATCGAAGTTTCTAAGAATGCTCGGAACGTGTAGATTGAGTTCCCGCGGCAAAAAGACAAGTTCAGATTCCTCTTCAGTGCACCTTTAATGTGAAGCTTTTACGTCTAAAAGCACTGATTAGGATAGGTTAATACGTACACAAGCGAATTGTTCTACGTATTAATTTGCCTATGAATGGCTAAATAACCTCAACCTGTCTATGTTTTACGAGCTTCTAGCGTTCCAAGTAAAACCAATGCCCTTTCACGTGTTCTCCAGCATCTGTGATGAAACCTTCTGTGCTCACAGCTATGCTTACTATAAGCTCCCTGAGGAAGGTCACAAGGTTTGGTACATGACACTGCCAACTTCTCTCTCCAAGAGGTTAAAAAAAAAATATGCAGTGCAACATCAAGTAATAGCAAATTCCAAGAAATCATTTCACCGTGCTTGACCTAGCATTGGGGAAATTTACATCAGAAAATTTGTGGGCGGCAAAACTCTAACACTTGGTCCACGCAGGTTGAACAAGACATGACAGGATCAACCTGCATGATGAATTACACTACAGAAATAAACCTATGGTCTCCGGAGTTGCCATAATAAGTTTTACAAACTAAGTGAATGCCCTAAAACTTGCACCGAACTGCTCTTATCTTGCCTCATCAGAGCCTGAAAGGTTTACTATATATGTGTAGCAGCTTGAGACTGAACCTCGTGAGACTGCCACTTAGAGGCAACAGTAAACAACTTGCAATGCCAAATGTGCGCACTCTGAACCTGCGGCAAGAAATGAATCCTGCTCACCTTAGTCCATTACATGTGCTAACAGCCACCCAAGAGTTTTTCTGTCCTCGAACTGTGCCGTGATAATAGCAGTGCTTGTTGGTCTATGTGGACAAAAGAATAGCATAACAACGTAAACAAATAACAACAAAAGAACCTATTTTTAAGTGCTAAAACAAAGCAGCTTACCCTCTTCATAGGATGATCTATGACGTGACTACTGTTTTCATGGTGCTTTTCAAAATAATTTAATGGCAACAAGTCTTTCTTCATTCGCAAGTCTAGAGTGTAAGGCTGACCAAATGCCTTGAATGAAACTTGCAGAACATCTTGATGAGTCTGAAAAGAGAGTAATTAAATCTCACCACTAACTCCCTTTCTTTCTCATCTACTCACAACCTAAATTAAATCGCATATAGACTTTCATGCAATTAGAACATGTTTGTGAAATAACATTACACTTGCTACAAAAAGGATAGCCAACAGTTGCAGCTCTTAATCCACACATATTCACTCAAAAAATGCTTTAAGCACTTACAGTATTTTTTAGGCTCAAGACGTCCCGGCGTCTTCGACCATGACTAAAAACTTTGGGATGTACTCGCTCATACCTAAGGAAATCTTGCCGGACATCTGGAATACAAAATAATAATCAAAAAATTAAAATCATGAAAGTTTCCATCTCGAACTGCTTTATGTAGTCTTTGAGTTGTACATTTCTGCGGTCGATGACAACGCACGTTACTGGGAGGGGAAAACATGCAAGGGACGGCACCATGTTAATAAATTCACCAAAAATTCTTTGAATGAGCATGAAGATCTGTCTGAGCAGCTGCTTTGCTAAAGGTCGTGTGTGCGAATATTTAGATCGAGAAATGGTGAACATCTGCAGTAGGCACCAGATACACAGCCACGCACGCACAAAAAGGTTGAAGGAAAACGCTAAACCAATGGGAATTCATTCAGAAGTAAATGTGGAAAATGCCTGGCTTTCACATTAATGTCCGTTCTGGTACACGGTTAAAAATGGCTGGCCATAAAACATCCATTAATCGCAATAAAGGAAACAGAAGGCGCTCATCACCAACCGCGTGCGTCTGCCATCTCTGCGCAGCACAAGTCCGAATAACAAAAGCTGTCACCGCATCATAAATGAGTGAGACAAGCCGGCTTGGGAAGAGAAAGCCCCGACGCGATAAGCATCGATGCGCGAGCCAGCTTCAAAGCGCTGAACGTGGACGCGACGCTGCCCCAGCCACGACCATACGGGACAAAAGGCCATTATCGGTCCCACCGGCAGTGTGCCCGGGCCAGACAACAATGCACCACCACCACGGCAGCCGTCCGCTACGCAAACTCGCCCCTTGCGCCTCTCCGCGGCCGCTGGTCGCACGGAATCGATTACAATACCGTTGTGTCGCTGCTGCTGCGCTGTTCCGAGGCATATCGCCTCAGCTGGCACCACGCTGACAACGCAGAAAACAAGGCGAACGGGTCTTCGATGCGCGCGCTTCGCTGGCTGCTGCCTGCGCTGTAAAAGCTCCACCGGCGCGCCTGAACACAATGTGCATGCGGCGGTCATGCGAAATGTCGATGACAACGGCTTCGGTTTTGACCCGCCGCGACAACGCTGCGGAGCTCTGCTAACCGTAGCGTTCGCCCGTTATCCGAGGTCGAAGGTCCGACCCCCAGCGGTACGTAGTGGCCGCTCACTGACGACAGCCAGACGCGCAAAACGGTTGTGGTGGTGGTTACTACGAAATATTCTGGGGAGAGGATACTGGTCCACGCTCCCGGCGTATGTTGGCCAGTTAAGGCCGATTCACACGACGGACCGTTCGCCCGCGGCCCGCGCACTACGTGTTCATGCGTCAGCACATTTAGAGGCGCTCTGCCGGCCGCGGCCTCTCACGGCCGGCAGCGCGCCTCTAAGGCCGATTCACACGACGGACCGTTCGCCCGCGGCCCGCGCACTACGTGTGCATACGTCAGCACTTTGAGGGGCGCGCTGTCGGCCGCCATCCATCCATGCATCCAGCGCGCCTCTCAAAGTGCTGACGTATGCACACGTAGTGCGCGGGCCGCGGGCGAACGGTCCGTCGTGTGAATCGGCCTTAAATGTGCTGACGTATGAACACGTAGTACGCGGGCCGCGGGCGAACGGTCCGTCGTGTGAATCGGCCTTTAAGGCCGATTCACACGACGGACCGTTCGCCCGCGGCCCGCGCAGTACGTGTGCATACGTCAGCACTTTGAGAGGCGCGCTGTCGGCCGCCATCCATCCATGCATCTAGCGCGCCTCTCAAAGTGCTGACGTATGCACACGTACTGCGCGGGCCGCGGACGAACGGTCCGTCGTGTGAATCGGCCTTTAGTGGCATCACTCTTGGGGACCAGGGGAAGGGGAGGGGGGGGGACAGAATTCTGGTAGAGTGTACTATTCTAGTACGCTACTTCTGGCCGCCATGTCGGATAATGGCGCCTGAAACGTCAGCTGTAGTTTTCCAGAAAATAATTAACATTCGCGCACGCGTTTCAAGCATCACGGGCAAAGGTCGCGTAGTTGCAGGTGAAGTTCTGTTCTGGAAAAGCCCAGATATGCTTTTCCCAAACGATTAAGTAAGCAGGAAGTAGCTTGGTAGCTTTTAACAGGTGGCTCAACGAAAAACTAAGTGGTAACGTGCCAGCGGTTTTACCAGTCAACGGAAGAGGGTTCAAGATTCCTTAAGTGTTTCTTTCAGCGCGAGCGCGCACAAAACCAGAACACACAGGCGCCCGTGAGCTCTGAGCTCGTCACTGCGAGGCCCCAGCAGACGGGAGAAAAGAAAAGAAAATCAAAACAAATGACAGACGACCGTCTGAAGACACAAGCGGATGTCAGAGCAGGCGCAGGGGTAGCAGGGATGAGCACAGCTGACTTTTTGCCAGATTCCTGTTTTCATTTCGTTATTTACAATTACCGAAAAAAAAAAAAGTGTCTTGGCACCTGGGAGGCGGTCGAGGCGGCTACAAAACCAGGAAGCCCCTCCAAGACCGCTGAACCAGGGCCGGTTTTTAGTGCACTTATTCCACATGTATACACAAGCCAAGGGTAAACATGTTACATGTGCACATCTGCAGGCACTTGGGGTGAGGATGGGAGGGCGATGGGTGAGGTACTCGGTGCTGACTACAGGAGGGGAACATTGAAACAAACAGCAAAACAAAAGTCAGTCGCCATTTCTGGCACGAACATTAGAAGAAACAGAAGGCGCCTGTTTTTGTTTTTTCCGAGCACCGAAGTGGAAGAAACGTCGACACCACCGCTTCCAGCGAACCCACAAATTGCACGGCCGCAATGCGAGCAGCTGCGTACGAGCCCACACTGGAAGATGGGCCAATAAACGACACAGGCGCCGAACGTAACGATGGTGACAACGGAAACAAAACGTTTTGCAGCTCACAAACTTGAGCGCGCGCTGCAACTATCTGCGCACAGAGGCCCCGTGAAAATTCCGAAAGTAGGCTTCCACAACGCGATACTCGTCTCGCCATTATAATATATTACAGAATCCATAATGATGACTGCCGCAGAGCAAACGTTAAAAAGATGCACGTCCTGCAGTCATCGGTTTGACACCGAAGCGAGCAGGAGCAATGTCTCCGGAGAGCATTAATCCACAGCGACTACGGCGAGCGCCTGGTGCAGATGCTAAATTTAACTCGTGACGCCCCTACAAAGGGAACAAATCTTCGTTCTGGGAATTTAACAGCATATGCTCCGCAACTGCAGTTCGTATCAGAGGAACAAGCGCGACAGAAACGTTCTTAGTGCAGAGTTCATGTAGCGCACCTACCCCAGGGCTATGTGCGTGATGGATCAGGAGCGGCAGCGAGAGGCATTGGAGTTGCCTTTCTGGTGGTGAGAGTCATCTTTTCCGAAAGGAAGGGTCCAAGTCTCGGTGTGGGCGGCAAAGGGTGTCGGGTATTACCGGTCTTGTGGGCGGGCACTTAATGAGCGTATTGAATGGGTAGTCCTAGCAGTGCGGCTGGAAAGGCATCAGGGAAGTCGCCGTTCGCATATAATTCGAGTTCAGTGTGCGAGTTAGCGCGCAACTTACAGCGCCGTCTCCGCGCATGAAGCTTGGCGGGTTCCAGAGACGCGGTGTTTTTCTTCCTTTTCGCACCGTGAGCTGCTCTTTGTGCAGTTCTCGATGGTCGCGTGGGTAGCAGGATACAGGCCAGAGGACAGGAGAATTCGTGCGCGCTCCTCTTGAGTTCTTCTCCATACATAATACAGTTAACACTCTGACAGCCCTGCGCCCACTGAACTACGAAGCGTAGGAGACAGCCAGCCGTTAGACACTATAAGATGGGCAAGTGTGAACTAGAGAACTAAGCAACAATCGTCGAGTCAGAGCACAGCTTCCCTCAGCAAAACGTACTTCGCGAATGGAGGTTCCACAGTATTCATATTAAAGAACTTCTGCGCAGGTAACTTTTTTTTTTGTAACCATGGCGTTATGTAACCTACTGAAACTAAGTCATTTCTGTTATAAGTTACCAGCGCTCCTGTATTCACGCTGGGAATCTATGCAGTGTGGTCAAGATGCTTCACTACAGCGCATGAACGCGCACCATGAAGCCGCCTCCGCGGAAGCAATTCACCCGGTACGACCGAAGGATATATCTCTAACATCGGATGCCGAGCCTTTCACGATGCCTGGTTACCCGTTATTTATTGCTGTAGCTGCAGTATCAACACATTACTTTACTTTCCGTTCCTAAATCCTTAAGAAACCACGAGCAAAAGGACTCTTCTTCACTGACCACAAAGTCGTTTATTAACTCTCGTACCGCTGCAAACCGCTTTCAGAGCGATGAAGGCAAAAAAAAAAAAAAAATAGCGGCAATCGAGAAGGGCGAAAAATATGACATTAAGGTCCTCGCCGATAAACATGCGATTGCATTAAGGCCGTTTTGCCGATAATGCACAAATATCACACACAAATGTCCGCGGAAAGCGTGCGAAGGTGTGGCGTTGCAACCTGCCACCTTATTTTTATGGGCCAGACGAAAGACGCCAGATACGTTCTTTTGCAGCGTTCGCGATCTCTGCTCGTATATTTCCCCTTCTTTGTCACACTTTCCTGACCGAGTTGCATGCGATACGTTCGGTCCTATTCACCCGGCGAACGTTGGTCGAAGTGGCGCCGCGGTATGCGAAAATCCCACTTTCTTCACCTACAAGTAGAATACAACTTAAAAAAAAAACAGCAGTTGCTAACACTGGGCCGCGACCCGCGGCGTCCTGTATAACTCCGCTGGCCAATCGCAGCAGTAAACGAAATCAGCTTTTTTATGTTTGACAATATCAAACAATCCACGTTTCAAAATTCAAGAGCTCATAACTTTTTTTCTTGTGACAAGCTTCTTGTTTAGGTAACAAGAAACGTTTAAGAAGCGGACTACTTTTTTGTCGTGGAGAGATTCTGTGCGCGGAGGCTGAATGTGGGCGGAGCTTCACTGCAGACTTAAGTTGTATCCTACTATAGCTTGTGCCTCAACCTCGCTTTCACTTCTCCGTAATGGGAGGCTGTCGACAGTGGCCACCCGGAGGATAGACGCAAAGCAGGAAAGCACAACGAGAGGGATGAGAAAAAGAACAAGCAACGAAAATATGCTCCCAGCACAAGCGTAGCCAACCTGGACAACGCAATCATCCGATGACGCCCACTGCGTGACCGGGCACTCATACAGTAGCATCTCGGCGCAGCAGGGGCCTCACTCCCGAAAAGCACGTCGCAGCTTTCCAGCTCCACAGTCCAGGCCACGCGTAGAGCGCGTGTCACGATCAGCCGCTACACCGCGCTTTCACGCTTCCTCGTTTCCGTTTTTCCGAGGATTTTTTTGTTCTTTCTTCTCACTCCTTTGGTTTATTTCTGCTCGCGGCGCTTCTCCGCAACCTACGAGCCACACGGACTGCACGCAGGGCTCACCGACTGCCCTAAGGAACACCGGTCCATCAGCCTTTTGATTGAGCACAGTGTCTTCCTCGGCGATGACGGCCGGCCGGCGCCCGTGAACGCTACAGCGCAAACGCGCGATTACTCCTCTGTTCCACACTTCTCGCACGACGCAGTGGATTCTCGAAGCAGACTGAACACCGGCAAAAACTTCCGCAAGCGTATTCTTCCGATTCAGAGCATGAGACCCGTGTGCGAGCACAAGCCAGAAACTCCAAATCTCGCTTCAAACTACAACGGCGCACCAATATAAACAACGCCCTTGAAGCTTTCTTTTTTTTGCAGTTGATGGTGCAATTCGCTTCTTAAATGATACACCGATGAAACGAACACAGCAAGCTAAGCCACGGATGGAGCTCCTTAGTTGTGCCATATACAGTGCAGATGCGCCGCGTGTCGCAAAAAGAACTTTCGACGTGCGTGAAGACAATTCGGCAAACAAAACCTCCCGCATTGCTTGCTTGCACACTGCCCTCCCTCGGCTTTGCAGCTTGATTTCACACCACATGATCCTAGCCAGGTACTATCCTGCGACTTGTATGCAGAAACGAAGGAATGAACGGAGTACGCATGGAGCGTTTGAAAAAAAAAAAAAAAAGCAGCCGCTACCTTGCATGCCGACGTGCAAGTTTTTCCGCGTCTGTTGCAACCAACTATCGTCGAAAGCCATAACAACGAATCTGCTGCACGATAGCAAAGCAGACGCAGAGAAGACGACAGCCACGGCTCCGAGAGAAGGTTGTGGCACGCAGAGTGCTGCACAGGCAGCGAGCGCTCCTTTCGTTGGGATTCTGCATTTGATTTTACACTCTTTGACGCTCTAAAATTCTTAATTTTAACCTTAAGAAACAAACGGCAGGCTAATGAGACGAATTATGGTAAACTTAGGAAAGCGCACAAAATGTCTATTTAGGCTTTATTCCTAACAAGCCCAGTCACTGCGGCACATTTTTTTTTTTTTTTTTTAGAGGCAGATCAGATGAACGTTCTTCAGATGAACGCTCATCAAATAAAACGCATATATTTAGTCTGTACAAGGCGAGCTGTAAGTAGCAAGAAAACTTAAATCTTGCTCAAAGTCGCACCTCTAAGCCGGTTTTAAAGCGCACGAGCGATAAAAAGAGAACAGAGCGGCTGCTCGTCATGTACAGCCGCACAACTTTATGCGTCGAAAGACAAGCAAAGCAGAACATCGACTAGCCACACAACCCACAGGTTTGGATGCGGTCCCGAGCTCAGTGTTTCCCTTCCTTTGCCGGGGCCTCGACACTGAATTCGCGTCTAGGTCCGCTCATTCCGCCCTTGTGCTCGCGACCCCTTTGGCAAAGTGCAGCGATTATAGTAATTTTATCCTGCTTGACCAACTGCGGCTACCAAAAATGAGCGAGGCGGCCCGTTGTTGACTTTCAGAACAACATCAAGAAAACGAATAAATGAGCCACAAAATGAACAGCTCGATCGTCGTTGCTCTCATCACGTACAGCCTTGCCAGGCTGCCTCGACTCAGTGATAGCGGCAGTTTTGCAAAGACCGGAAAAAGTATGAGGTAGCGCATGTCAGAGAGATATGGAAATTAAGTTCGTATCTGTTAAAGTGACTATCATTGCGTCCTAGAAGTTGCGCCTGTCGTTGGGAGCCGAAACCGGCCGGTCGCATAGTCGCTAACTGAAGTTGCTCTACACTCATTTTGAGCTGCGCAGATAGGACCTTCCTCTTTCATTATCCTCTCATTTGGAATAGCGCAACACGGCAGCGAAATTCACAACGCCAAGTTCCTCAGGCTCAGGACATGCACTCCACAAGCTTCCGAAGAGCGTACTTCACTAGTATAGACAGTCGATGCGGTCTAGTACTAACAGTTCCGAAGAAAAAAAAGACGGCCAGATACGACGATAAAACAAGAGAACGCTCGCTGTGCACGCAAGGGCCAGACCAAACAAACGCAAAATAGTGGGCGGCCGGCGAGACGAGAAAGAGTGCGCCAGTGAGAGACGAGGCTGGCGCACGCGGTCGGCCCGAAGTCATTACAACGTCAACAAGTGGCGCAAGACACGATGCGCACCAGCCACGCAGTCAAGCTTGCGCAAGGCGACAAGTGCGCACCCGACGACACTGGAGACGCAGCCGACGGAAGGACTTTTGGCAGCCCGCGGAGCCGACGACGACGGCGCGGGTAGACACCCCCCCACCCCTCCAAAGCGAGGAACGCTAGAAAACGCGCAACCTAGATTCTCTTCCGCTTTCAAGCAGCCGCGGCGCGCGCGACTCCCGTAATGGATACACGATGTTTCTCCCCTGTCTAAAGCTCCGGATGGGCGCGCGCAAAGCCGCACAGGCGCAATCGGCCGCTCTGACGAGACTGAACGGGCACGCCACATCCGAGCGCCGACACGACAGGCAGACGCACTCCGTGCAGCGGGCGGCAGGGAGGTGAGCGCACCGCACGAAGTCGGCACGCGACGGACGAGAACAAGCACACCGACAAACGCTGAAGCGGCCCGCACAGAAAGCGACACGGCGGACAGCGGCAACGTCTTTCACAGCGAAGACGTGCGTACGCAGCCAAGACTAGCAGAACAAAAAGCGGAAGACAGCGGTGCACTCTCGGCGAAAGCGAAGAGGTGAATTCCCGCGCGCGCCTCAGACGCTCGAGGCCGCACGCAGAGCCTGCGACCTTGTTTCGAACCACACAACGCACGAACTGTCTCGATACTCGATTCAGTCGCATCCGCTTTTGTTCCGTACGGTCTGAGTAAAGTGTGAAGCTGGGTAACATTGCGGCGCAAAAATTGCGCCCAGGCTGCATGCCACGCGTAAGATGCCACACAGTTGTTTCTTATGCTGCCGGCGCCAATAAAAATAATTACCATAACGTCCACACGCGGCACGAGGCGACTAAATCGTCTAAGTACACTCTACCCATTTAACGAGGCGGCGAAAGCAAAAGTGCAAACGATCGAGAACTGGGCGCAATTAACGACGGGTGGCTCGCTTTGTAGCCGCGCCATTCAGCCGGATGCGCAACGCGCATATGGCGGGGCAGTTGGCGCGTTTCCATGGCCACTGCACGCACATTAACGCCTGGCGTTCATTAACAGAATTACGGGTCGGTAGGCTGCGAAAAGTTTCGGAGCAGCGGGTATCCCACGAGTCGCGAACGAATGCGCTAACAAAATGGCGTCATACGGAGAACAGATTCGAAGACTGCCGCGGTGGCTCAGTGGTTATGGCGCTCGGCTACTGAGCCGGAGTTCCCGGGTTCGAACCTGGCAGCGGCGGCCGCGCTTCGATGGAGGCAAAACGCAAAAGGCGTTCGTGTACTGTGCGATGTCAGTGCACATTAAGGATCCCCAGGTGGTCGAAATTATTCCGGAGACCCCCACTACGGTACCTCTTTCTTCTTTTCTTCTTTCACTCCCACCTTCCTCCCTTCCCTTACGGCGCGGTTCAGGTGTCCGCCGATATATGTGAGACAGGTACTGCGCCATTTCCTTTCCTCGAAAACCAATTTTCAAGACTCAAAATTCAAGACTCAACTATAAAAAAAAAAATTAAAGACATCAGCTGCCGAAGTTCTGACAGAAATGTTGTGGCGTCAAGGGGCCAAATTCGAAGTTCGCAGCTTTGAGCCTTGACATTTAGTGCGAAAGCCCTATTACGACGGCTAAACCCTGAACACGCTCTTGCGATGTTCGTGGCTTTGTGCCGTCACTGCCGACAGTGACGCCACGACAGTGACGCCATCACACATCGTTTACGCTCCTAGCGGCCCCACTTGGCCGATACTCCCGCCCACAACGCGTCATCGATGCGCACCGCCGTCCCCGCTCCCACCCCGGTCCCGACGCGCTAGAGCCTCGGCGTCGGAATCGTACGAGCAACCGCGTGGCGGCGATGGACGCACGCTGACCGTACCGTGTCTTTCATGAGGTTGCCTTTGAGGCGGTGTTGCCTCAACTGCTTCGCTCGTCCCACTCGGTTTAACTATCATAAAAGTCCTACCATTTACGACATGAAAAACAGCATGATAAGCCAACAGTAAAGTAACAAGACAAGCCAACGTTCATTCAAAAACTTCTTTCGCACTTTTACGGAATTTAAGCAAAAATTGTCTTTTTTGTTTTTACTGTACGACTTCATAAAAACGCCAGTCTAAAAATAAATATTTTCTACAACAGTCGGCTATAAAGCTAAAACATGAAACGGACAAATGTGCGAAAGTTCTCCATGTACGAAATTATTGGCCATGGCGGGTAAACCTCAAAACTGTGTTCAAGCAAATGGCTTCGAAACCCACGCCTTTAAGGCAGCGCGTAAATTACTTTTACAGAATTCGTGCCGCATCAACTACAGAGTGGATCGAGACTCGCACACTATCACACTATTCGCGCCGACCGACGACCACCAACCACGGGCGTCCCGCAGGCCGCGGCTTAAGCAGAAGGCTCCGGACTGATTTCTACCGGATGGAGCAGTTCTCCACTCCAGAGGTGCGGGTGAAGACTATCCATAGCAAGGATTAGCAACTGCTATACTTTTAGGCAAAAACCCATGGAGAACGCGGCACGCCACACTATAGTGGTCCAGGTAGATCTGCAGATCTCGACCACCTGGTTTTTGACGTGCACTGAAATCTTGCACGACTACACAGTTTCTACATTTCTCCTTTGCTCAACTGCGGCCCCTATGACCGGAAACAGAACCTGCCAACACACGCTCAGCAGCACAACTGAGCCACTGCGGTGGGTTGCACCATAAATTTTGACACCATTAGCGCGCATACACGTAAAAAAAGGAGGGCGAAAAAAACTGCAAGGCTTGTTGCCCTCGTGTGGGACGCAGTACTAGTCATCCGCTGCAACGACCTAGTGCTAAGTGAGCCCAAAGTCGCGGGATCGAATCCTCAGTCCTGGTGGCCGCATTTCGATACCCATGCGCTGTGCGATATCTGTGCACGCTAAGGGTGAGAATTAATCCGGTCTCCCGTTGCCCATTTGCAGCTTTGGGTCGTTCCACATACGCACTTGTGGAAGCCATCGCATTGCGCCCGCGAGGCTCCACCGCCACAACGCCCGTCACGCCCGCTAACTACGAGGTTCCGCGAGTTTCGGTGAAACCCCACCGATTCCCCGTCCCCATGCTTCCTCTTCGGCGCGGCATCCAGCATGACAAACCATTCGGCCGACGTATACGGATCGGAGGGAGACCGAGTCGAGACGTCACGCCAGCTCCGCGCCACGCGACTTCCCAGTCAGGCCCGATTGGCGCAGTGGGAGCGGCCCACAGACGCGGACATAATTATCAGGCCAGGAGCGCGGATCCTTCCTTCTTGTGCGCCCGATTTCCGTTGCCGGTTCGCAGCCAGAATCCCTGTGAAAAGAAAGCCTGCTGAAAATTTCGCACGCACAACAATCTGTAGTGCTCAGAGCCAGCTTGCCAGCGGAATACAAAGAAGTCAAGCTCTGCTGGAGTTCAGCGCGGGGTGGGAAAGAAAAAAAAAAAGGGGGGGGGGGTTAGAATTCGGGCGCCAGGAACAGAGACAAAACTGGGTGCGCTTGCGCGACTTTCCGTGCTCCTGGCTTCCAGATGCTCACTGCTGACAGATGCGTCGAAGCAGCAGAGCAACATCGCGCCATACCTTAATATGAGGAAAGCAAAAGTAATAAGCTACCTTAAAGGGAGACCGCTACGAAAGACATATGCAGGAAAAAGTGTCGGCCTGGCCACGCTGTAGTACAGCAGATCCCAAGAGCGGCGAGGCACTTGAAAGGCCGCGACCTCCAAACTCGCGGCTTTGCATCTTTCGTATTATTCGCGCCAACCGAATCGACGGCTCGGTTCCTACCCACGGCCATACCTCCAAGCTTCGCCCACGCTACCTGCCGTTACGAAACAAGAGAGCAGACAAGACGGAGGCGGGCACCAGGAAGAAGCCGCCGCAGTGACCTTTCCGAAAGCGGCCGCCCAGGCCGTAAAGAGCGCAATGCGTATGTCTCGCCGACCGACCGCACATTCCGGGCAGGTGTGGCGGCCCGGCTCGGTCGACGAGACCACAACGGTGCGCAAGCGGTACGCGGGGAAGGCGCCCGTGCTCTCAGCCGACAGACGCCCGACGAAGATGCCGGCAGTCAGTGCGAACGAACGCATCATGTGGCGGTGTCGATGCAAATAAGTATTCGCCGAGCGCAGCCATGGCTCGTTTCGCGACAAACTCGAGAGGGATGCTTGGTGGTCAACTACAGCACCACGTTAAACGTTCGCGTTAAGGACGTAGACATCAGTTAATTTATAAACCACAAGTGAGACGTCAAGTTTCAAGCAGGAGGCCGTAAAGAGCGAAAACAAAACTAACAAAAAAAAACCCCACTAGTCCGCAATTCCTAGGGAAGTCGCATATGAACGTATATGGCTTCGCAGAGCTCAGCAGTGCCGCGCAGAGCGAGCTCAGGGCATAACGTTTTCTTTTTTCGCGCACAGCACCGAGCGCGCGACTCCGTAGGAGCCCCTCCGGAGGTCTCCTTAATGACAAGGGTCCACACCCTTGAAGAGCTTTAAAAGCGGATCGCAGCCCTGGCCTTGTAACAAGTACGCCTCAACGAGGGCTGACCTTGCGCGTGACCATACACTGTGCACCAGTTCGCGTCGTATCGGATACTCGAATGCGGCAGAAGCTACAGGAGGCTACCCTTGAAACGGAGACCTACCCAAGGTGCGGCGGCGAAATAATGACGAAAGCATCGCCGGCTCCGCACGGCGCTCTGTTTACCGTAACCCGCCGGTTTAACTAACAAACACGCCGCTAAGGAGGAGGCCTACAGGTGAAAGAACAGCGGACATTCTATTCCGTGAGCACGTTCAGTTTCGCAACATCAGTTTCAGCATCTCTACCGACATGTAAAGATGTAAATAAATTCATTCTGCTTCTACTAAGAGCTCCACGCCCTTAACGCCTCGCTGATCTTCGCTACCCTCGTCTCCCACCCCATACCACCACGACACCAGATACCGCGCGCGGTCACCAGCATCTGCTGACGTGACGCCGTCTTCTACAGCTGCGCCATCTTGGATTCATGACGAATAGACAATGCATGGGATTTTCACAGCAGGCGCTCAAGTAGCAGGCGGTTTTCACTGCTTTCGCCGCCATCGAAATTCGACCGCCGCGGCCGGGATCGAGCCCGCATCTTTCGGGTCAGCAGCCGAGCGCCATAACCACTGAGCCACCGCAGCGGCCTCCTCTCGGGTGGGGGAAGGTGAGGATTCTGAGTACATGCCCACACCATGCATGTGAAAGATGTCGCAGATCTCTCCACAGCGCGGGCAGCGCCCTTCTGTGCTCGGATCAAAGTGTTTTGCTATGGCAGGACAGAGAAGAGTTCCTGTCTGCAGGCGCCGCAGAGTTCGCTCCTCCGCCTTACTCAGCCCCTTGGCAGGTGCCGGGTAGAGGCGGTGGCTGTCGCAGTAATGAATTAAGATTTCGCGGAACCGCAGAAGCGGTTTGTGAGCTTCTGAGCCAGGATAGCCAGGATGAGGAGCCCGGTGTGTGAGCGCTCGGGCGGCCGCATCAGCGGCCTCATTGCCTCGTAGACCCTGGTGGCCAGGAGCCCAGATTACGTTTGTGGGAGTTGGATCGGCGGGTGCCCGTCTCAGAATGCCATACTGGAAGCCTGGGTGGTTTAAGCTACCCTGAGCTCACCAACATAGCATCACTTTGTGACTAGAGCTGTTAGCAGTCAAAGACAAGGCCAACAGACGGGTAGCAAAAATCTCGAAGTCAGCCTCCCCGCAAAGCAAAAAAAAAAAAAAACCTTCACCACGGCGGCACGGCTCGTCCAGCGGGGTGCAGAGCTTGAACTGCAAGCCTTGCATGCGAGTGGCGAGATTGGCACAGCTACGCTTCATCCGCCGTCGCCAAACAGTGACTTTGTCGACAGAGTTCCGCTTAACCATTTTATCACGGCATCAACGCACGACAGGGGCGTTCAGGAAAGAGGAGCGGCAGTACGTGCGAGTATTTATGCTCCAAAAAAAAAAGGTCAGGCCACCGTGGTAAAGGAACTATCGCTCTGCAGGATAGCAGACTTACAGATTTTTGCAACCCGTCTATTCAAATTACGCCCACATGCAACAGCCGAGCTGAAATGAAAACTTTTCCAAGCTCTCCCGTTAAGTAGTTTTTACACCTAAAATCCGCCTTTCGGTTGTCGGCGTCCAGCAGCAGACGAGATGGAAAGTCAAAGACAGGACAAGGACGTAATGCGCTTTTACTACTCGCTGAGGAAACAACGCGCGTCGAGCTCGGCGCTTACCGCAGCAGCAGCAGAGCGCTCTCGTTGCGCGCCTTCCTTCCGAGAAGGCCCGTCCGCGCAGGCATCCACGCGGCAGCGGCGCATGCCGGCGCTTCCGAAGCGCGAACAAGCCGATTCCCGAAACCCCGCGTGGGCGCGCGCCATCTTTCGCAGGCGAGCCGCCTCTCGAAAACCCCTGGGCTCGAACTCAGCGCTCAGCTTTCACCCCCTCCTCCTCTACGCGGCGAAAAGGTCGGCGGAAGCCAGCCCGCGCCCTTTCGGGGACTTTGGGCCCCCGCCCGTGGTGCTGTCGCATTTGAAGGACAAATATGCGCAGTGGCGGGCGTAACAATCCAGTAAGCCCACTTCGATGGCTAACAAGAGAGCAAGAAACGGAGACCATGCCGTTCTTGCTCACCAACAATCCTCCACTATATTACCTCGCTGAGCTTGAATGCACTTAGACGAACAGCCAGCAACCTTCACAGCCTTTTTTTTTTGTTTTATTTTTCGCATTCTCTTATTGCCGTTTCGTGGGTTCACTCCTCTGACAATCCGTTCATGCAGTAATCACTGTACGCCGCGGACGCCAGAATGACTAAACATTCTGAAAGTTTTCTGCTTAAACAGTCCGACGGCGCCCTCTTCTAGCGCGCTGCTGTTGTACGTTACTGAACGGGCTCTCCCGGCTTCTCGCGAAGAAACCGTCCTGTTTCGTATTTATGCCGACACAAGAAACTCCTACCACGCCTCCAGCTCACGCACGCAGTGTTTTTGCGCAGTTAGCTGAAAAGAGGGCCGGCTTAGATCACTGTCCCCAGTTGCATGAAGCCACCGACGCAGCAACTTGTGTCGGCCTGTCCGATGGTCGTAAGCATGCCAATTAGCGCCCACGACAAATGACCACGGCAGACAGGTTAAGCAGGTTGTCGCAAATAATAATTTGCTGAACCCGTTCCTAGCAAATACGAGCAGCGCATAATTAAACTGTCGGCTAACAACTGTGTTTTACTCAAAATGGAATGTCACGTCTTGGCAAGCATTGCCTGTACTTCCTGTTTGCCCTTGAGGCTAGCTTTTGCAGTCGTATGCAGCTCTAGAACGCAGCGGCAAATGCCGCTCCAAGGAGACCCTCCAGCCAGTGGCGTCGACCGATCGTCATGACGTCGCAGTTCCTTGCACCTGGCAGCCACCTGCGATATATCACACTGGCACCGCGGCGTCATGACAACCGGTCGATGCCACTGGGGCCTCCTTGGCGTGGCATTTGCCGCTGCAGACGACTATAGTAGCAGTAAACTTTAGATTAATAGGCAGCTGAGCCCCCCCTATCTTCTATGTGGATTCAAACGCCGCCTGACGCCGCTTCATCACTGGTAGCCGCAAATACAAAAGCTCCCGCCTCCAACGCAGAAATCTGCTGGCAATAGACAGGCTTCGCGGATGTGGGGGACTGCGGCGCGGACGGCGCGCGCACGCCACGCGAACGAAGGTCGTGCGTTGGCGACGGCGAACGGGGCGCGCACAGCAAGACCACACCGCAGCGCCTGCCGCTGGCGCGCTCCGCCCTGCTCTCATCCGACAAACGCAATCGCTGCAACGCGTACAGCACGCTGCGACTCCGCTTTCCACATCCCCAGTTCGTGCCTTTCCGCGCGTGGCTCCGTAGCAATCCCCCCCCCCCCCCCTTTTTTTTGCGTTTTCTTTTCGTTTTCGCTACCGGCAAGACTGGTACCACCCTTCCGACTGCGTGGCATATATTTCCACGTCTGGTGGAAAATGAAAAATTAGGCGTGGGTCACTGAAAATGAACTTGGCGCAACGACGTTCGTATGAATGGGCGGCAAAAAAAAAGAGAGGGGGGGTGGGGGGTGGTAAAAGTAACAGCCGAGATAGACACGTGAAATATGACAGACGCTGGCACCAATATGCCCTTAACTGAACTCGAGCCGTCATTTCCGCCTGACGAACTTGCACCTTCACACAGCGGTCGAACAAAAGCCACAAGCGCGGCTCCCTCGACCGGGCAGGGAGCGGGGCGCTTACTGCAGTTAGCAGCAGCCACCGCCGCGCACAGTCGGTCCACTCCCGCACAAGAAAAGATGCGCGCGCGTTCGCAACCAGCACGCATCCCAAACCATCAGCGAACAAGAATGACAAGAGAAGCGCCGAAGGCCGCGTGACTCATACGCCCAGTGAAACCATACGGCACACGAGAGGAGCGGCTGTCGAGGCAGTTCGCGCACATGAGCTGCTCCGCGTGACGTAATATACGTTAGGGGCGGGAGTCGCGAGTCGTCCACAGATACGGCATCCACGGGTACGAGGCCAGCCCATGGAGACAATGCCACAATAACTATACGGCCGTCAATATGTCATATGCATCGAGCGCATCACAAATGCAAAGGCACTGGTCACGCGCTTGCTATCTGTCAGTACCAAGCGTGCGTTGCAGTCCGCTACGCTCAACGCTCCCACTGAATCTGTCTGCCGCAGAATGCATTTCAGGCGGGCAGCGGCGGAATGACGGAAGCCTGGACCATAAGAGAGGGGCAAGCAGGTGCGCCGCACCGTTTATCGTCTTGCTATCACACCTCTTAATTAGACGTCAAGGTGACCCAAGTGCAAATGGCGACTCAAAAATTGCTCGTGATGAAGCAGAACTTTGCGGATCGCCACTTCCGTCGTCCTGAATGCCACTTCGCCACTTCCGTCGTCCACTCCGTGGTGAGGCTTCGAAGTGTGGCACTTTCTGAGCCCCTACACATGCGCATTCGGCGAAAAGGGAACGACGAGGAAGGCGTCAGAGGCACGTGGGGCGGTTTCGAAACCGCCACCAAAGCGCGCTTCCGCCGGCGGCCAAGCATGTTTAGTGCTCGTCCCAACATTTCAAAGCGGGACACCCCGCTGGAGTGCATGCATGCGCATCAGTCGCGTCAGACGCCAGCCGAGCTGAGGTCATTCGCGATGTCGCAAGAAACGAATTGACGAGGAATGCGGGGGGAGCGAGAAAGAGAAGTGCGCTCGGCCAAACACGAGCCACAGCGCAAGCACCAGAAAGGAACGGCAGATAAATAAATACAAGCAGGCCATATGAGCCGACACCGCTCGCGTGCGTTGCGACGCACCGCGAGGACTGCTGCAACTTTACGTCGGGTACAACCAATGTAGCCGCAGTCCTGACGAACGTTCCCTCCCAACACCTTAGACGCGCTTGATCGTTACGCAAAACAAGCCGCACAGGAGTAGTCGAGGGAATACATTTACAAAAGTGGCAACAAACGAAACATTACGGAAGGAGAAAAAAAATTACCGACGATTACGTTACTTCCTAATGCGAAATTTGAGCGCAGCAAATAAGCTGTTTCACCTTTTCGATAGTGAGTCAACCCCAGCTGCGGAGTTGGTTTCAGGGACAACGCCGCCGATGCCGACACAAACAATATGATACCCTCGCTTCCGCAGCGCTAAGAACCAGGTCTAGCCGTGGGAAGGTGGTCACGTATTCGTCGACGTGCCGGGGCCTACGTGAAATAACCGGCGCGTGGGCAACTGAAGAGCACCCTATCCGCCACACAAGAACAGGGGGGGGGGGGGGGGACCCTTTCCTCCTCTTTCTGCATGCATGGCGGCGACGGTGTTCTATGCAGTCACGTTATCTTGACTCTCTAGCGGCGTCAGCGGCATCCAGCGGTATCAGTCGGTCGCTGCTAGCGCTGGGGGGATGAAAGGGGGGCGGAGCTGGTTACGAGGCCGACAGGGGGGGGGGGGGACCCTTTCCTCCTCTTTCTGCATGGCGGCGACGGTGTTCTATGCAGTCACGTTATCTTGACTCTCTAGCGGCGTCAGCGGTATCAGTCGGTCGCTGCTAGCGCTGGGGGGATGAAAGGGGGGCGGAGCTGGTTACGAGGCCGACGACGACGCCGAAACCCAGGAACGGACGCCAAAGAGCTGCGCTCTAAAACTACACGACGGTACGGAACATTAATAGTAGCACACGAGCCAAGTGCTATCAAGAACGCGGAAGAACACTGAAATCTTGGAAATCACGACAGACAGATAGCGAAACACGAGGACGCATCCAACTTCGCTCCTCCGCCCGCGCAGCCGAAAGCCACGCTGGGAGGGACGCACCACAGTCGGCCGCCTTCTTGCGCCCTTTGACGTACAACCGCGATGAAAAGAAACGCGAACAGCGGAAAGCGTGGCCGTCCGCACAATCAGCGCAGCCTAGCGCCAGCCCGCTAGTACGAGGATCCGTATCCAACTGCGATATGTCTTGGTTGGTTGGTTGGTTGGTTGGTTTATGGGGTTTAACGTCCCAAAGCAACTAAGGCTATGAGAGACGCCGTAGTGGAGGGCTACGGAAATTTCGTCCACCTGGGGTTCTTTAACGTGCACTGACATCGCACAGTACACGGGCCTCTAGAATTTCTCCTCCAAAGAAATTCTAGCCGCCGCGGCCGGGATCGAACCCGCGTCTTTCGGGTCAGCAGCCGAGCACCATAACCGCTGAGCCACCGCGGCTGTCGCTATAGGCGAATCGGCGCTTTCAGTCGGCGCCGCCGTGGCGCACCGCGTGTGTTCGAGTCCCAGGCATAACTGGCGGATGATAACTTTCCTTGTAATTATGCCAAGCAAGCGAAATACGACACGCTTTCATGACGTCACGATGACTGCGCGCAGAAGAAAACTGAAGCGTGAATGTCTTCGAGACCATATCAAATTTATTTTTCTAAGAAAGATATGAAGAACAATTCAAACGAAAGCGCAAGCTGGTATAAAATTTGAACTTATCAGAAAGCAGGATTGCTCGACGAAACCATACTTTGCATTAATTAATAATACTTGCTTCGGAAAGAATGCGCCTTGACATGGAGGCGAACTGTTCTGTGGCTTTCAGTGCCGCGAAGCCCGTCCCTCTATAGGCGTGAACGGCAGCCCAGGGAGTCCTTGCTCAGTTTATGGAGCTGCAGGTGCGATTTATGTCTGCTCCTTTTGCTGGCCACGCAAGTTTACGGATGGCAAGGTCCTATAGCAAGGCTTCCACGGAACGTGTACATAAGGCAGGACAACGTGCTCAATTACATTACAGTATGCTGCTGCAGTGAACCGTTCATAAAGGCGACCCAACCCATCGGCTGTAATGGCTCCCCACACATTCAGGAGCAGCGCCTGCTGATGCTTGTTCACTTGAAGCAGGTGGGATCAAAGCGGCAAAAAGTAAAAAAGAAAGAAGTTACGAATGTTTACGCGCTTCAAAGTTGTATAATGCGCTTAGCCCAACTACTGCTGTAGTTAAACCCTTTTATTGTATATTTTAGCTAAGTAGGCACCTGGCACTAAAACAGGGACCGCGTTGTGACTGTAGCATGGTTTTTTTGTTCGTTCGCTTAGAATGCACCTTGAGCCGTTCATTCAAAGCATGCAGCAGCCAAAAAGTAACCAAGCTATAGCCGAAAACTCTTATTTAAAACTCTGATCTGATATATTGTGACGAAAACGACGAAGCTGGCAGTGGCGCGGGACTGAGCGCTCGCGCTAGGCCAGCGGCCATTAAATCATCTCTTGTTCATGGTTCAGCACGCCTCATTCTTCGGCTGGCCGCCACGTTACATTTGGTGGAGGTGCTGGGGTCCCTTCATCGCCATCCTGGTCCCGGAGCTTCGGTGTCCTGTGTCCTGCGCCTGCCGTGGACGTCGGCCCTGAGTGCCTGGTCCGCGCCGCCCGGCCATGCCCCAGCCCGCCCGACCTGAACCGACCTCGCCGCTCACCCCAGCCCCGTCCCCCGCCCGGACCACAAGACACGACGAACCAAGACCCGACCGACCCGAGACCCGACCGACCCAAGACCCACACGTGAAGACACCGCCCCCATGCCCCTGCCGTCCGGTGCGTCCACGGACCTCGGCCGTCAGCTCCTGGCACCCTACGGCCCGGATGCTTCGTGGACCGGGACTCATCCTTCGATCATCTTTCTCCTTTCCGTCCCACCATCCTCTGAAGCTCATCACCATTTTGCGCGTCTCTGTCACCGATCGGGACGATCGCTCGGTGGCCCCGGGAAGTGTGACGAAGACGACGAAGCTGGCAGTGGCGCGGGACGGAGCGCTCGCGCTAGGCCAGCGGCCATTAAATCATCTCTTGTTCATGGTTCACCACGCCTCATTCTTCGGCTGGCCGCCACGTTACAATATGATGTCATTTAAAAACTCGGAGGTCGCACCCTCATGTAACATTCGTCGTCGCGTCATAATCGTTAAATTTTAACAGCAGCACTAATTGAACGAATTCTGGACCACATCTTTATAAAGAGCATCGCAACCCTAGAACACTAGGGTGCGAAGGCTTACTGCTGGTTGTCTTGACGCCACACTTTGTCTAATCGTGACCCTTCGTGGTGCTGTCATCTGTGAACATCACCTGGCCCCAATCCTCCACAGTGCAATCCATATGCGATTGTCCGAAATGTAGACGGGCAGCTTTGTGGTTGCAATAATCAACGGGCAATTGCAATAATCAGTAGGTCTTTTTCCGCGGTCGCGGAACTTGGCCGCGAACCGTGAGGAAGGTCCGAGAGTCTACTTTCAGTTTTGCAGGCTTTCAAAACTCTGTTCACTGTCGAAAGCGCTCCTCGGGTATTCTTCACAATTCTTCTCTGGGGAATTTCTTGGCGGTACAAAGCGATCACTCCGACCCTGTCTGTTTCCAACGCTCACGGCATAATTTTCTTGTCAAGCTGAAAAGACTCAAGCCATGCTCAAGCCGGTAGCTTAGCTCCAACGCCGTAGGAGAATAGCACGCGCTTGTGCAGCACCAATTCCAATCGCCGGTTTTATTTCTTGAAGCTTTTTTTTTTGTTTCGATCCAGACCTAGGAACGCTTCAGTTCTCTTCTGCACGCAATCATCGTGACGTCATGAAAGCGTGTCGTACACTTGCTTGGCACAATGACAAGGAAAGCTTATCGTCCGCCAGTCACGCCCGGCACTCGAACACACACGCGGTGCGATAGTGCAGGCTGGAACAAGATTCTAGCGCTACGGCAGCGCCGACTGCAAGCGCCGATTTGCCTAGCGACAGCCAAGGCATATCGCAGTTGGACACGGATCTGCGCTGATTGTGCGGAAGGCCACGCTTTCCGCCGTTCACGTTTCTTTTCACCGCGATAGTACTTCTTCAGCGCCACCAGTGTACAGCGCGCACTATCACGACCAGCAAAAATGCGTGCTAACGAGGCGCGGCGGATGATACGAAGGATCCAAGTCCGCCGCTTCCGTTGAGCGAAGAGCCTTGAAACTCGTTCACAGCCACGCGAAACAAGGTCGACACAGCGAATACATGCGGGCTGGAAAACAACACGCGCGAATCGGCTGATGCTGCACCCGGCGTCGCTTGCCGCACGAAATTGCACGCACAGCGCGGCGGCATGCATGACTGAACTGCTGTGAGTCAGCCCCCTAGGTACACAGGTCGTTTGCCGTGGAAAGAGGGTGCAACGGTAGTCCCAAAGATGGAATAATCTGCAAGTGCGCCCAAGCTGAGGAAGAGTGTGGCTTCAAATAAAGTGCCCGTGCAAGCGCCCGTACCTGACAGAGGTTGCAGAGTTGCGGGCGTCCGAAATGTCTCCCGCCTCTGTTGGCAAAGTGCCCTCGAACTTGCTCTCTGTCCCCATTTTTGTTTGAATCTTTTTCATTATCCGGTATCTCGCCCACTGACAGCACGCTCTCACAGGCCATCTGTAATCTAAAATGCTTGGCGTTTTTAGGACCAAGATATCTCTAACTGCAACGAGTATGGCGCCCTAGCCCTAAAACCATTCTGTATAGCCAATATTAGCGACGCCAAGTTCCTTTTGGCCCATTCTGAAAGAAAAAGGGCCCCACGGTAGGATAGGCCTCCACCCATATAATATCGTTCCTTCTCGAGATTCTCGACGAAAACCACCAATTTCTACTTTACTCGAGGAGCGATTCGAGTGGAGGTTGGTTTCTGAAACGGAGCATAGGCATCGAGGGCCGCTTGCAGATGAAGTTCGAGTCGAGGCGTGTTTATGAATTCGGCGGTCATGCCTGGTTTTTTTAAAGCTTGCGCATGGAGAACTTACAGCCATTTACCGCCAGCATTCAAAGCAATGATTACGCATACTGCTGCCATAAAAGGCAATTTTAGAGACTTTCCCATCGATGCAATTAGCACGTTACCCACAAAAGCGCAGCACAAGAATGTGCGACGAAAGAGGTCGCAGTGGAGATTAACTTCGACCACCTGACATCGCACAGCACGCGGGCGTCTTTCGCACCCCGCCTCTATCGAAATGCAGCCGCCGGGATTCGATTCCGCAACCTTGAGCTGAGCAGCCGAACACCATAGCGCTGCACTCAGCGGCCGCGGCGGGTGATAACTCCATCAAGCGCGTGGCTGACGGCGTACGCAGTTCCGGATCAACGCGAGGTGGAAGACAGCACAGGGGCTCTGCGCTTCGTCGGAGCGCGGGCAACAACTGTGCGCGCACCGGCGACCGCAACTCCGGTGCAGCCGCGGAGCGGGGCCCGCTCACGCCCAGGCGCCGGGAATAGAAGCCCCCGGCAGCGCCCAATGCAGCAAAACAAACAACTTCGTAAATACGGCGGGGCCGGAAAGAAAAACCGGCGTGACGCAGAGACGACCCCCGCACATAACACGGTGTCCCGCGCGGATGGAACGAACCGCCGAGAAGACGAGCGAGCAAACACAACTCCCCTGTACGACGACCGACCTAAAACTTTTCCATTTCCTTCTCTTCCGACGGCAGCTCGCCCCTTTCAGGAGGAGCAGCGGAACCGGAAGTACGAATGCATGTGCGCCCCGCGTCGGTCCGATAAAACGCCGGCGCCCCTCGTTCATACTCCCCCTTCTTGGCTTCGACGCAGCCCGTTCACGCGCTTTCCAGAAGAACGTAATCTGTGCACCCCGAGCAGATCGCGTTGTGGCCGGGTGAGAATGCCAGTAATAAAAAAGAAAATTCCGCGCACGAGGCAGACCTGTGAGAGTAATTAAATTACGAAACTATGGGCGAAGAGCAGCGAAACGTCTTACAGTCTCAAGAAATCTCTACAGTCTTAAGGCAACCTCTATACTAGGTTACCTTTGTTCGCCAAGCAGCAACGAGGTTTACAATGATTGTAATTTAAAAGAAGTGCATGCCCAGACCCAGTTCGACCCAGAATGGCACTCAATTCTTAGTGCTGTGATCTTCATTGCCTTTTTTCTAGTGCTTTGTTGCTTAGGTGTGTCGTATTATGATGTACTCTGCGTTACCTGTCTTCTCGGGCTTAGTTGCTTAGGCGTGCCGTGCTTTGCACCGTGTTGATTTGTCACTGTCTTCCTAACGTTTGTACATAGTTTATGTACATAAAACAAAGCATCACTGTAAAAAATGCCGTGTCAAAAAAAAAAAAAGTGGTTAGGGTTGCGTGCTCGCCTCGCACCTCGCCTGGAGGTCCTGAGTTCAATTCCTCGGAAGAAGTTTTATTTTTCTCTGATACCATAGCAACGTCATCTGGGACTTTTGGGACCACTGCTGCTGGTCAACGCAGACGCCGGGTTTCGTTGCCGAGGAGGTAAATAATGCTTTCGCATTAAAAAAAAAAAAAAACCCTTACACAACGACATGCAAACTTCTTCAAGCAACAGCAACTTTTTTGTGGCTGCTCCTTCCTTGTACAAAAGAAAAATAAATGAATTTGAACTTTAGGAACAGAAAGACAAAAGAGACGCACAGACACGGGGCGCTACTTCCAAGTTTCCAATCTGCCTTGTACTTATGAGTGCGCGTGCGTGTTTAATACGCAGAATCACAGGGGCAACAGACAATCGACAGAGTTTCTCTCTATGCTTAAATGCGCACGCTCGTCCAGGATAAAATGCATCACTTTCTGCGCGTTTTCCCACAATTTCAACAGATAACACAGCTAACAGATAACACGACGGGGCTCTCATGACTTCACGCGGTCCGAAACGGTGAAGAACGAGAAGAATCCTCCACCCTTTATTGAGAAGAGCGAGAGGAGGCTTACACCACAGCGTGGCGATTCCCCTGGCCGCGCACGAAGGGCCCCGCACATTCATTCACCACGCACCTCGCGCCGGCAGTAAATCACGCGAGGAAACAAAACCGCCAGCACTGCTGCGCGCGATCGCCACAGCCGAGTTAGAAAGGGAAAAATGAGGCAAAATCGTCGAGACTCGACGGTCGCGAAAACGCTAGAGCGCTCCGCACGGCATACCAATTTTCCCTGCGATCCCCCTCCTGCGAAACCCTGCGAACCCCCCCCCCCCCCCCCCCCCCTCACTACATCAGAAGCATCTCCGCCAAGGTCGGCATAAGCGCACGTAGCGTGAAAGACACCCATTCGAGGAGACGAAATTTAGGCTAATTGCACACTTTTCATTCCTACGGAACGGGATGTGTTCGAGGGGCGGCCGACGTTGCAACAAGAACAACCACCCTGGTAATCGCAAGACTCATCAGCCACAGCTACGCTGCCCTCCCGTCGGCCAGTCCGACAAACGACTTCGCACATCATGACGCACACTATACAATGGACGAGTGTTTGAGGTGCGCCAGCAAAAGTGAACATCGCTTACACGGGGAAAGCACATCACAAAAAAAAAAAAAAAAAATAGCGGCCGGATATCATGCGTATGTCACATCGGCGTTGCGTTTACGTTAAAGAGCGCGAAATCAGTTCCTACCGAACGAACAGCTGGAACAATCCGAGTGACTTGTATCACTGAAACATCGGCATTTTCGCACTACGACAGCAGACGCTACTGACCCAATAAAGTTGAGGTAAATTAGGTTGGCTACACAGAAATTTTCAAAAATTTCAGCCCCGTTCCGTTCATAGCAAAAGCGGTGACGCACTAACATAAATTCCCATCACACATGGTACACGACTGCCAACGGAAGAAAAGCCGAGATCTGAAGAGAAAAAGTAATCTCCCAGCGCATGGCTCAAAGGCGAAACCAACAAAAATCACCAGTATAGACTTTTTGTTTATCTGGCAACAAGGGGCGTACTGGAAGTATGCAAGCACTTTCAGCCAGAAAGGTGCCGAACGCCCTGGACAGATACTGCATGTAACAATTTAATTGCGTACAAAGTGAACTCGCAGTTCATCAAGAGAAAGTGCTTGCATCTAGCAGCGATTACTTTGTTTCAGACTACTTCAGCATCCCTCGTATCTCAAACAGAGCGCTTCTTCATGCCCCTCCCCGGCGAGGGTTTACAAATTTGAAAGGTTCCTTTCGAAGGGAAAACCAACACAGCGTTAATTCACCGAGACGCACAAAGAGCGCGGTACCAACGAAATGGGAAAACAATGGAGACGGCACAGCGACCACAGTGAAAGGGTGGAACAGGTTACGAAGACAGTCCACTGGTGCAAGAGGAAACGCGGAGGAAGTTCCGCCGCCTATGATGAAGCTTGCACAGAAACCCGCGCAGCGCGTTAGGCCTCCAAAGTGCCTCGCTCTATGAAGAGGCGCGCGTTCACCGAGTGCGCACGTGAATAAGATGGATTCGATCTGTTCTGGTTGCCTGTTTTGTATTCTTTACTGCCGAGCACTCCAGCCAAGCAAGACACCGCATAATTTGGCACTGGTGCAGCACTATACTATATGATCGGACTGGGATTCTCCCCATTATCGATATACTTTGCCAAACCTGCCTCCTTCCCCCCCGAAAACTGCCTCCTTCGGATGTTTTCGTACCCTCACAATACCTCTCCTCCGCAGGCCGACTTCCCCAGCTCTCCGTAAATGCTACGTCCATCCCCCTCCGTTCGCCCTCGGTACCCTTTACTTAAGCTGCTGTCAGAATTGCTCCAAGAAGCAGTTCTTTTCCTCGGGACATCGCCGCCCCCGGCAATCTTCATGTGTGACGTCAATACTAAATGGCTGTTGTCAGGCTTGAAAAGCGCATTTTTCTTGCCATGGAAAACTACCACCCTCTAGAGCTGAAAACTGCAAACAACGCAAATGCCAGCCGTAACTGGCCTTTGGCGGTGGATCCAGCGCGACACAGGAGCTGACGAGTGTGACTCGTCATTGGCGATATTGGTACCATCTCCCATGACGAGTACAACTCGGGGTTCGCGGTTAAAGTAGGCGCCTAATTTTAGTTGCGTTTTCTTCTTTCAAATGATGCGTTAGACTTTATAATACATGGATCACCACATGGTATTTGCCTATGACCACTAAAAAAATTATAACTGAATTTCTTCTCTCACGCTGTTTCGGTGTCATTAACCGAACAGTGGCTATGGCGTGTAGTTGACACTCAGGTCACGTGAGACACGAAAAAACCTGCAATATAGACGCTGGTACGTAGTTTTAATTCACTACAACGCTCAAACCAGCCTGACGTATCAACAGTTTTTTTTTCCTGAACAGGAATTTCATAGGAACTGTGTAGCTTGGCGTAAAGTAGCGCTCACTTTTATCTGGAAAGGTTTAAAAGAAAAACATTCACTGCCAATTTCCGCCCACCCTTACAGATCAAGAATAAAGTGACGTGTTTTCTTTATTCCAAAATCACAGAAGTTAAAACTGCCGGGGCGTGGTTAGATTCGGCATTTACTAATCTACAGGCGTCAAAGAATGGGAGTGAGGCGTGCTTTGAATCAAAAGGTGTGCAAACAGCAGCTGTACTAAGACAAATTAGTTATGGCCGCTGTTCGCACCAGCAGTGTAATATAGTATTATCTTCCCGCAGAGCGACCTGAGCGCCCTCTTCTTCAGCCAGTCTCGTTTTTTTTTTTTCTTTTTTAAACGACGACTGGTTACGGAATGCGGGTGCACACCGGCTGTGGAGTGGGAACAGCGGGTCTGCTGGGGAGTCCAGAATTAGCACCCCACCCGCTAACGCAAGGTACCGCAGCCGGGGCCCGGCTTGCGAGAGACTTCGGAGAAACGGGAGCAGGTAACTCGCCGCGAAGGTCCTCCCTTTCGCCGAACTCCACGTCGGCACTATCGCGTTCGCTCAAGCCGGAAAATGCCGCTGCGAGGAATAAGACTAGATAAACTTCCATTTATTGGGTGCAAATAAATAATTTAGTACAACGTATAAGGAGAGGTTTCGAAAACAGTTTGAACTTTTTGCACAAGCAGCTAAATTTAGAGAGCAGTCGTTGTGAGGGAGCTAAAGCCAGAAAGGTAATAAACGAAACAGAACGTTACGATGCTCGTAACTTCTCTACAACTGCCTGGTGCGCTGCTTCTCTAGCGAAGAAGCAGGAGGACGAACGCAGGTAGTCAGCAGAGACTACTGCTCCAAGCAGCCGCATGCACACGGGCAGACTTTCCACGAAGTCGGCGCGAGCGTAATTTATCCCGACCCGTCCTCCTCCCTGCCTCGTCACATGGCTGCTCCTCGCCCGCGGGTGCCTTCCATCGAATCGGCGCAGGTCAATACCGCCGCAGTTGCAGCAGCCAGCGACCAAGGCCAGCTGGCTGCCTTCCAGGAAGCGCTTCCCGCGCCCCCCGCCGGCCGACCTGTTGCGGCGGCCGCGGGCGCAGGGCAGCGGCGGTCGATGGGCAGCGAGGCGGCCGCGCTCCCCCCGGTGTCAACAGCGCAGCCGTACTATAGGCGGATCACGTGATTGGGATGTCCCCCTGGACACCACGCACAGCTCAACGTGTGCCGTACGGGGCACCGTCACAGTGCCAGCCTAACTCGATTGTGTTGACGCTGAAAGTGTGAGCGGACCGGACGAATAAATTAAACGTGCTTTTTCGGACACTATGCGCAACAAAAAGGAGGAAGACGACAAGTCTCACGCGGGACCGCGACAAATGTTAGTCGCTTCATAGAGCGACAACCGAGCTGTCTCCACTCCAAACCACCACAGCAAACAAAAGCCGCACTGTATACGTCATTTTTATCTTTTACCCAGCAACCTCTTCAGGCGGTCAGCCACCGAAATTGATCTAACCGAAGCATCGAGTGTAGCCCTACTACAGTACAGGAAAAACCACAACAGAACAAAACGCAATGTGAAACAAACTGCTAACCATGACAGCGCAGAGACTCTATACGCATAAACGCCAACCGAGTGGCTCGACTCCAATGCAATTTCACCCCAGGGACTCGGGTTGGGCCAAACTCTGGCTCCTTACAAACGCCACGGACAGAAGCCATTCGCAAAGGCGCTTCCCCGCCGGTGAGCGCCTGCGGGCGTCCACGGCGCTGAAAGTTTGTTGACCGCACATGGCTTGTATCAGAAAGAGGGGAGGGCGGAGCGGACAGCTCGGGAAAGAGCACGCCTCTTGACGACAGATTCATCGCGCCGGAGAAGGAGCCGCGCAGATAAAAAAAAGAAAACCGCCCCAGAAGAAGCAAAAAATACGAGAGGCGCCCAGGATCGGGCGGACTAGAGCAAAGTGCGCGAACAGCGTGTGACGAAACGTGATCGCGCGCGACACTGCGCGGGTCGACGCGGTCGCCGTCGCGCCGCGCCCAGCGCCGCCCGCTGCGACACCTGGCGCGCTGGCCAGACACGCCGGGGTTAAAACCGACACGCGCGGCATGTTTGAGGAGCGCTTCGCCTCCCCGCCACGGACTGGCCGAGCGGAACAGTCGGAGACGTGGGCAGGCGCACAGGGCTAGTTGTAGAAAGCAGAAACGGCTAGAATCAAGCGGGGTCAAGCTCAGCACGTCGGTTTGGCACGGGCCCACAAACATTCCTCGAGCGAGGTGTGCGATGTTCCTCCCAGACCAAAACGCGGGTAGCACGCTCAGATTTCAACCCGCATGACGCGACCACGCAAAAAAAAAAAAAAAAAAATGAAACGTGCATTTCTTAGCGTACGCTTGAGGTAAACTGCCACCCGAGCCTCCATCTCTGGGGCCGAAAAAATGCGCTCGACCGCTCTAGACGAGCACAGCATCAAAATCAGGCACTGACCAGGGGCAACCCCAGAATCAAATTCCGGACTCCTAGCATCCACTTGTCGCCCGAGCACAACTGCACAGTCCTGCTGCGATAGGGACGACCCGCGGCCCACAAGAGAGCGAAAAGAACACAAACTGCGCCCCCGCCGAGCAGTGCCATCCGTTACAATAATAAATAGCGCGCCAGTAATCCCTCCATGCGGGGAAAGCGCGCCCTCCCGGCGAAGGCGGCCATTCGTCACTCGGAAACAGCCCGCAGGGTTGGCCAGAGAGAAAAGCAGAGAGAAAAGGACAAGCACAGGGGGAGACTGGACCGCGCACGGAAAGTGGAAGGGGAGACTCCCTTCATCGCCAATCGCGCGCTCACCAGCCAAAGATCGTCCCCCTCCTCTTCAGGGAGGTCACTTCCTGCTTGGCCGACAGCGCTGGGGGGAACCCCTACCCTTGGCAAAAAAACAAAACTGTACCGCTGTGGACGGGCGCAGCCCGCTAATCGCGGGCCAATTTGATACAAAGCTTGCAGCAGGGTCATCCAGTGGTCAGCGGTCGATAAGACAGCCAGCCTCACGCGTCATGAAATCGGCCTCCTGTCATCCGCCACCGCGTCCTCGGCGCTGCACAAGTCTTGGTCGAGAGGGGGCGACGCTCCTCGCCGGAGAAGTGCGCGCACTCGGCGACGTCCACAGCTGGCCCACTTCGCTGCTGACCGACCCCGCCCATCTCGCGCACGAACCAGGCTCGGTAGGGAGACTGCGCTGCTTAGCTTCGAGTGACGTGAAGCGCGGAAAAGTGGCGCATGCTGCCCGCACCAGAATAGCTCTGCACCGGGCCAAAGATGCGAGGCCCGATGTTCCGCGCCGGCGACCGCACGCGCTCGTTATTGCGTGATGCGACAGGCATCCGTTGGCAGCGGCAGCGCCTGAGACGCACTAGCCGCATTAATGAACAAAATTTTCCATGCGCAGAAATCCGGACTGGGAGCCCGAGGGGCGCGAATACACGCCACCGATGGCGCGAGACCATGCGGCGTGAATCGCGAGCATTTTCTAGCGCGGCTTCAGATGTGTCGTTCTGTGAAACAGTGCAAGAGAAGCGACAACACCGCCCGCCCTTTGAGCCATTG
The DNA here is from genome assembly GCF_055824585.1 of Amblyomma mixtum. Lineage (NCBI taxonomy): Eukaryota > Metazoa > Arthropoda > Arachnida > Ixodida > Ixodidae > Amblyomma > Amblyomma mixtum. The sequence continues at coordinate 30,911,998 of NC_143014.1, forward strand.
CAAAGATGCCGCCTCCAAACAAACCAGCGAAACACTCGTGCGATTCGGAGACATCCCAAAGAAGAGAATTACGAACCAGCCCCTGAACGACCCCGCTTCGTTTTACTCGACAGGCCAAACACGGCCTACGAGAGCGTCCGTCGGCTCCATCACCCAAGCCGGCACGCACCGATCATTAGCGGAAACTTTCTGCGAGACGGCGCTCACTTCTGTTTCCCTCCCATTTAAGACTATCACAATCCAGCCGTGGTGACTAATGGTTCCGCAGGCGCTCGGTTTTCCCCCGCACAGAACCGACCTGCTGAGAAAAGCTCAGAAGAGCACAGGGGGCTGCTGTAAGCAAAGCGCGCGTGCCGGCCGCGAGACAAACGGCGTCGCAGCCACCCGTCCGGATTGAGGCATTTCATTCCTTCCCCCGACTTTGAAAACACCGCCCAAGAAGACGGTGCTCAAAAACAAAAAAATTGCAGCGAGCGAAAGCGCGCACGTGTATCCTGCGCGGGACGAAAAGACAAGGCAGTGCCCCGCGGTATCAAGCGGCCAAGATAAAAAAAAAAAAAGAAAAGCGGGAAAGAACCTATACATGTCCCGCGCAGTGTTCGCGGGCGGAATATACATGAGGGCGCAGGGGCCGCGCAAACCGAACATAACACAGCCGAAGGTCGACACGGCGGTAAAGTAGCGGCGGCGCACGACGGATATATCTGACTCATCCCGAATTCCCGGCAGGCGCAAACAACGTGACCGTCCGGAATGCCGCCCGTATTGGGTTCAAGAGAACAGCTGCGTTCAGTCACCATGTGGGAGAGGAGGCAGAAAATTGGGAGCACAATCACACACAGGTCTGAGGAATCGCGCGGCTGCCATTATAGCGAGAGCGACAAAACAGGCAGCAGCAAGGGGAATAGAATTTAACCGATTCAGATACTATACAGGCCCTGCGGCGCGTGAAAGCAGTGCCCGCTGTACAGCAATGAAAACGAGTACACCACCCGACCGCCAGAAACGCATAAACAAATCTCACAAATGGGACTCAAGCTCTAACTTCACAAAATAAATACAATGTGGCCTTCGTGAGCAAGTGATCATCACGTCCCTCTTTCACCTAAGACTGCACAATTTAAAAAAAAAAATACGCTTTTTGAGTTAGAAGAGCCCTTTTTCCGACATAACATTGTTAGTGGTGTAGTGCATCGATCAGAAACAAGACAAACAGCCTGTTAGTTAGAACGTTTTAACTAATACGGAACAGTTAAATTTTAACCGTTACTGTTAGGCTCTTTAATTACTGAGAGGCGTGCAGTCCATCGTAATATCCATATCACTTCGAAAACTAGTTTACCCTCGGTGCTATATGGCCCAACAAATTTTGGTTAGTTCGACGAGTTACGCGCACTGGAGGAGTTGCCTTACGTGCAAGCTTCTCGGAAGCACAGGTATTTTGGCGCGATGTAGCCAAAACTTGTTAGGCCATAGCGTCGAAGGTAACCACGTTTTCGAAATTCTAAAAAACTGATATAGATATTACAGTGGGCTACACGCCTCTCAATACTTAAGGAGCCTAACAGCAATAGTTAAGTCTTCAACATTAGTTAACCAGCCTGCTAGTTAGCGCGCCTTAGCTGCATTCTGGTGTACAACACCGCTGACAATGGTATGCCGAAAAAAAGTGTTCCAACTCAAAAAGCATATTTTTTAAAATTGCGTGAAGTCTTAGGTGAAACGCCCAGTACATTTACTGGTTTTTCTGTACGTTTGTACCAGTACTCTGATCGTCCTGAAACAAAAGCAGCCGACAAAGCCTGCGGGAACATTCTTCGTGGTCACTGCCCATTAGCTACGCAATCCACACGTACGCAAGGAAAAATGTCACAAAAAAAAGGAAAAAAAAAATAAATCTCGGGACAGAGGCGAGCAGCCCGCTTCAGACCTTATCGATTCTTGATACCAAAATGCTACACAGTGCTCAAGTGGCGGAAATTGTGCGTATGGAAGCGCCGAAGAATACGGCTTTGACCGCGCGGCAGGAAAGCTGCCACCCGTTCACGAGCCCCCCCCCCCCTTATAAAAAATGGTCTGTAGACAGTCTACAGACTTCTTATCGACTCTGTTGACTTCCTATAGATATTTCTTTTTGTCTATTCAAAGTCTATAGACCTATAGACAAAAGTCTGCTAAAAGTGTATGTTATAGACTGTCTATAACATTTGTATTGCCTATAGACTGTTCTCTAGGATTTGTCTATAGAGAGCCTATAGACTTTATAGACAGAAGCCTATGGACAGTCTATATAGACTGTCTATAAAGATTTTTTTGTAAGGGCCTTGCGTGGACACAAAGTAGCGCACACTACGCAAATACACCAGAGCTCACTGCCGACGCATCGACCAGCAAAGACAAACCCCAAGTTGTCAAACCCGATAACCTTTGGCATGGTTCGAAGTCTGCCGACCGGACTTTAACAAAAATCAAATAAATTCAGCTCCAACCACGACGCGCTCGCACTGCCGCGTTTCAGCCACAGCCGTGACCGTACTTCACGCGCATATTACGAGAAACACTCGCACTGAAGGCGAAGATAGTACGGCTTTCTTTCAGCCAGATGCAACGTAATAGTAATGGCAAGGCTTCCGTGTTTCGCCCCCTGCAGCGAAAGCACGCTGACCCTTTGGCCGTTGGGCAAACTTGCTCTCGATATCGAGAAGGAGAACTGCCCGCAGCCTCTCATTCGTTGGGCCGCGGGGCAGAGGTAACTGCGGCGAAAGCTTTCTCGTCGGCCCTGCCTCGTCGACGAACGCCGGCGGTTACTGCGAATCGAGGAACCGATCTGCTCTCGTTGCCAGCCACGAACAAAGGGGTGGCGCGTAACGCTACTCGGCCGAAAGACGCGTTGCAAAGGCTCTCACTATCTACTCCCTCGACTAAAAACAGGAACTCGGCCAGAGAGGACGACGCGCGCCGCACTTTCCGGCCAGGACGGAAGCCGGGGGCGAATGTCTCCACGTGTCTCGCGTCGGCGAGGATTCTCGAGCAGGCCCGTCTGGACTTTTAAGCGTGAAACTTGGAAGAAACGTCCAGAAAGCGAAACTGAAACAAACCCAGCACGCAAAGGAAAGAGGGCGCATGCGACGATGCCCCCCATCCCGTGACAAAATGGACCCTTGACACCAAGCGCGAACGACGTCGTGTGCGCGGTTCAGGCACAGCTCGCCGGAGGGCCCGGACAAAGGGGCGGCCGCGCTATGCCAAAAAGGCGGCCAAAAACGGCGAGAGCCACGGCATCTTTGCTTGGACGCGATTACGGCAATTAGCATCGGAAGCAGCCGCCGCGACCCTCTTCTGCGACCGCGAGCCAAGCCGGCTGGCGCCCTTTTCTTTGTCTTCTCGTTTCTGTCACGACCCAGAAAAGAGACGACAGCTCAGTGGAGCGCCCCAAATGATGTGGTCCGGCGTCGGGCCGCAGCTTCCCAGGTCAGCCGTCAGATTATGCCAGCGTCCTTCGTGGGAGCCCCAGTGAACCAATTCCGCCGTGCGGGCCGGCGGAATAGCAGCCTCTTCGTCGGGCGCGCAAAATACATTGCGGGGGATTGAGTTCCTTCAGGGAACTGTTAGGGCGGGGGTGCAACAAGAGCAAACAAAGGCACCCAGACCCGCGCATACAGTCAGAAGGCACCGACGCGGCCCGGCCACAGCCGCCGCATAAAAATCGCACTTGGCGATAACGGCCGGACAGACAAGCGCACCGCGCGAGAAAAGAGAGGGGGGGGGGGGGAGGAAAATTTGCCGAAGAAGGCGCCCATTTTCGTGCTTTCTCGTTCCTTCCATCCAGCCAGACGAGGCAGCATGCAGGGAAAGAAAACCCACCGTTTCCCACGAGAGCATGCCACGCGAAAACGACTCGGACGATGTCTCACCCAGAGCGAACACGCCAGCTACCGCTGGCGGGCTTTCTCTTTGCGAGAAAAGCATCCCTCGTGCATCGCGCTCCAGCGGGTCAAGTGGCCGTTAACGAGGCGCAAACATAACGGCTTGACTGAGTCGTGCGCCGTTTTCCTTCTGCCGGGAAGGTGACGGCGGGAAAGCGGCCGCCGGCGGCGCTAATGAGGTTGCCGCAGTGCTCTGGGGCCCAAACGCTACGGCTCCGGAACGATCGGCATCGCGCGGGGAATTCGGAGCAGAACGGGCGGCGGCACAATGACTGCAACGGGCAGATCACCGTGGAGGGCCGACAAAGGCCAGGCCACGCGCGCTGCGGGCTACCGTGAGAGGAATGCCGCTGGATGCTCGCCAGAGCAGAACGCTGCCGTGCGCGCTGCCACGGCCGAGGCCGCGTAGGCGACCGTGGAGATCGCCGCGCGCGCCCACCGCTGCCACAGGGCGGCTACGCTATTCGCACCGTCTACAAGAGGTCCTCGACAAGAATCGCCTCCTCCGATACCGCAGTGCGACAGCGATTCAGAGGAAACTGAAACCGTATCAACCAAAGAGTTACCATGTAGCTACCGGCAGAAAGCAACCGTTTCAACAGCGGTTTCAATTTTGATACGGAAGAATTTAACCACGAAAGTTCTGCAGTCAAATCAGCTAAGGCTGAACTTAACGTTGTTTGTGCGCTAAAGCTAAGAAATAACAAAAATTATTGCGTAAACCAAGACAACAATACGAGTAAAAAGGAGACACGAGAGCGCTGAAGAATCGCTCACAAAGAATGAGCGCTAAGAAATCAACAAGATCAAGCGAGAAGAGCCGTGAAACGCAGTTCGTGCTCACAGAAACCATAGCAAAACACGCGATGTTCACGAATTTAGAGTAGAAGGTACAGTACACCGTGTGTAACAGACTGGCGATGGGCCAGAGTCGGCAAAAAGCTTCCCCACGTCACGACACGAGTGCACCTATAGAAAATGAGGCAATGTCATGCGAGCAAAGGGCCCTATAGGGTACGCCAAGATCACCTTTTACACGCATAACACCGAATGAAACTGACCTGATCCTGACGGAGCCTGTACATTTATTGCAATGCTGGTTTGATCAAATGACTTAGGCCAGGCAGGCCTTGCCCAGGTCCTCATCATGTGCAGGTACTGAAAAAGAACCCGGACGCGAGAGATTTTAGAAGCCTGAGCCGTCCGGGATTCTACGGCGGTGAAGGATCGAGGCACCCTACTGACCAATGTGTCAGTACGTAGTCTGTAGCCCTATCGAAGAAGGGAGTAGGCCGTTTTACTGACACGTACGTAAAGAATTCGCGTATGCAAACGAAAACTTTACGTGCGCAACGCACATGTCGTCTGTGCCGCTTTTATTTACACGCCTACGCGAGGTCGTTGCAAGCGGCCATTTGGACCTGCTGCTTTGACTTGAAATTGTTCGCGTATATGCTTCACCGTGCCATCTAACGCTATGTATCGACACTTATCACCCAAGACGAGTCTAAGCCAAGCCGGTCGAGCTGCATTAGCGCGGGAAACGTGTGGTTCTTGCTTGCAAAGATCGAGCTTCGCAATACTTCGAAGAGCCATGTGTAATCCTTACCTGCTGTCAGCGCTGTCAGGAGCGACAGCTTTTTAAACGCTCGCTAGACGACGCGAGAAGCAGGTCCGTGCAGTCGCGCACAGTGCAGGTGCACTTTTTCCTCGCCTCTGAGAGGCACACGGTGATTTCAGACTACTGCCCTGAATGTCGCATGCAGTCCTCGATCGAAGTGGCTGCACTCTCTTACATCGCGCAACAAATCCAAATCGCCGCTTTCGAAAACGAAGGCACGGAGCTGCCCCCCTCATGCCAAAGGTTTGGCTGCCGTCTTCATCTGGCGCTGTCTCGTTTGCTCGAGATTTCGCGAGACCTTGCCGCGGAGCTATACACGTGCGCAAAGTACGCACGCATCAGGATCTCAAGCACGTCCGCGAGACTCACGCAAGCCCGTTGCGTTCTGCGCATGCGCACCGCTCACCCCTAAGAGCTCCACGTACGCACAGACTTTGCGTGCGTGTAATTAAAACTGCCTAGTGGCTTTCCTGTGAGACGATGTCGGCAGATAATGACAAGGAAATGAACTGAAGAAAGTGCGGGAATCTAGGGTACAAGCCAGCGGGGGTTTCAAATAAAATTCAGTTGTCAGTGCACCATCCTCCTTGTCCGTGTGTTGCTTCGTTGTCTCTGTTCTTCTCTGCTGCAGTTTATTATTATTAATGCAAGCGCATTATATGGCTCTGTGGCGTCAGCAAAAATTGTCCGGAAATTTATCCGCACGATTACGTCGTTCTCTGATGATAAATGTGTGGAAGTGTGGTTGTGACAGATAGCGTGCGATAAAATGCTGCCGTGAGAAAAATTTGGTTGATGAGGTGCAATTATTTAATTAAAAGCGAAAAAAAAAACGAAAAACACACTTAGACGTCGAAATAGCCATGGACGTCGATATAGTATGTGGACGTTTTGCTTTCGAATTGCTCCAATGCGGGTCGCCGCTGTGATCTCAAAGTTTTTAGTAATGCACTAAATAGTTCAGTAATCCCCGTTACCAACCTTGACCAGGCGTTTTTGGACCGCCTTTCACCCGCTTTTCCAGAAGTTTTTTTTTTGCACATGCACGCTCGCTTAATACATGGCATGCACCGATGGCCACCGCGTCCAGGAAATGAGCCCTATATGGCAAGAATTCCTCAGCAGACCTCCATGCGGCGTGAGCTGTACGTTTACAGAAGTGCAACTCGACTTGTATAGAGAGGTAAGGCAGTGAGTAAACAATTACGACCGGCAGTGCTAAACACGTGGGTTTTAGCGCTCCCACAGGAACCCGGGCACGGTGACATTAATCCGCATGCAAGCGAAGCGTTGAACAAAAGGGTGCGCGCTATATTTAGCCAGCACATGATATATACATACAAGTGACGGACGTGCCCGATCCCAACGGCCCTCGACGTAAACAAGCAAGCGTTCGGCGCTAGGTCGCGTACTTTTGCATTCGCCGCGGCTGCGGCCGCATGCAGAGGCCGCGTGCGCACGCACCAACGGGCGGCTGACACAGCAGCAACATCACGGCCCGTCCCAGCACCGAAGTTTCTAGCGCCCTTGAAAAATCTTCGTCCACGACAAGGCCTACTCAGCGCAGAAGCTGTGGCGTCCTGCACACATCCTCCTGAGACACGCAGTGCGCCTCCGACTTTGTTGAAACGCTCAGGATAAGATAATTTAAGCTCCGAAACGTCCCCTGCTACGTTTCTTACATTCGGCTGCCTGCTGGGAAATGTCCTATATGGCGATAATCGGTAACGCGTGCGCTGATGCATGCGCTGGTTCCACCGTTAGGAGCGCTATTATGTGCTCAGAAAAGCGTTGGAGCACGTTGGAATGCGAATGAATTCACGAGTTCTTTTTTTTTTTGTTCTTTTCGAGCCCAACCACCTCGCGCTGTCTCCCACCTTTATAAGAACTCCCGAAAAGAAAAGAAATGACAAGAATGCAACCACACTGACTATACTCATCTCACAATTCCTTGCAGCACTATGGAAGCTATACGTCATCAGCCAATCAGGAGAGCGCGTTAAACGTGTTCCTCCGCACCTCGTCGTCTGCTTGTCTGCTCGCAGCGTATGGAGATATGATTTGTAAAGAGTATAAGTAGACGTTGTCTACGTGCCCAAAACTAAAGGTACATTAGGCTGTTTTAGAATAGCGTATGAACGCTTAATTACGCACGCTAAACCAAAGCATTTTGCGGGGTGTTACGCTGTTTGCCGCATATGTAAACGGATAAAAACGATAATTTCAGTCTAGTGGCGCCATCTAGTTTTTAGAACCAAAACCATTTGTCAGTAAACCAACGTTCTTCTTTAGACCTAGGAGCGGCAGAATCCGTCCCTCGAAATAAAAAATAAAGCAGATTTTCACAAATGGATTTTTCTGTAGGCGAGGCGAGACGAGACAAAACGAAAAGCCGATGCTTCATTTATGACCTGTGAACGTACTTTTCCGAAAAGCTCAGTAACAAAGGAAAATTCGCCCCGAAGCGAGAGATGCGCTCCACATGCATGTTGAAAAGTCTATTTTAGCGTATCTAAGAGTAGCGCACGCTAAACTCGGAAAATAGCCTACGTAAAGCGAGCGTATGTTAAGGCTAGATTTGAAATGGCGTTTGGCGCATGCGCACTTCAAACCACGCTATCTCATAAGCACATTTTATACTGGCGCTACATCTCCACTCCGCAGCGTCAGAACTTCACTCAATGAAACGGACAAATATTTCAAAGTCGGGTCTCACGAGGATACCACCGAAACCAAAAGTCGAAGTTTGCTTCGCCGCAACGTCTTTCCAGGCGATAGCGTTAACGGTCCCGTTCAGCGGCAACCATGGCGTCGGCATGTCGAGGAAAGCGTGCAGGTGGCCCACCGGCCACCCAGATCACGTGACCCTGTGATGTCATCACAACCTGCCCATTGTGGCAGATAATTGGTCGCAAGAGGTTGCTAGGGAAGAACAATCTGGGTCTCACAAGTCCCACCGGTGGCTGTATTTGAAACATGCCGCCTGCCAGGGTAGTGGCGCATCGCTTAGCCGCTGCACCACTGCGACATGCAGAATCGTATGAGGACTCCACGCGATTTATGAATGTAAAGTAGAGAATGACCAATTCCGCATATACGGCCATGTAGGCAGAACCTACAGGCGGCAGAGGAGGGGTACTTGCGTGGGTGCGATCTCGAATACTATCGCATTGTACTCTTAAGGGAGGTTGAAAGATTGAATAGTGTCCGTGTCTGGGAAGCGATACAGAGATAACCTCAGGCCGCTGAAGGGACCTATTAAGGATATAGCGTCATACTTTTAGGGCGGAGCTTAAGTGTCCCCTCAAGATTTTTTTTTACCGATTTATTTGGGATCAGGTCACATCACTACGCATGAGACTAGTAAAATATTAAGGGGGCGCTGGCCCATTAAGAAAAAAAAGGCAAAAAGTAAACGCTCCATCGTCGACAGTGTGGCACAAATGGCGAGAAAATAGGGGGTCGGAACAAACCCTTCGTTATGGCGTCCCCAACGCGCAAACTGCGGTAGGTGAATCCGAAGCAAACGCACACAGCGTCCACACAGGCAACGAAAATTTGACCCGCATAAAACGCACAGCCAGCATAAAACGCACCGCAGACATCATCGGCGTCGTTCTAAACGTTCGCAACAACTCAAGATGCGAACGACCCGCTCTCGATCGTGGCCGGGATGAAAAGTGGAGCAGTGACTAACGGAGAAAGACTAGACGAGGCCCGTCACGAGCATCTCGGTCGCGGTCTTACAAAGATGACAGCGGCCGGACGAGTTTACTGGGGCTTCGCGAAGACGACCACCACTGAATGAAACCTGAGGCAGGCCGTCATAAACGAAAAGCCCAGGAAGCAGCGCGGCCACAGCCGCCTTTTCATCGGAGCCAAAAGAAAAGGCACCCGGAGCGCTAATTTTCGGGGCTGCGTGATTGGCGCCCGGGTCGCCCGAACCGGTTTCCTAACAAAATTGCTCGGGCGCGAGAGGCGGGCCGCGCGATACTCGCACGATGCCGCTCTCGGTCCTATTCTACGCGCGCGCGCGGTCACCGTAAACGGAACGCCTTCGCGTAATCAGCTGCGGGGCCACCACCTGGCCGAAAGCCCCCATCCCGATTTCGTGGCCCGTGATCGTGATGCGTACGGCGCGTCACGGGAGGCGAACGAACAAAAGACGACGAAGCATGCCTCGAGTGCAGGACCCTGTAGTTGCGGCCCAGACGGTCCTGCCCTCAAGGCGGCCACACGCGCCGCAGCCCGCTCCGCGAGTCAATCATCCGCCGACGCGCGTGCAGGCCATCACCGCGCGCTCCTCCTCTTCGGAGCGCGCTGCGCGGCTCGAGGGAAGAGCGCTGAAAAAGCGTGAGCGACAAAAAGAAAACGAGGGGGCTCAAGATGGCCCGCGAGCCGCGGCGGCGGCGGCGTCACACATCTGGGACCCACGCCGGCCGAGACTAAACACGGCGCCGCGCCCTCGGGCAGAGGAAATGAAATCGGAGGCCGCGGGCAACGCGGGCGCGCCGCCGCAAGGCACCCAGCAGAGCCCGAGGGCGCCAGCAGTGGACGTAAGACCCCGCACCGCCTCACGTCTGCCCACAAGGTTCGCTCGCCCAAGGGCGTTAACTGAAAAGCTCGATCGCCGAGAGTTCGGTTCACGTCACGGAATCCTGAGCTCGGGCCTGCTATATCCTGCCGTAATTCCAACTTCGTCTTCCTTGATGCATGCACCTGCGGCCGTCAATCCTCCTCCTCTCCACTTTTAGACGGCGATCTCCTCGAGAAATAAACAGCCCACTGAGAGCTGCCATCTGGGCCTCGTAATCGCCTCCATCCACAAAAAAACGAGTCCGAACCCCTTTCGCACGTGACAGGTGAAGCTTACTCTGTTGCATTAAAGGTAGCTCCACGGATTACATTCAAGAGGAGGTCCCACAGTTGGGGAAAGGGGCCTAATGAACACGAAGGTGGTGAACACAACCGTTCCATGGCCAATACACAATTGCTAAATTAACCTCTGCGACACTCAAAGCCCTGTTAAACGAAAGCGGTTAACGAAAGTTCAGGACCACGACCGCCACGGCCGAAGATTGATAGCGCGCATCGCGGCGGGCGACACTGCCAAACTCGTTTGAGATCTGGCTACTCTGGTCTAAGAGTGCGTTTTAGGACGGGCGGCCGGACAGCGAGCAACTATTGAACGAGTAGTTCCCCTTCCTTTTCACTGACTCCTGACACATTTAGCAAACCTTCGTGACAGCATTGCGAACAAACGCACTACCATAAAGCTCGTCTGGACTACAGATTCGGACAGTAAATGCAGTTTTAGGGGCCCAAAGGGAGGGGGGGGGGGGGTACAGTATGAGCACCCCATAGAAGCGCGCTGATAAGAGCGAGATTAGAGCCAAGAATGTCGACTGTAAAGCCAGGCCGCGGCGCATTGCGACGCAGAGCCTCGTGCACGCGATGTCTACAACGCAGTCCACTGAAATCGGTCACTTGCCACACGAATGACAGCCCCGCCTAGCAGACTGAACAAGCTTGACTGGCGGGAAGCCACACGCGCGCGCAAGTGCACGGTTTCCCCTTCGTTGCATGTGCGAAGGGTAAATGCTCCCAGGGAACGGGGCGGCAGCTTAAAATGTACAGAACCTGGTGCACCCCCAGGCCTGAGAAGGAGGGATCATTTTCGGGCACCCGCACTGCGGAATGAACCTCGCGGCGCTTTTGGGCCCAGCAGCAGGGCAGCCGCGAAACAAGCAAGAAGGGTCAAAAGGATTAGGAGAGCGCCTCGGGTGCCTGCCCTCCCGACCTTGACTCGCGGAAAGTGTCGGTGCATCAGCAGTCGAGGCCCATGTGTCGTCGCACGGCAGCGGACGCCCCGCCCGAGAAAAAGGGGTGCGCGAGCCCCGCCGCCACTCGCGCGCAGCTGTGGGAGCGCCGAGAGAACCGCGCAACGCCGAGACTCGGGGGCACCGAGGGCAGGGGCGACGAGCGGGGAGGCAGGACGAAAACGAGACGCGAAAATCGGCGTTAGTGAGTTTCGCGTAGCAGTAGCAGTCGGAGTAACCGGTGGGTGCGTCGCCATGGGAACCACCACTCGGAGGGTAGTTACACTGGACGCAGGAGGGTATGGCAAGAGCGTAGGAATGCGCAACTGGAGGGTGGATACCAAGGGAACCATCCGGTTTACTGTGGAAGGAGTATGGCGAGAGCGGAGGAATGTAGTACGGTCCATTTGCGGCAGCTTCTGCGAAACGCGCCGAAAGAGGATGGATAGATGGATGGATGGAAAAGCATCCTCTTTGAAACGGGGTGGTGGCAGTTGGGCTGTTGGTAGCGACGCTCGCCTTTTTTTATTTGTATTTATTTAACGGAGTTATAAATCGGTCATTACATTCGCCACTTTCTTTCAATACATTTTTAATCCTACATTTGTAACCTTACGTCACAGAGGGTCGATCATTGGTGTCGCCGCACGCCTGGAGCGGCGGACTGGAGAGGAGGGCTAGTAAAAAAACGAGTCTGTGTGAAAAACTAACAAGAGCTACCTATTCTCGATCTTAGTAGTTCCTTGCAGCAACCAAAGCTGCGACGAGTGCAAATTCGACAGTCTGAAGCTGCAGAACGTAGTGCCAGTATAAAATAGGCATACGGGATAGTGTACACGGTCAATCGCACTTAGAGGGAACACGGCTCCATGTGGCCACGCACCTGCGGAGTGCCACTGAATCTAACCCGTTCATGACCCAATACAGAGTGCCGCATGAGAACGGGAACCTCGACGTGGTGATTCGTGTCATCTGCCCCTTTGCACGGTTTTGCAGGGTTCATTCGCCCGCGGCCCGCGCACCACGTGTTCATGCGTCAGCACATTGATAGGCGCGCTGTCGGCCCGCGGACTAGTCAAGCAAGGACTAGTCAAGCAACCTTGCAACCAGTCCCGTGGCGGCTTGCCGCTCTGCCATGGACGGAGTGATACGTATAGTGATCGGCGAAAGCAAACAATCCACGCGTATTTTTATTTAAGTGGGCCTAATTTGCAGCTATGTAGTCCCTGACTAGATCGATTTATTCACGGAAAACGGAAACCTAAAAACAAAATAAAAGCGAAAGCAAAGCAGCCACGCGACCGTCTGAAAGGCACTCCATGCGTTGGTCGACTCCTCCCACCATCTGCGGGGAATTAAAAAAAAGTAAAGGCAGGAGCTGGACGTTAATCCGATTTAAATTAGGGAAATCGGCCGCACAAGGCCATAATTCGAAGTTTCTAAGAATGCTCGGAACGTGAAGGTCGAGTTCCCGCGGCAAAAAGACGAGTTCAGATTCCTCTTCTGTGCACCTATAACACCTCTGGTGCGTCGACACTCATAATCTGTATAGTATGGAATGCTGTAACAGCCAAAGTCTATTTTGAGAAGTAATATAAAGAGATCCCCTACCCTCGCAAGATCTCCTATCCCCGCAAAATCTCCATCACCTTATACCCGCAAACTCCTTTATCTCAACCGAACATCTTTCTGCCATCCCCTGCTACGCTTGCCTTCTCTTGGAATCCCCTCCGTTACCCTTAAGGACCACCGGTCGCCTCGCCTTCGCATCACATGCCCTGCCCAAGCCCACTTCTTCCTCTTGATTTCGACTAGGATGTCATTAACCCGCGTTTGTTCTCTGACCCACTGTTCTGCCTTGTGCGCTTACACAGCAGAGGAATGAAAAACGCACTACCGCTGGGCTCGCCGAAACGACGGGGAGAAAACAAGAGGGGCACGACAGATCCACCGCTCGGCCCTGACCGGCGTTGCCGAGGTCGCTCGACCGGAAAACACGCATGCGCGACCCGCCGACTGAGCTGGCACTGCCCGCGCCACCCAGACAACGTTAGCCCGGCACGGGTCAGTGCGAACGCAAGAGCGCGTTGGCGGGGCGGACAACACTCGAAACAGTCCGGCCACGTAAGAGCCAAGGGCACCACTACGACAGACGGTGCGCCAGCCACAGCGCGAACGGCCGGGCGCCGGATCATCTTCGCACACACAGCGAGTATTTCCAACGCCGGCAATCACTCGACAACGCAAGCGCTTGTGCGGCCTATGGAAGCGGCCGATGGAAGCGACTCGGCACAGACGCGCCAACGCGGCGAAGGACAGAATCGATCCGAAAGGCGGTCCTTTACGTGACCTAGGCCCGGAGCAAACAAGTGCAGGTTGAAGCGGTGAAAGAGGACAGAACATAGAGATACAATGAACTACATGCTAGCCCGGGGATCCAGTACGGAGTTTCCGGAGTGCTATAAGCCACCTAGCAACAGCGAAAGGAAGGCTGCCTTGGAAAGAGAAACGAGAGGGACAACGGGAAATAAATTGCGCTTCGCCACTCGCGTTCCGTCAAGCGGCCAGCACATTTCTCGCGCATATTTCCTCATCTCCGAGGGAGCGTGCCCTGCTTACAAAAGCAGCCGCTCTCCCTCCGGACGCGTACGCGCCTGAAACAACGAGCGGGGTGAAGGGCCGCTTCTTGCAGAAAGGACGCCGATGACGCGCACAGAGGCTGCTTCGCGAGATGCGCATCGTCGCAGCTCCCTGCACGTCGCGGGCGCCAAGAGGCCGCCTCTTTCTTCTGGGCTTTTCCCAAACGTCAGCCTCAACGAACGGGGAAGCGTTTGTTCACAAACACGGAGATACCAAATTGACCGGAACTAGAGAAAAGAGCAACGAAAAAATGCTGCCTGGTTTCGCGGTTCGGGGTAACAGCTTCTCAGCTATCTGGTAGTCTCTTCCCCGCCCATGCTGCGGTTCCCCCACCACTTCGCTCCTCCAGTGCGGGCGGGCCAGATGATGAAATATGTGCGTCATGCGATTTAGACTGACGTCGCTTTGCTCGCTGAAACACCGGGCAGAACGGGTGTTTCCAGCGCCAGATTTCCTCTCGCAGTAGTTTCACAGAAAGCGCTGGTTCTGCGCTTCGAACACTGACATGGCACCGGCTTTCCGCCCTCCGCTCGCGCGCGGTTTTCGAATGGCGCCAAAAATGGCCCAAATTAGTTTAGCCACAGCGGAGAGGGTAATCGCTTTTTCGAAATTTTAAAAACTGATATGGCTATTACTAACGGCCGACTCCAAACCTCGAACTGCAATCGGACGCCCACTGGTAATAGTTAAAAAGTTCACTCTTAGAATTTACTTAACCACTTTACTAGTTAACATGATTCGCCTGTCTTGATGTCCGCCAACACTGCCATTACTATGCCGCAAAAAGCTTCTCCTTACCTCAAAAACTCCGTTTTCCAAAATTAGGGGCGGGCTTCCCTGAACCATCTGGTATATTATCTAATGAGATATCTTGGTACGGTCAAATATGGCGAAAAATATCAACGTGTGAACCCATTTATTTCAAGTTTCGCCCGTGGGACCGCACTTCGTCAATGTGTGCGCGTGTGAGTGCACGTGCGTGCGTCCACTGACCGTAGAACGAGGACACATGAGAAAAGGCATAGTTTAAACACGAAAAAAAAAATGGCAAGAACGTTAAGCATGTGTGCAGGTTCGAAAGTTTGTACACCGCGTCTGGATAGCTTCCTGGAAAAATGGGGTAGCGCTCGGTTTAGTACGTTCATTCCCAATTACCATTCAAATCACTCTGCGCGAAGTGCGTAGTTAGCACAAAGTCTACGACTATTTTTCGTTTCTGAGTGGAATTTTTCTGCGTTTTCACTGACGCAAAGCTGTTGAACATTGCCACAGCGAGCAAAGCACACGCTGCAGAGGCGCGCGAAAGGCAAGTAAAGCAGTTCTTCCAAAGAGATTGCACTGCACAAAATGGTCACGGAACACAAAAAAAAAAAAAAAAGTTTCCGGTGAGACAAGAGAGTAACGGCTAAAAAAAACGGCTGTGTATGCAGACTGACGCGCGCGCGCATGCACGCACACACGCACACCAATACAAGCTAGGCCACAGTACCTCGGCGATCAGATTTATGGCAGCTTATAGCGCCCTTGGCGGATGCGCGGCCGGGCGCAAGACAGGCGCGAAGGCTGTGCCGGGAAGGGCGATAAACGCGTCGCCCGGGCGCACCTCGAGAACTACGGCAACTCGGTGAACACTTCCTCGGCGTAGGAGCGGAGCGCTTGCGCGCCCAGCACAGCACCGCGACGGACGTCGAAAATGGGCATAAAACTCCATGCTCCTGGTGCTGGCTCGCGAGCCGACTGAAAGAATGTCAAGCCGAGAACAATAGATGGTTGGGGAGCTGCAAGGATTCCAAGAAAAGTTGGGGGAATCCGAAAGAGCTTCCAGCCTCATGTGAAGAGTCCCCGAGAGTCTATACGATTGTTGCAAACCAGACCCCGCTTCCGACGTGCGCGCGAGAGCCCGTGGGCGGCGCCGGTATCTGATATGCACAGATAGCTGCGCCCCGCTCGCGCATCGCGCCTCGCGACGCCTCGAGTTAGCGCTATCAGCGCTAACTCTAGGGACACGATAAAGTGAGCTCGCGGTCTGCGGTAAATTTTTTGCCAGAATGAAAGAAGCCCAGTGTCAAAACACCGTTCGGAAGTGTTACATAAAAGCTTCCTTTCTGTGAAGACCAGCGAAAGTCTCGTACAGCGCGAAATACGCGCACTCGGGGAATATCACTTTCTGTTCGCTGAGGACAACGCGTAGTTGTATCGGCACGCGTGCAAAGATACACATTCCGAGTCACCTTCTATAGTGTCAACACACAGGAGCTTGTTTCTCCAGCGGTATTAACGCGATAGTGCAGAAAACCTGGCGTCGTCGGTACCGTCGGCGTAGTCCGCGAAAAATAGGGTGGAGCAGGGTTACCCAGGTGGTCACTCCCCATAGAAGCAACCCAGGTGGGCCACCTAGGTCACATGACCTCGTGACGTCATCACAACCTGCCCATCGGATCGTGAGCAAAGTGACCCCCGCGGCAGGTGGCAGTCAAATTAACGACTGACCGCGAGAGGTACCTCGGGAAGAGCAACTTGAATCTCAAGCCCCACCGGCGGCTGCACCTGCCATCGCAGGACAGTGGCGCATCCCTTAAACGTTGCACCATTGCGCAAGGAGTGGTATGAGGACTCCCAGGGACCTATGAATGCAAAGTTGGGAATGACAAATTACGCACATATGGGCATTAACTAATTACCGCTGTAGAGTCATACCCTTGAGACAGAGCTGAAGTGTCCCATCCAATTTTCGCTACACAGGTGTACAGATGCTACAGGGAGCACTGATAGTCACGCAGCGACGAACTCGCGGAAGATTACCCAGGGCAGATAAGTGTTCACAGGGGCCTTCCCGTCGCCAGATAACAGCTACGCCATTCGAAACGCTCGTACACCGGCAACAGTCATGCGCGCAGGCTTGATACAAAATATCTGGTTGCGCTTTAGCAAGATTTTTACATTGAAAAAGCTGGCAGCCTAGACTGCTTAAACAGCACGCCGAACACAAACGCACGCTGAAACATTGCAAGGCGGCCTGAACACCGCCGCCCCCCTGGATAACAACGGTCCGGAACATACTTTTCACCACTCGCGCTGCAGTGAGGCTGCGTGCATACGCTGGCTATAGCGACCTCCCGAACCGAACTCGGCCGTTCAACGCTGCTCTGTCGTCAACTCGAGGGCACAGAGGCGACCGGGCAAACAGCCGCCCCAACATAATATGTACCCCGAACTTGCCTACTGTCCAGACGGACGAGGAGGTGACCGTTCTCATTCAGAGGCATGCCATTTCGCTCGTTTCGATGCGTGGGACTCCAGCTTGGAGCAAACCACAAGGGCAGGGAGCCATGCAACCGCGGGCGATATATACCATCACCTTTTCTCCCGAGAGTAAGTTTTACAAGCAGGTGTAACGCATCTTCTCTACGTTTTCCCAACCAACTTTACATGATTCTGACGTTTTGAACACATTCAATGCTTTTAAGCGCTTTGTAGACGCTTTCCTAGCCCGCTTAATACCAGAGTACAACGAAACGCGAACAATATGTTCCACTGGCCTGCTTGTAAGTAACAAGCGAAGGTAGTGTGTAAAAGCTCAACAAATCACTTTCATTCTTTTCTTGTGCCTCTTACTACTGCTATAATATTCGCGCGATGGATGGGACTGCGGAGCCCTTTACAGAGGACCCGCGTTACTTAAAACTGTTTCCATGCTCGTATATGAAAAGCTCAACAAGCGACAAGACGGAAGCTTCGAAACACTCATCAAAGGAAGCGGACGTGCGTAAACGGGTCTCTTCTCGTTCGCGAAAGACGCCACCTGAAGGTGCTAAGCGCAAATTTGCATAAGTAGGTATGCGGTGTTTAATGTGCGGGCAATGAGGGAAGCCGTAGTGGAGGGCTCCGGAGAAATTTAAACCCCCCGTAGTTATTGAACGTGCGCTGTAGTGCCTTTCGCCTTCATCCCAGCAGCCGAATGCCAAGGCCACTGAGCCATCGCGGCGGGTCGCGAGTTCTTCGGGTTATTTGTGCACACGACCGCGGCAAACACCCGCTCACATGCAAGCGAAAACGCTAGCGATTCCTGACGCCGCGGCGCAAAAACCTGTTTTCAGTCGTCGCGGCGGTTCGAGCAGCCAGAGCGACGAGGTTCCAGGAAATTGTTGCCGCCGCGACGCCCCGCTCAATCACTTGCAGTTACCGTGATTTCGATGGCAACAACAAAAAATTTCAGCACGAGCCTTCAGTTCACTGCCACTCTTGCCTACAATGTCTGGACAACGGAACACTCGAGCTCCTGTTTAATGAGTGCGCAATCCCAGAGAGCTGGGAGGCTGTCGCAGATATCGATCAGACGGCGCGCCGCCGAGAACCGCGTAACCTGGCGACACTTCGTCCACGCTTACAACGCGGTCAAGAAGCTGATGTCAAAATGCTGCCGAGGCGCTTATTGGCGATCGCCGGTTGCGCAAACCGTTCGCCAGCACGCCGGTCCTGCCGATGCAGACAAGGCTGACAAGTGGCTCGCCCGCTTTCCCCAGACAACCCGGAATGAATCCAAGTCCGCCGGGCATTCTCACTGTTCGCACAGCGAGGAATGTCCACGTCAAACGCCTCCCGCTCTACGCGGACCACTTTCTTCGGGGCCACTTCCGCCTCGCATAATCGCGCGCCGACTGACGACGGCGCGGCGCAGCGCACGGCGATTCACCAGAGGCCGGCGACTGACAGCGCGTCAGCTGATTGCGTTAATAGACGCCGCACACGAGGAGTGGCGCGAAAGGAACGAGACCGCCGACGACACGACTGCGCCGGCGTTATGAAATCGTCAGCGAGAAGAAGAGCCATTGAAAGACAAAGAACAATGAAACTTTGAACCTCGCGTGCACTTCTCAAGGTCGACGCGCCGAAGCTGCCGCGCTCGTGGCGACAGTGCCCGCTGCTGGGACTGCTGTCCCACCTCCTCAACGAGGAGTCGCGTGATCGGTGAGACATGAACGGGCGTCTTGTGACGTGTGCGCGCCGCGGTGCACAACGGCGCTTGAGAAGAACAGTACCAAGGCACTGCACACTCCGGAGGTCGGCTATATGCAGTTTCATTTAGTAGCCCGCTTCTTCTTCTCGCCCAGATCACTCCAGCAGCTTTCGCAGTGCGCATGCATTAACCGAAATAGCACACACAAGAGGCCACATAGCTGGCAGGCGGAAGAGGAGCTAGAACGACACAAGCGACTCCTGCCGTCTTTTCGCGGTATGCAGTTTGATACATGCATCAAAGCTCAGGGAGAGACGCCATGAGACGAGATGACACACGTCATCAGCAAATACTGCCCGCCTCTTGTGCGACGACACATCTCCGCAGCAACCTCCCTCCTTTCTCAACTCTCCCAGTAGGGGAATCGAAACAACAGTATTCGCTATGGGTAACCTTGACAGATCCTGAAACAAGCAAATGAAGAAACAAAAGACGCGCCAAGGTGTTCGGATTGCACCTACGCAGTGCCATTAAGCCTGAGGACATCATCATCATCAGTAGACTAATGAGAACTGCGCAAAGAGAACGAGGGCAAAGTGAAAACGAGTATCACAACTTCGCCATTGTGTGTGTCCTCCTTGTCCTGTCCACCTCTATAGATGCAGTGCGTTCATCTAATCATGAGCAAACTAGTCCCCAAAAAAAGCAAACGCTGCTGTATGTACTCGTTTTCTTTGCGCAGTTTTACTGTCTACAAACGATGAACCATCTAGCCGGCCAAAACGTACCTACGTAGCAAGCAAAATTACGTCGGACCCCGTGCAGTTGACTAGCTACCAAAGCCTTCCATTAAGTGCTTCGTCAGCGTTACGATGAGTACGTTACACTCAACGAAGATAATTATGCGAAAAAATTGCTGGTAGTTTAGCACTGCTAAGCACAAAATATTGTGGGCAAGCGCAATTTTTTTGCAGGTGGAGACCACCGCCACGTACCTGAAAGCGCGACTGAGGTGTCCACTGTTGTCCCCAAGAAGATAACGGCGCGTACCCACTGCAGGGGATTGCGCCATTATCTTGAGGCCAAGGCATGGGCGGCGACTGACAGGTGCTCAAAACGTTAATGAAATAAATTAAAAATGTAATAAAAACAACAATAACAATGATTACAATAATAATAATAAATCAATTAATAAAATAGAATTAAGATTTGTTGATTTAAACAAACAAGTCAAACACTGGGAGACTGGTGACGGAAAGTGGGAACGGGGCTAAACGTGCCCTGTTTAGGAATAGGAAGCTTCGGTTATAGATGAATTTTGAACACGCGAAAGATTTTCGGGTGGCAGCCGTTCCGTGCGTGAAAAGGAAATTTCGAATGGTGGAGAGCACATTCCTGTTCCAGTGCCCAAGGCAGGAAGCACCAGGACACAGAACGACCCCAGCAGACAGACTTGTGCCGAGTAATCTATCGTTTCGGGTTCAGCGCAGAGCGGGCACAATGGGGAGACCGCCAGACGAGATATATGTAGGTCTACAAGTTTAACTGAGGCACGCGACAACATAGACGCGTGAAAGAAACCTCAAGCTTGCGCAATCGCCATCGTTTACTGCACCACGGGTAGAGAAGTTGCTGGACGTCGGGAGAGGAGGTAAGTGCTGATGCTGTAAATTCTTTCAAGAGCAGATACCTGCGAAACCTAGCCGCAGTAACATATGAGCAGGGCGGAATTAGAAATATGACTGGGGCCTTGAAGAGATGCCTTCGCCAGGGTATCAGCAACCTCATTTAAAGGAATTCATCTGTGCCCAAGCACCCAAACCGACCGTAATGAACACACGTGAGGTGGTATCAAGCATTCGAGTAAGCGGTGAGCCTGTGATCCCCTAGCCGCGGTGAGAGAACAACATAGGAACAATGAATCCGTCATAATTATGACAGATCGAAGACGAAGCTGTTTAACCTGCGCAAGGCCAGGACTACTGCTGAAAATTCAGCCAAATAAATGGGGGTTAAACGCGTCTTCAACTTTTTCATCGTCAATGCCAATGTACGCCAGCGGCCTGTGCTCCCGTGCCGGGTTTCTGCAGCAACGTTGTCAACGCAAAGCGTACTGCTCTAGTCCCGTGTTTCGGCCAGAACGCTGTCCATGCCGACGCATGCAGCGCACACCTCTCTGTCACTACTGCCACGTAGCTCAAAGCGCGAATAGTAATATCAGTTGATGAAGACGATGTGCAATGGAATGGATAGCGCGAGAGTGTGTTGCAGTTTAATACGAGGCGTGTTCGGCTCTCAAGCGGGTTCAAATCCCAGTCGCGGATATTTATTTGACAGTTTTATTTATTTATTTCACTTGGCACAAATCCACAACACCGCAAGCACGCAAACATCGCAAGATCTTGCTCGGGGTTTACCCATCGGAATAGTGCCTCGAACTAATGCTACTCCTCGTTCTTGCCTCAAAAAGAAGAAGCATGATTAGCAGTCTTCAGATGAAAAATAGAAGCCGCGTGGCCCAGCGCATCAGTCTTCACTACTCGCTGCCTTGCATTTCCACCACCTTCGCACTATATACTAGCGACCTAGGCCCAATGCGACTGGCACAGACGCCCACTTTTCCGCCTTCCAGCCCGAATTCACCGCGACAGAAGCGAGCAGATTTCAGGCCGTGGTTTCAGACGCCGCACTTTCGCAAGGAGCTCCCTTTGGTGAGCACGCAGCTGAGGCATGGCAGCGAGGCAAAAGCGACCGCGTCGTGAAGCGAAAAAAAATTGAAAACAAAAAGATAAAATTCCACAACAAGGCCGGTCAGCGCAACAAACTCCCGGCCCCCCCGCGCGGTCGACCTGCACGTGCCTTGCGCTTACGCAACACCCTTCGCGCAAGGAGCAACTTGCACATCCCAGAAGTCACGTTCAGCAACAGCGCACGGCTTCCGTGTGCCTTGAAGAGCAGCGCGTGACTGGGAGGTCCCTCACGCCCCGGACGACCCGCACAGCACAGCTGCAGGCGAGCGCTGACTACGAGGAACGGAATGCAGTGACGAAACCCGAACCGCAGCTGCCACCACCACGCACCCCACCAGCCGAACGGCCCAACGTCGGGCAAAGCACGTCGCGGCAGAGCTCAGTATAAGAGCGCAGGATTTCCGCCCAGAAAATCGGTACTACGACAAATTTCCAGAACCGCACGGTTTCTGACAGAATTCTCGGGCCTCAGTATCAAGAGGCGGCAGCAGGGCTTAACAGGAAGGGGGGGGGGGGGGGGGGGGGAAGGGGGGGGGGGGGGTCAGACCCCGCTCCAATACTGACGAGGGGTGTGAGACCCCTCTTGCCTCCATTGTCTTTGGGCACTGGCGAATCGGAACCAGCACACAGCCTGTCGGGACTGTTCAGAAATTCTACCTTTGTCCACGTTTTCAAAAATACTGTAAAGCAGTGGTTTCATAAATATGCATACGGTAGAATAACCCACACTCCTCTTCTCTGTAAGATGTTTTACTTTAGATGCCATCGAGCACACTGGCAGAGCATGGGGATCGCCTGTCCAAGGTCTGTGTCATAAACTGATGATTTCTCCATGCATTTTGTATAAAAATATGTTACAAACTGAGCAGAAAAAACAGCCTTAAAATTATTTCTCCCCTTTGTAAAAGAAACTATGCGTAAAACAGGCTGCCAGCCGCTTTCTCTCTCTCTCCCTCTGTTACCCTCTTCACCTGTGCTCGAACCATTAGCCACTCCCTCCGACGGAGCCAGACTTTAAGCAGCAGTCGGCGCAAACCTACCCGACGGTGTCACCACGGCCCCGCAACTATCTCGTCGTCGCAGACACCGGATGGTGGATCGCTAGACGGTTCTACCTGGCCACCACTCCCACCACTTCCCGTCACTCTGCCACTCCGCTTCCTCGCTACGACGTATCGTACGCACCGCCTAGACGCTGCAACGACGCACACACACACCTCGTAGCGCGTCCTGAATACATACAACCGACATCCGTCGAAGCCAAGAGAGGCGCAACTGCAAAATGTGCCCAGCTCACTACGAAAGACAAAAAAAATTAATCACGAGTATGCACTCCCATTGTCCCTACGCTCGTGCTTACGAGGTCAATCATTGAGAATGAATCTATTTAGCAGGGGTCCTCCTATAAGGCAGGTCTGCTGCGTCGGCCGTGTAAGCGTCGCAGAAAAAAGGCGACCTCCTACATCCGGTTCGTCACCCACAAGCATTTTACTGAAGCCATGCAATACTTTTGTTTGTTTGTTTTTTAAGGAGAAAGCCTTCACTAGCCCCATTACGAGAAAAGGCGGCGGCGAGTGTGCACCCGCAGATGATACAGAAAATTCCAGCGAACGTCATAGAGCCGCCGCAGGACGCACATCAGAGAACCAAATAAATTTGATCCGTATTATATACACCCCACTGGCTGACTTCAGTGTTGTGCCACCATTCCCGACTACATTCGTACCAAAAATGTGAGCAACCGTTCTTCGTACAGCGTTCCGGGTGTAGTGAGTGTAGCTTACATGTTCTAGTCAAGTTGGAGGCTAGCTTGCGACAGGGATCCGAACCGACGACATATGCGTCATCAGTTATACGCCTTCCCAGACTCTCTACCCCTTCCCTTCAGGCACGTTTGAGGTGTCTACTGAGATATGAGAGTCATAGAGCGCCATTTCCTTTCCTCAAAAATCAATTTTTGTATCGAAGTTGTGACAACCGTTCGTCACACACCATTGCGGGTGGTGTCATAAGATTTCTCACTGCATATAGCATACGTCTCTTAGTCAGGTTGGAGGCTAGCTCACGACGGTTATTCGAACCGAGTGTCCGAGTGTTTCACTCGGACCTTTGTGGAATGAGCGTTCGGAGGCACGTCTTCGTTTATTCTCTCAGTGCGCAACCTGGGTCGCGGTCGAACGCTCACCATGACAGTGCCCTCTCAATTTTTTGTTTTCAGCGCCCAAATTCGGCGTGGAGACCTTTGTAAAGAGGACACCGAACCGGACACGCAACCTTGAAAGGTTCGAACCTCAAATAGATTGGCGGCCCGTTCCCGCGCGCGAACTGCTCGCAAGACATAAAACTCCCTGTAGCTAGGCTTTAAGTCTACGAAGGGCCTTTAGTATGACGGAATGCATCGATAGCTTTTCTTTGAGCTCCCAGCATTATAGGTCAGTGAGTATTAATCAGTAACCTCGACAAGTTTCGAACGAACTTGTCTATGATACCGCTACGACGGCAAGCAAAAGGGTCCCAGCGGTGTCAGCATGAACATGGCCGCCAAATATCAACACAACCCACAGTATTATGACCGAGAAATTTCAAGCATTCGACTTGGTTTCGGAAGCCGATATTAGAACAACACAGCTGAGGTCCAGAAAGCCTGCTTTTAGCACCGTAGAACATTAAGGTGTAGATACGCCTCGCGCAAAAGAAAAAAAAAAAGTGAGATGGAAAACGAAATCGCAGCCGGATTTGAAAGATGCCCAGCGCTTTCTCCTATGCGTTTCTCCAAGAAAGTGCTTGAAAACTCGCCACAGGCTGAACGTTATGAGAGGCTAAATATATGAACGCTAAGTTTCGCTAGCGCTTACAGGAACGTTTCAAAAAAAACAAAAAAAACAGGCTGCCCCAGATAAACGTGATACAAATATAGGACGCATTTACCACGCAACTGCCATCGTTAAATTTTGTACAATAAAAAATTAAATTGTGAATGTTCACCTTCCATGTCTTTTTTTTTTTTTTTGTCAGTTTTCCCCAGAACCACACTTTTCCGATGACGAATTAAACGTTATGAATGGTTGGTTTGGTTTATGGGGTTTAACGTCCCAAAGCGACTAAGGCTATGAGAGACGCCGTAGTGGAGGGCTCCGGAAATTTCGACCACCAGGGGTTCTTTAACGTGCACTGACATCGCACAGTACACGGGCCTCTAGAATTTCTCCTCCAAAGAAATTCCAGCCGCCGCGGCCGGGATCGAACCCGCGTCTTTCGGGTCAGCAGCCGAGCACCATAACCGCTGAGCCACCGCGGCGGCAACGTTAGGAATGAGCCACGCAATTATTTGCTGACGCAGTGACACCTAACCACTGTGCTATAGAGCTCGAGAGGAAAAGTGTGCAGACTTGAAATTAGCATCGCTAACGGCAGAGCGAGCATCAAAACTGCACTCCTCCTGAATCTGTCCTAAGTGCTCGCTATATACGCAATGCCTAAGTTAACAATAATGCAGCCGCTGGCTCGACTTTTTTTTTTTAATATATATAACGGATAAAAAGCCTAGAAACAAGCAACGCGTGTTCTGCTGAGTGCGCGCAGCAGTTGGAGGCATTCAGCCGCTGAAGCGCCTGACATTTGAAACCGAGTTTCAACAATCGGCACGGTCCCATTCCAACGCAAAAAAACTTCGAAACAACCCCAGAATGTTTGGTAACCAAAGAGCAAGCAGCTTATTGCGACTGGGCAGAGCAATGCCCCTTCAGCTGAGAACAAAACGGTTACGCCAATCAGGCACGCGGTGTGCTCTGTTGGCGTCAAACATCCCCAGGCACAGCTCCAAAGCACGACCGCGTCACTTAGGTAACCCAACAATCGTACAACCCACCAAATACACATCAAACAGAATAACAAGCGCTAGATGCGCCAAACACATACCACATACGGGAAAACGGCAAATGCAAGTGAAAAAAAAAAAAAATAACAGTCCCTAATCTGTTTTGTTACACGGCTCTAAACAGTTGCCAGAGCTTAATAGGCCTTTTGCTTTTCTCTGCGACGAGTTTGTGCAGCCTGTCACCACATGGTTCAATGCACCAACGCCAGACGTCATTGTTTACGTTACTTTCATGCATCGGCTCCTAGCTTAAGGCGCAAACGAAGGCATTTTTTTTTTTTATCAAGGTGCCAGTACCGGCTTCATTTGTTTCGTTCTGTAGCAAGTCAGACGACCATGGCTGAACCTATCTGTTTGTAAATAACCTCTTTCTGTATCTTGTTTAGATGCTTACCTGCACTCCGTTTTATGCCAGAACGTGAATATTTGTTTTGATAAATGACTTTAGTCGGTCCTGATAGACCGCCACGGAATGGTATACTGCTGCCTGGCCCATAATATGCACAAGCGTATTTTCTAGGCAGAGTGGGAAGATACGAACCCCAAAGAAAAAGATTTGATGCAGGCGCTAGTTTCAACTCGCGCTCTATCTAGCAGAAGCAAGCAAGGGACCCATTAAAGCGAGCTCTATCACTAACGTGCCTGCAAGTGATGTGCTGTCGGCGGTGCGCAGACCGTAAGTGCCGCTTGGTTAAGAAAGCGTAACTTGTCTCGGTGGGGGGGAATGACCGCGGCGTCATGTCACAAGGAGTCTAGTAAGGGGCATCAACTATGTATACTGATGTATACTTTTGTTTTTTTCTTGTATTCGCAAAGAACGCAGCTTTTGCTGAACGTAGGAAACAACAGGGAATAAAGCTTCAGCGGTGTGGGAGTCCCCTGGCCTGTGAAGCCCGAACGAAATCAGTCAATGCCTGCGAATAAATGCGGCGGTCGCACACACGATACTATGTTTACAACCCGAATACATCCGACTTTAACTGCCTGCTTAAAATATTTGGAATCAGGTGGCAAGTGCTTATAAACCCACGATAACTGGATGAAATCAAATCGAAGTCGACGATACGAACTGGTATGGGCCAGTGGGTGGCTTACAAGTCGAGTAACGCCGGATAGGCGCCTTTGCGGTCGTAGAGCTACCACACAGGCTAACATATTTAGAAACAAATTGCCCATTCTCGACAGGTGTGAACATCCGAGATTAATTTAGAGCTGGAAATTGCGCGCGAATTAATTTCCATGACATGAATGTATCCAGCCTAAGGATAGTGGCATGATCATTTTAACTGCGGTAACCGGCCTCAAATCACTGCTCAGAGCCGCATATCAAGACTTCCTCGTCCAGCCTGCAAACGAAGACCGATACCAACACGTCGCGAACAAGAAATTTCAACCCTACGCTTCCGCCCATGACTACGACGTTATCGCGCTGATCTCACTCGTGCACGCCCTCAAGGCGCGGTGATTCAGCAAAGCGCGGCAGGCGCGGTAACCGGCCTCTGCACCATAGGCGAGGCATGCGTCAAAGAAGCGCACAGCCGGTCTACAGGGGGGGCAGCGGCCACCATCCGGATGATGAGTCACGTTCACCTGGAAGACCAGGGGCGCTACCCCGCGCGGCACGGTCGAACGCGCACGTATGGCTATCACGCGCACGCCCGCGGCGCGGAGCACCGCGATGCGCGAGCTGCCGCAACAGAACGGAGAACAAGGGAAAGCCTCTCTCCGGAGCATCACTCCTCTGACAGACGCCGTGATTAATACGCTTGCCATCGCTTTCCCTTCCTGCTCCCTTCCGTGCGCGCAGCATCTCAAGGCAAAATGAACAAGAGCGAACATTACCGCGATGAGAAACGATCGACCATTCTACAGACGGGACACCATGTCATCACGGGCGACCCGCCACGAGCAGCGACGTTGTGTGGTGATCGTCATGCTCAGCGTAGGATACACATCAGTTACGATGACACGTTCGCACACTGAGCAAATGAGCACCTACTGAAGGCGACCTCACACGCCTGGATTAAGTTCAAGCAAGAGCCGCACCACACACATCAGAGACACCAGGAGTGGTGGCCCGTTCAATAATCAGCACTGAAAGCTTGAATATCACGTCTGTCTTCTGCATTTGCATCGCTACTATCAATTAAAAAAAAAAGCAATCAGACACCATAAATGCATTTGTACTACTTTCCGGCGAAATGCGTAACCATCAACCGCGGTTCGGCGAATTTTCATGCATAAAAATTGACACGCCACTGACGCTTTTCGAGCTACCTGGCTCAAGGAGTCCTACTTATTAGTGTAAACGCAAGTTCGCAACATAACACTAGTTTCTTTTCAATGCGCTCAAGACGATAAATTAAAAAAAAAAAAAACTAATTTCTCTGCGGGGACAAGCGCTACATGACACTTCTGTATGCTACATCGGAAAATATAACAATAAGCCTCCCTTGATCTTCACAGTACCTGAAGCCGCCGACGCAAATAAGCGCTCAAATGATTATTACCGAATGACCAACGACTTCATTAAGGAATTAGGATGATCGGTTGCTGACAAAAGAGACTGTTACGCTCTGGAGGGCTATGCTGAAAAACTTTCGTGAAAATGACTGGAAAGTAATTCGCTTCTTTCTCTAGTGGTACTATATGATTGTGAGTAGCACAACTACTGCGACAGGAGCGAGTGCGTCAATGCCAAGTCATTTGAGGTTCCGGATATTTAAACATTTTTTTTCCAGAGGGACGCGCAGGGATGCTCCCGTCAGTGCGTGGAGAAAAATCCAGAGAAAGACAAGTACTCCGCCTTACCTGCCGCCTCCTCTTCCAGTACAGCACACACGGCAAAGTCCAACACCGCTAAAAGCACGATGAAGTTATTGTTCCAAGATGACTTCAAGCGTCCCCACATCGTGCCTCACAAGACACTTCACCACCGACCTCACCAAGACATCGCCGACATCCCTGCCATTATTAGGAAAACACTCGCGAGTCGCCAACGGCGCCACCAGGCGTGTTCACAGATCTTGACATCACACCCGTTTTAAACATCACTTCCTGCGTAGCAGGGTGGCCAGATGACTTGCGCTAAAAACGCCTGGAGTGGCCACACCACTCGCGCGCGCGCACTTTACGCGCGCCTAACGCACGTTCGTGCCGTTCGCGCGCTGTGTTTGTGGCGCCACTATGTGGACACAAATCAAATCATGTCATTATTCGGGCAAACGTTACTGGCTGTCTCCATGAGTTCATCCGTGTCCATGCAAAAGATAATTTCCCCTACGAGCATTTTTTGTAAGCTTGACATACGCTCAAACAACAACTGTACATATCAGCATAATTAAGGCGCTTTCATACAAATTAAAAACCCGTAGTTAACTCTACACATGGTTCACAAAAAATATGTATTGCAATGTATGGAGGCCAGTGAACGGTTCGAATTTGCGCATTATGCTATATGCTTTTTTTTAATTGTGAGCTAGAAGTATTGTGCTAACTCAAACAAACAAGCAAAAGAAAACGGAGTTGGTGCGCTTCATGCGTCCTCTACTGAGCTGTGGCGAGACTAAATTTTCGCTCACAGCCGTTATCTTTTTGGGTTGTACCTTTCCCCTCATTATTTTAAAAGCACAAAAAAAACAAAAAATATTATCAGCATTATCTCTGCTCTCCGGGTGCACATGTTATCACGGTGATTACGATTTGTACTTGCTGCTCTCAGAATAAAGGAAAGAGAAACGTAACGTGAGTAGGGAGCAATAGATTTCTCCTGAGAGTACAAATATCGATTGCCTTGTCTGGGGCGTATTGTGTGCGTGCGGCAACACAGTCCGCCTTTCAGGAACTCACGTGTCGCCTCACAACTGTATACCGTTCATATGTCGGCGCACATCCAGCAAACGCACTGCACCCCACGGAGTACTCAGCAGTTGTGCGTCGGTTTATGCTTGTGTGCGTGCTGTTATGGCGGCGTCACAATTCGCAGATGATTTAGTCCGGGATTATTTGCGCTACCGTGGCTTTTTCACGTCCCTTAAAGCGTTTGACTCCGAAGTAAAGGCCGACAAAGATAAAGGGTTCCGAGTAAGTAACTTCACTGCATATAATAAGCTGTCTCAAGACGGTTCCTGTTGTTTTCGCGATGACACTGTGTTGAGTACTACTGTGCTGTGTTACTGACTTCAATCGCGGTTGAATGCCTGGAATGTGCAGTTGAAAACCTTTTGAGTTGTACTAATTCGCGGGAAAATAATTGGGGGGGGGGGGGGGGGCGTTTTCATGTGTCATGTTCGTGCAGTGGTTGCCACGCCGATGCGCATGCGCGGTTAGCTAATCCGGTTTGTTGTGAGCTGCATGTTCGCCTAGCCTGGACCAGCGAAGCGGCGAAGCCGGTAGACAGCAATATGGCTCCTTGCTGCGTCGTCACGTCAAATTTGTTGTCGCTGTTTGGAAGGCACAGGCTGCGGCTCTGCGCGCCGCTGGTGAGGAATCAGTCATGGACGTCTATTTACACGACAGACCCGATAGATCCAAAAGAGGATAAGTTCAAGAAAATCCTAATTGCGAATCGAGGCGAGATAGCCTGCCGAGTGATACACACTTGCAAGCTGATGGGCATTAAGACCGTAGCCGTGCACAGCGATGTTGATTCGCGCAACTTGCACGTGAAGCTCGCTGACGAAGCATACTGCATCGGGCCTGCGCCTACCAGTCAGAGCTACCTGCGTGTCGACGCGATCCTCGACGTTGTCAAAAAGTCCGGCGCCGATGCTGTTCATCCTGGGTATGGTTTCCTGTCCGAGAACATGGACTTCGCCGCCAAGCTCACCGAGGCCGGTGTCACATTCATTGGCCCTAATTCTAAAGCCATTAGTATGATGGGCGACAAGATTGAAAGCAAGCGCATAGCAAATGCCGCGAAAGTGAATTGCATTCCAGGATTTGACGGAGTGGTCCAGTCGCCCGAGGAGTGCGTCAAGATTGCGCAAACGATTGGCTATCCAGTCATGATCAAGGCTTCCGCCGGCGGTGGAGGAAAAGGAATGCGTATCGCCTGGAACGACAAGGAAGCCATCGACGGGTTTCGTTTTTCGTCTGAAGAGGCCAAGTCAAGCTTTGGGGATGACAGACTGCTGGTGGAAAAGTTCATTGACAAGCCGCGTCACATTGAGGTGCAACTGATGTGCGATAAGCATGGAAATGCTGTTTACCTGAACGAACGAGAGTGTTCCATTCAGAGAAGGAACCAAAAGGTTATTGAAGAGTGCCCGAGCACATTCCTGGACGCGGACACACGCAAGGCCATGGGCGAGCAAGCAGTGCAGCTAGCATTGGCGGTAGGCTACGATTCTGCAGGTACTGTCGAGTTTCTTGTGGATTCGAAGAAGAACTTCTACTTCCTTGAGATGAACACTCGTCTTCAAGTAGAGCACCCTATCACAGAGTGTGTTACAGGCGTGGACATTGTGCATCAGATGATCCGGGTTGCCAAAGGTCATCCATTGCGAATCTCTCAAAAGGACATTCCTCTCCGTGGCTGGGCATTTGAGTGCAGAGTTTATGCAGAAGATCCTTTCAAGCATTTTGGCCTGCCCTCAATAGGTCGGTTGCATCGGTATATTGAGCCAAACCACATTCCAAATGTACGCTGTGACAGTGGTATCATTGAAGGCAGTGAAATCAGCATCTACTATGATCCAATGATCTGCAAATTGGTCACTTATGGAGAGGACAGAGAGGCTGCACGGCACACAATGCTGAGGGCATTGGATGCTTATGTCATTCGTGGTGTGACTCATAACATTAGCCTGCTGAGGGCAGTTCTTTCAGAGCCTCACTTTATAAAAGGTGACATTGACACTGGATACCTGCCACGAATCTATCCTGATGGCTTCAAGGGCAAAGAGCTGTCTGAGAAAGAGGTCACTCACTTCTCGTGCTTGGCAGCAGCTCTGTTTTTACAGGACGAATTGCTTGCTCGCAAGTTCTTGAATGGACATAAGGTTGCAACTGCAGAGAGGCTTGACTGCTGGGATGTGGCAGTGATGGTGGATGGCAAGAAGACCTCCGTTATCCTCAATCACCAAGGTAACGGCAATTACTGTGTTCATATTGGGGACAGCAAGTTTGACGTCATTCTTCCAGCTGATCTTTCCCAGCCTCTGGTGAAGGCTTCAGTCTCTGGTGCTGAGTACATCCTGCAGATTCTTCAGCGTGACTTCTCGGGCAACTTCAAGATCTCCTTTGAAGGCACGTCGCTGAATGCAAAAGTGCTTTTGCAAGAGGCCGCTGATTTCTTGAGCAAAATGCCTGAAAAGCCCAAGGCTGACACAAGCAAGATTGTGGAGGCACCAATGCCGGGTGTGGTCAAGCATGTGACTGTGAAAGTGGGTGATGTGGTTGCAGAGCACCAAGAGGTGTGTGTCATTGAAGCAATGAAGATGCAGAACAGCTTGGTGTCGGCTGCCATGGGCAAAATCAAAAGTGTGTTTGTCAAGCCAGGCCAGACTGTTGATGAGGGCCAGCTGCTGGTTGAGCTGGAGTGATGTGCATTGCACAGTTTGTCCTTGCTTGGTGTGGCATTTTTGCAATAAAGATACCAAAATTTCATTTTGTTCCTGTTAGTGATGTGTTTTTGATGGTACAGTGGCTGCTGTGCATTTACTATGCTGTAAATCATTTCAGCTCTACTTGTTAGATTGACACCAAAACTTGTGTAAGGAAGGACGGTACAGTAAATTGCATAGTCATAGTAGACTGCATTCTTCATGTAGGCTGTGCCTTCGTGTGCTGTCATCTTGCACATACACGCAACTGCCTCAGAGTATTCGTGCAGGCTTTGTGCTTTCTGCCGAGAACTGCACTTGTTTCTCTGGGGCATTCATGCTTATTGCTAGCCTTGCACATCCCAGGAGCATGCTTGCACTTGCCACATGCCAAATGGAGCATGACCTGGGGGTGCAGTTTGTTATCCCAAGTGTGCATTTACTAGCATTGGCAGTGCCTTTGCCTTTTGTATCATTGTGCAATCTTGTTTTCTTGCAGTGAATGGTTTGCTTCTGCATAATTAGAGGGCCACATTTGCCTGTTGTTTCTTGTAGAAGTCATGAATCTGGAATACAATGTTTACTTTTCAAACTGCAGGGCATTATGTAGCAGTGCTATGGTGCAATTGTACGACTAAAGTGGTCTAGTGTTGTACCATTAGCTTCCATGCGAATGCAGAGATTTGGTGACAAAACAAACACAGCAGTAGCAATAGATTGCATGGTAAAAACTCTGCGAATCTTATTCTTGAAGTGGTTCTATAAACCTGTACTTAGAATTTTTATGTTCAGAGCATTTTTCATTTTGCACTGGCTTCCTAAAAAGATCTAGATTCTTGACTTGCCATTTGGCACATAGCTGGAATAGTAGAAGCCTGAGTGAAATTGGGATTAGGTTAGATGCACATATACTGCACTACATCTGTTTGTATCCACTGCTCGTTTTCATGGTGTCTTTCACTTTTTAATGCGAAAACTATGTATGTCCCATTAACACAAAAGCTGATATCCATCGCCGTCCGTGGGAAGAAATTCCTCAGTGACATCGCCATGGTCTCACATGATGTCAGCAGTAGACCATAAGATAGTGGCGACTAAAGCAAAGAAGAAAAAATTAAATTTCTTCCAAAGCACGCAACCCAGGCCACAAAACTGATACTTCTTGGCGAATAAAGGTGAACCTAGTGTATGCGTTTCCTTAGAACAGTATTTTAATGAGTAGGTGTGTCATTAGAAAGGAAGGAATCTTTAACGAACCTCGCAACAGGGCTCACTATTCGACTGCTTTTGCATTCTAAGCTTGTAAGCAGTCTTAAGTGCCCTCCGTAATTTTTTAACTTTATGTTCCATTGTTCATTTCTGCATTACTGCAAAATTAAATGCAGCACTGATACTTTTTGGAAGCATTTTCAGAACTTTATGATTACTGCAATGGAATGGCATGAAAAGGCCTACAGGGGTGTGTTGTTGAAACACAGAGTGCTGAAGAATTTCGAATGTTGCAAGCAATGAGAATATCTATGTGTGATTGTGCCTTTTGTGTTAATGTCAGGCATTTTGATTTTTTTTTTAATAATACCTCTTTGAGTAAAGACCCTCAAACGAGGTATTTGCAGTATGCATAAATGAATAGTTGTATAAACTTTTTCCATTGCACCATCATACTTATCACTGCATCTCATGCTCTGCTATCGGTACACTACACTCCCTTATCTGTACTGTACACTCGCCATGGAGCAGTCGGACTTAATTTCATAATGTGGATGTCATTGGCAGTTGTGTTAAACATTGCAACTTGAGAGCTACCTAGTTCACTGAAGTTGGCCAGCTTTATTGGAAATTTTCTGGTCTGGGATTTTTTTTTTTATATTCTTGAACTATTTTCGCATTCATTCTTTCAGCATTAGTACATGATTGTGTTTGTTCTTTGCAGCCTGACCGTGTAGTGGAACACTTGAGCAGCTGCATAGAATCGATGGACTTGATAGGTCTGCGAGACATCTGGAGCCACTTAGACAGCCACATTTTTCGGCGCCTTGAGCAGTCTTTTATTCCTACTGTGAGGAAGCTGGAGATGGCCCTACTGCGCATGTATGTTGTTACATGTGTCACCAATAGCCGGCAAGACAAGCTTACAGAGTTCTTCGACAAGATGGCTCCTGAATTGCATGGCCAAGCTGAGTGGAAAGAATGGTTTGGTGCGTAGCCTCTGGTGCATGAAGCTTGACTGAGATTATGGATGTTGCGGAGTAGTGGTCAGTGACAGTCGTCGCAAGAAATTCTACGCATTTGAAGCAGAAATGGAATGATGACTGCTGAATGTATTAGTGTTCATCCTCGTGCAAACAACTTGAAAGAGTAAAGTGTTGCAATGCAGCAGTGTGATGATGTGCCTTCATGCGCCACTTGGGTGGACTAGAACCTTCAGATTCACACCTGCTAGTGTATCGTAGACCATGCTATTTGTCCGAGAGTATCTGCCTACATGAGCAACTGTTGCACCTTGCGCAAAAGAGCAGGATGAGCATTTTGTGTAGCGTGTGTTTTCTCTCTGATTTCCAGCCTTTCACATGAATTGCCACTAGGAGGCCATCAGTTTTACTTCTGTCGTGATAATTCACTGTTTTGTTAACTTTGTTAGACGGAAACTTTGATGGTTAACTGCTATGAATTAATTGTGCGACACCAGGCCAGAATTTCTTGCCTTCACGTTACTAACACCGATACTGTTGTCTGTTTTTACAGCTACAATCACATAAAGTAGTGATACCTGTTGGGTGCTTTGCATGCCCTGATTAAGTTTTGGCACCTTATATGTGTGTACTAGTGTGAAAAAACAGTGCATAATAGATTGCTGGCTCAACCTATGTTGTACCTAATAAAAATAATCTGAGCTTTCTGCCCACAAAATCTTAAACTGTATGTCTTACCTTTCAGGGCTGACTGGTGTTCAAAGTTTATTGTTTGGAGACAAGAAATGAAGGAAAAGTTTATTAAAGTAACAAAAGTAATAACATGTGGAGAATGCGTAAGAAAATTTAGTTAAGCATAGATGTAGTTTCGCAGTGGTGGTATAAACAAGTAGCAAATTAACACATACATTTATTGATTTGACCGGTAAAGTTCGCTCAAACATTACTTGCTGTCATAATTTCAAGTAGGGTGTACAAAGTCATATTGGGTATGGTGGCCATGCTTATTTTTTGTTCTCATTTCCTGAGAATTTGAGCTTTTGGTGTATTTTTTTTTCCAGCTCTGCCATTTCTGAAGAGTGTGGAAGACAACCCAAATTTTCAAGTCTACTTCACACGCCAGTGGCAAGAGATGATGATAATCTCTTTAAGGAATTTCTTAAGTGTCGTGTATCAAAGCATGGGTTAGTCTATCGATCATAGTCCTGTGTGTAGTGCTTATGCCATTGCTTGCTGTAAAATTCTTCCAATGGTGTTTGTGAAACAAATGCATAGATGCTGTCTGTACAGTGTCAGTTCGTAGTTCTCTGTAATCAAGAAATTTCTAGTGTTTAACATTCTTTGCCTTGTAGATGTACTTATGCGGTAGCTTAATGCAAACAGAACAAAAGACCATGACAACGTTTGTGCGTAAGTCGTTCAAACTTCTCTTTATTACGGTGATTATATCTTGATAAGTGTTTGGAATAACTAGGTCAGCTTATTCTTGGAGCACACTTGATGGGGGTTTGACTTGCACTTTAGAATTTGTTGGCTACATTGTCAAGGACTCATTTGGTTGCTGGTCGCTTTGGTGTCATGTTGGTAGCGTTTATCATACTTATCATTTTTTCATACTTCCTGATAGTATGTGTGCCTACGTGATTGTAGGACATTGATTGCCATGAAACTTCTTGATATCTGGATAACGAGAAGTTTCAAAAATTAGTGTCAGAAAAAGGCATGTAATACACAAGCTTGACTCACTGAAGGTTGAAACTCTGTTTCTGTTGTCTGTTAGTGCATCTATTTTTGATATTGGAAGCAGTGTGTTCACAGAGCTATTGATATTTTTTTTCAATACTTAGCTCTGCCAACACTTCTGAGCTATGATGAGGACATGAACAAAATGCAGTTCTTGCAAGAGGAAAATGAATCTCTGAAGCAACAGGTCAGTGCCCTCCAAGCATCTCTCTGATATATGATTTTGCACCAAGGTTCATGTGTTTATAAGAAGATATGGTTGGATGTTTTGCGTCTTGCGTAGAAACCTGCCTGGTACTGTTAGTGTCCTGGCATTGTTTCTCATCATTTAGAGTACGGTTACCTTCTGTTACCTCAATTTCTGGTTTTTAGTCATGCAAACATTAAGCGAACCTCTACATTAGGCATTATTGTGCTTACTTTATAATAAAAACCAGAAGTGATGTGCTTGATTGCTTATTTTAGGTGGTTTAAGAGTAAGTAAATTTAATGCCATAAAAATACTGATTGGAATGTGCGAAAAAAGATTGTATTTTTTAGAAGTCCACAGTACTGCGCCTGGAAACATCATTACTGTGGTTTGCCTTTAATGTTAGCACATTTAACTGGCATTTTTACATGTAAATTTTCAGCTTGCATATATATAAAAAAAAAACAGGAGACAGAAGTTTTTTATCACAAGTTTAAGCAAATTCTGGAAAGCTGCAGTGGCATCGGTCATTTGGTTTAATCTATTTGCAGTATATGCCTGTTCCCACGCCATAGCAAGGTTCATTATACCTATACCTATGTTATAGAAAGTGCCCTTTGAATGTCACATGAGATGCACAGAATTTCATTTTATTTGTTACTGGAAACCTATTTCATTTGTAATATAGTTAACTGAAAGAATAATGCAAAGCACAAAAGCCTGCAGTGATAAATTGCATTTTCATTCCATTTACTTTTTGTGATGCAGAGTTGTTAAACGACTATCCTTTGTACTCTTATGCAGCTGGCAGCTGGCAGGCCAGAAGCATGTGAAGCAGCAGATGTTCTCGTTGCTCCTGAAGAGCCTATGGATGACTTTTATGTGATAGCTCAGTGAGTTCAGTTATATTCATTACCTGCACGTCATGCGATGCTTGTAGGCCTCAAAATGCCTGCTGGGCAGATTGGAAGCAGCGGTGATGAGCGCATATCAAGTGGTTATGTATAGCAGTCATCGTAGTGTTGTGTTGTACTTAAAACTGCCTGCAGCCGTTTTAGCACTGTAATTGTCACAATATTTGTGAGGACCCATATTAACCCATATAGAGGACCCATATAGAGGTTTTGCTTTTTATGCTGTCTTTGATTTTTTATATTTAAGTTTATATTTTTAAGCTTATATATTATTATGGAAGTTTATATATTTAAGCTTATGTAAATATATTTTTCTATTTAAATTTTCAACTTCCTATTATGTCAGTGAAAACATCGACATTCTTTAGGGCATCCTTGGGAAGCTTTCCTGCCTGTTTTCTTGGGTAACTTGCATAATGATACTAAGCAGTTTGCATATCTACAATGCATGATCAGATATGGAAGGGCACAACTAATCATACATTGAACCACTGGGGGGAATGTGGAGTGGTGACTGTCGTGTACTGACAGAATTTATATATGCTTGGTGCGTTACTTTGTTTTTTGGTGTTGGGTGATGCCACAAATCTTTTTCTAGACAGCTTCAGATAGCCTGTTTTCTTTTGGTTCTTAGTGTTGTGCAAAATACCTTAGTATATTGATTTATTACAGATGTGGTAAGCATGCCTCATGCTTATTATATCACTGATGATCGAAAGTAATCACCAATTTTGGCACCCATTGATTTCCAGCCAACTGAGCCATCCACTTCAAGAATCCTTAAAAAGGACCCTTTTTTAAGGCTCTTCATAATGTGATGCTTGATGGTATACATGGGGTTTAACATTCAAAAGCTGCATTGGAGCTAAGGGGGCACCATAGTGGAGGGCTTCAGATGAATTTCAACAACCCGGGGTTTTTACACACCCATTGACATCAAAATGCAGCTGCCATGGCTGGGATTCAGTTGTGCAACTTTGGACTCTGCAGCGAAATGTTAAAGCCACTGAGCCACCATGGTGGGTCTATGAGGTCATGCTCACCTGCTGCAGTAGCTCAGTGATTATGGTATTTGGTCTGAGCATGAGATCGGAAGTTTGATCCTGACTGTGGCACTTTTCGTTGAAAGTGAAATGCAAAATACTTGTGTTTCAAGATTTTGGAGCACCCCGAAGGCTCATGTGGTGAAAGTGAATCCAGAGGCCTTCATTATGGTGTGCCTTATAGCCCACTATGTTGCTTTGGCACTTAAAAATCTCTTAAGCCCAAAGTGATGCTCTACAGAATACCAAGATACTAATGCTGATGGCTACTGACCTGAAGTTCTGGCCAAAGACATGTTTGTTTTTTTCTGTAAGCTGATCTACTTTAACTTCACATATGGTAAATTTACATACCACTGAGGACATGATAGGTAATCCCTGCAGTTGGGCAGACGAATTTTATTTATTTTTTATTTTGTGAGTACTGGGGACATTTTGCATGTTCAGGCAGGACAGGAAAACAAATACATAAATGAGTACCAGTGATAATGACATAATACAACAGAAAAAAGAAACGGCAAGTGCATTTGTGCAATCTATACAGCCTTACGAAACAACATGGTAAATAAACACTACAATAAAAATTGGAGGGGACAGTTAAGCTTCTCCTTAAGGGTATGATACGATAGCATAATGGGTTAATTCCCATATACTATGTAGGAGGTCATTCCCTACTTTACATTCATATGGATCCCTGGGAGTGCTCATACCCCTCCTGGTGCAGTGGCGCAGTGGTTAAGCGATGCGCCACTGCCCTGCGATAGCAGGTGCTCCCAGCGGTGGGCCTTGTGCCACCCAGGTTGCTCTTCCCGAGCGACCAGTCATTAATGTAACGGCCACCTGCCACGGTCGGTAGTTTCCTCACTACCCGGTGGGCAGGTTTTCATGATGCTGCAAGATCACGTGACCTAGGTGGCCCACCTGCCCCCTAGGTTGCTCTTTGGGCACCACCCGCCAGAGTCATGCTCGTGATTTTTCGTTCACAATGCTTTGACAACCCCAACACTGGATTTTCTGCATAATGGGGCCCGTAACTCTATCGCATTAATACGATACAATAATACAATTGAGAAAGCAATGAGACAACACAAACAGCTGCTGAGCTAACAACACGTCAATCAAGGAGGATGAAAAAATGGGGAATTGTTAGGTAGTGCGTTCCATTCGGAAGTTGTCCTTGGAAAAAAAACGAAAACTTGTTTGTATTGGTGTGTGCAAAAATAAAGCTATGCTTATGGCGGGAGGCTCGTGTGGAATCTTTGACGATGTGGCTTTCGGGTCGGATACCAAGTCGGGAGAAGTATAATGACTGTAAGAACTTAAGACGGGCTTTCTTCTGTCTACCATTGGATCCAAATTTGCAAGCTTCAACATGGCAGAAGGAGAGTCTACGCACCTGTAGTGATTGGAGATGAAGCGGGCCACAAGATGCTGGATTTTTTCGAGTTTTTGATTGTCATCTGTTGCGTAGGGGTCCGATGCAATGCAGGCATATTCAAGGCTGGGCCTTGCATTGGATGTATATGCCTTTAGTCATAATGCACTAGGGCAACTGCCCATCCGAAACTTACGTAAGTAGTGCTTTTTGCAGGCAGAGGAGTATATGTTATTAATGTGTTTCGTCCATTTCAGCCGGGAATTTATTGTGACACCTATATACTTATATTCTTTAACATCCCTAATTAAGTTATTATTTATGTTGTACGTAAAATTAAATTGCTCAATATTTGTACTGATGTATAAAGAGACTGTTTTATCGAAGTCAAGGACAGTTTCCCATTTTTCACGCCATAATTCTAGTAGTTGCAGATTTGCGTTCAAAATAAGCTCATCATTCACTTCATTTGATAGTGTTAAAAATAAGTCATCAGCAAACAGCTTAATCGACACAGAGGGCGCAAGAGCTTCTGCAAGGTCATTTATATAAATATTAAACAGTACTGCACCCAAAACCAATCTCTGAGGTAACCCGAGTAAACCACTAAGAAACGTGAATGGGCTCCATCTATGTCGACAAACTACTTCTGTTTTGATAAACATGCAGTGACCCAATTACTTACACCATCTGTAATGGCTATCATTTTCACTTTTGTTATTAGTTGATTATGTGTGACTCTATGAAAAGTTATGAAGTAGTCTAAAAAAACCATGTCGTCCTGACCACAACCATCAGTCACTTTGGCAAGTTTGTCTACAGTGACCACAAGTTGTGTTGTAGTTGAGAACCCTCGTCGGAAACCATGTTGAGTGCTAGTTATTATTTCTGATTGCTTTAAAAAGTTGTTGAGGTATTTCATGAGCGCATGTTCTTGCACTTTACAGCAAGCAGAAATCAGTGAGGTCAAGCGGTAATTACCAACTTTTATTTGGCTGCCGTTTTTAAAAATGGGAACCCTACGGGAAATTTTCCATTCATCTGGTACAATACCTGATTCAAAAGACTTATTAAGTAGCAGTATCAAAAAATGAGCTATTTTTTGAGCATACGTCTTAAGAAAGGTAGTGAGAATATTATCTGGGCCAGGGGATTTCTTTGGGTCTAGCTGCAAGAGTTTTTATTTCAGCATGCTAAACCATTTCCTGCCATTCTAGCACAACCTGGAACAAATTTACTGGCACTGAGAATGGCTATGTGGCATTGGCAGGAAGGTTGACTGATACATGGCTTATGGCCACGCTTGCTGAGCTCATTCTTTAGTTGGGAATGTAATGAACGAAATGTTTTGGTTACTTATTTTTCATGCTGCGGCCGCCGCGGTGGCTCAGTGGTTATGGTGCTTGACTGCTGACCCGAAAGACGCAGGTTCGATCCCGGCCACTGCAATAAAATTTCGATGGAGGTGAAATTCTAGAGGCCCGTGTGCTGTGCGATGTCAGTGCACATTAAAGAACCCCGGGTGGTCGAAATTTCCGGAGCCCTTACTACGGTGTCCCTCATGGCCTGAGTTGCTTTGGGACGTTAAACCCTATAAACCAAACTTTTCATGCTGCATTATTTTCCAGAGAGGCTCCAGTTGCAGAGGGGGGCAGAAGGATTCTACCTGCACTGATGCGGACATTTGGCAACATTCAGACATCACCTGTCACAGGCCGCAAACTGCAGACAGAGCCCAAAAAGCAGCCTTTAGAAGAACAAAGTTAGTGGTGCTTTTATGGTGTGTGCTGAGATACCGCATTCAGGCTTTTGAGTCACATTTTTTTTGTTGCTATGTTGGGATCTGTGGAAGTGATGGTTCAGCTTATTTCTTTCTTTGGTATGCAATGGTATGCATTTGTTGCAGTGGTATGCATCACCTGG
Source organism: Amblyomma mixtum (assembly GCF_055824585.1). Classification (NCBI taxonomy): domain Eukaryota; kingdom Metazoa; phylum Arthropoda; class Arachnida; order Ixodida; family Ixodidae; genus Amblyomma; species Amblyomma mixtum. The sequence goes on from NC_143014.1 coordinate 30,953,513, forward strand.
AGTGAAATACACATTTGCCTCTTGTGAATGGCTTACATGAGTGGGAGTGTGGCTTTTGTGGTAACGTTTCAAGCTTTTTATGAACATTGCTATTGTGTGCCTTTTTTGGTCACACTGTAGGGCTTATGGAGTTAATGCAAGGCACACAATATACTTTTGTGAATAACCTTGTTGGTTGGTATATATTGTCTGAAATATGTGAATTCTGTGTTGTTTGTTATGATAAATTTATTACACTTTAATTTCTTTTCAGGCTGATCTTGTCACATTTTTATCATCTCCAGCAGGATTTTTTTAAACTCTTTTTAACCCCGTGATGTTGCTTTAGTTGTAGATTTTCCAACTGGGCCCATATCCTAACTTTGATCTCTCAAGGGATCGATTCCTTGAAGCACGTACCGATTGACTGAAGCAGTGGAAGTGGATGGGGCATTTAGCTGCACTGCAAAGCATCATTGGACCAGCCAAGACGATAGTGAGGTGTGCGTCACTACCGAAACACGTCTAATTTGGCAACCCTATTTGTTGCTGCTTGGCCTCTAATACCCGTGCCACACGGACAGATTTAATGCCATTAATTGCTTACTGCCTTAAGTTTTAATGGCATTCATTTTAATGGTGCCACACGCATAAATTTAATGGCATTAGCCTTACGGCCATTCGCGACCTACTGAGTTCGCCACAACTCATTCGCCCGTGCATTGTGTACTCTCATTCCCATTCCACACGCAGAAAAGCATGCAGCTTTGTTAGTAACAACTTCCTAACCAGTAGGAAATGTTTAATTCTTAACTTTCAGTCAGATGAGGCATCTATACCGCATTTTCGATGCAAAGAGTGCCATTTTAACCAGCCTTATTGACAGGTACTCTCTACTTGTGTGCTGACATGCGAGTTTATGGCTACTTTTTCGACTTGTAAAGCAGGAACAGCCGTATTTTCTGAAAAATCGTTTTTACATTACATTTGAACAACATTCCCAAGAGATTGTGCTCATTAGGAATGTTTATATTCAGATGAAACTTTTGACTACCTTGCAAGCGTTATCGTCATCGTCACTTTCGATAATGGCATTAAATGTGGACGTGTAGCACCAACTCCGAAAATAAGGGCATTAACAAACTTAAGGCCTTAAGCATTTACTGCCATTTCTTGTGCGCGTGTGGCACGGGTATAACACTGTGGTTTGGGTTACAGTGCTGATGGCCTCGAAGGCGCACCAGTTCTGGAACAATCGCTTGTGGCTGCAGTTGCATAGCAGGCTATTCAGACTTTTTAGCCCACAAATGCCATGGATGCAGATGATGTGACTGCATCACTGCTCTTTTCATTGCAGCTGCTCTTTTCATTGCAGCAGAAAAAACTGCTTCCACTGGCTCAACCAGTGGGTGAGCTCTTGGAGTCCCTCGAGGGACTGAAGGTAGAATAGGGGCCCTGATAGTGTGTGGTCAGTGCAACGGGTCAGGCCAATTTAATTTATGCTAATTATGGTCAGTGCATTGATTGCTTATGTAGGAGCCTTTAAAGTGCTTGCACACTGACTAACCAATCAAAGTAGCAACACTTCCTTGCAGCAGAACTTTACAATGATAGAAAAAATGTGTGTTTTCACAGACTAGCTTGATGTGAATTGTGGCAGATTGAGCCCTGTATACATATAAATTGATGTTATTTAAATTATCAAGTGCATGCGATATGTGGTAGTCAAGTTGCATTAGCATGTGTAAAGGAGATGCCTTTGAGTTCTTTATTTGCTGAATGTTGCCACTTCCTTTCTTTTTTTTTTCTGGCAGACAAAACAAAACGACCCCCAGCCAATAGCACTTCTGAAAACCAAACATTGTCCCAAGACTCCCCAGCAGCATCTTCTTTACAACTGAAGGTGCGTAATGCACTGCCGTTGTGAGAATGTCGCGAGTATACTGAGTTGCATGTGCGTAATGCATCTTTTACCTAGCACTGGAATGAACTGCTACAGCATGCGCCTATTTCAGGATGTAGCATTAAGTCGGCTTGCAGAGAAGCTGGAACGAGCAACTGCGTCAACTTTTTTCTTGAAGAGCTCCTCTGGTAAAAGCTGACTTTCCTTGTATATAAAAAAAGCTGTGTCATTTGTGAATAAAACCAGTTTTTATCATAATGCCACCCATGCCTTGACTCTACTCCCTGCTGGCAGGTGAGGAGGACAAGTTACTCTTGCTTAATCAAGTGAGTCTCATGTTTAATTTTTTTGTGCATCAGCCGGGTTGTGCCGCCACCGTACAGACTGACTCTTCCCGATTTCTAGGAGGAGTACAATGAACATCAGTCATGCATCACCCACTGCAAGTTCAGCAATTCGGGCACGCTGGCCAGTGCCGACACAGCCGGCGTAATAAAGTGGGCCATAATTTCAAAACCGAATTTTTACTTGAAGGTGCACTGAAGAGGAATCTGAACTCGTCTTTTTGCCGCGGGAACTCAATCTGCACGTTCGGAGCATTCTTAAAAACTTCGATTTATTGCCCTGTGTGGCTCATTTTCTTAATTAAATCGAATTAACGTCTGGCTCCCGCCTTTTTTTTTATTTCTTCCTCGTACGGTGGGCGGAGTCGACCAACGCGTGGAGTGCCTTTCAGCCAGTCCCGCGGCGGCTTGCCGCCCTGCCATCGGCAGAGTAATACGTAGTAGTCTGTAGAAGCAAATAGTCCGCGCGTATTTTTATTTCTGCGGGCTTGTTTTGCGGCTATATTATCTGCGAATGAAACTCTTTATTCACGGAAACCTAAAAAACAAAATAAAGCGAAAGCAAAGCCTCCACGGAGCTGGCTGCAAGGCACTCTACGCGTTGGTCGACTCCGCCCACCGTACGAGGGAGAATTAAAAAAAAAAGGCGGGAGCCGGAGGAAAATGAGCCACACAGGGCAATAAATCGAAGTTTCTAAGAATGCTCAGAACGTATAGATCGAGTTCCCGTGACAAAAAGATGAGCTCAGATTCCTCTTCAGTGCACCTTTAAGCTTTCCTTGCATGCACCATTGGAGACTCCAAATGCTAGTCTTTTCCCATCTGCACTGTAGGGTCTGGAGTTCCAACCCCTCTCCAAGAACATTGGCCACTATTGTGTCATCCAAGTCTAGTGTGACAGCCCTGGAGTGGGTGCACAAGCATGATCACTTGGCAAGTGGCGATTATGTTCAAGTGCTCTATTGTTGCGTCCACAAGTGTACAATAATCGGTAGCGCTGCACTAAACCATTTCCCTGGCTTGGCACCAAAAGACTGCTGGGTGCAGAGCTCTGCGTTGGGCAGAACTTTCTGTTTGCGTGGTTAGTGCATGCCAACAGTGACGAAGTCCTCGATGTTTTGCTAACTGTTGGCTGAAGTGGAATTGGTTTTGCCTTTGCTAGTCAGTGTTCAAGCGGTCGTGTGCAGCAGCTGGTTGGTCCACACAGCACATGTCTCTTGTACACAAACTTCACTAAGATAACACCTTCAGGCAGTGCCTGCAATGATCTTTGGCACCTGTACATTTGTACACATATCCTAAGTGCTATCAAATTGCCTTATAGAAGGCTCAGTGTGCAGAAATGTGAGCACTAAAATAAAGTGTCGAAATGTGCAAAATTGTCTACAGAACCATATCATGCCAGACATGCAAAATGAATGCAAAAAATTATTTTAAAGATAAATTCTTTCATGTTTAATGGTACCTCTGGCAGAACTCCAGTCAGTGCATTTTTTTTTTTTTTTGCAAGGATGGGTGCTTTTTAAGATACTTAAAGTGTGCTCATTTGTTTACATTAGTTCTTTTGACAGGAATGAGTCAAAAGCAGTATAATCGAGACCCTGAAACCAGTGTTGAGTCGCTACATGAAGGTACTAAGTCTCGTCAGACACTACATAACTAAGCATCTGGGAGGATGAAAATTTGTCCTGTGCAGTCTCGGTGTGCTGCTCAGTAAAGTCAGAAAATTTTCACGCTTTCCTAAACTGGTAATTTGCATCTGTAGGGGTTTCTGTAACATACATAATGAAAAAATGTACTGTAAACTGGTGACTAAAATGGAACTCCACAAAGTTGCTGGTAGCAGCAGTATGCAGAGGCAGAGATTGAAATTTATTTTGCAGTTCAAACAAACAAAAAAAAACTCACGAAAGGAGTAATATTGCCTGACAATTTAATCCGTTGGAACAAGCTAAGGTATGCCGAAAGCCATGAGGACAATGCAAGCCTGTGCTTGGGCCGTGCAAAAGGTGCAGAGATATCCTGATTAAAATTGGTTCTTGAATGAAATGCTTCATCAATTTTAAAGCTTAAATTCTGAAACAGTTTGTTCAAGAGCCAAATGGAACAGGTTCAAGGCACTGTTGGAGTGCAGGTTTAAACTTGGGGGTGTTTGCACTCCTGCTTCAGTGCTCTTGTAGGTGCTCGAGCCAAGCAAAAAAGACCATTGAATGTAGCAAAAATGATTTCTAGAAAAATGTAGTGGCTCAAAATGGTATACAGTGTATCACGTGCAAGGCGCCAGTACCGGTCCATTTCGTTGCTGCTGCAGGCAGCATTACTTGTTTCCAGTGTACCAGGTGGATACACTGCGTGCTTTAGTGGACAGGTACAGTCTGTGGTGTGCTATTTGATGAAATAATAAAATTACAAATTACATTGCATGTCATGTTGATGTTTTAACAGTGGTAAAATAAAATGCACACATCCTTAGGGAATGTGTGTTTGGTGAAGCACTGACCAGCCTGAAGGAGTGCTAAAGGACAAATATGCTGAGGGCTGTTTGTTCACTTCAGGAGGTGGGGAGAGGCATGTGTAGTTGGGCAATTCTTTTTGCGAGAGGCTCAAAGGACCTGCGGGATCTTATATTATCATGACGTGCTTTGGTTTGATCAAGAAATGTCTTTCATTACCAACTCTTCATAGGTAAGCGTCAGCCAAATGAATACTCTCAGCACTGGCACAGCAGGAGTCCCTCGCATCATGATGGCTGCAGTGAAAGGGAGATTCAGCAGTTTTGGCTAAGTCGCTGCATGGAATCAAAGCATGAAAAAAAAAATAAATACTCATAAGCCACTTTGCTATAGTCATATGCTGATTGTGGTAGAATGGCCCAATTCAATACTCCTCTGTTATAGGGTAATCACTTAAAACAGCAGCCAACGAGGGACACCACACAACAAGGAGACACGACACGAGGCAGCATTATGAACCAACTAGCTCAGATCCAGATTATCCTATAGAATAATAAGTTTTGCAGTAAAGGTTTTTCCTTAAAACAGAGCGAGAGAAAGCTTTGGCTCACGCTGCCCGAGACTGGGGTCTCAGGCACTGCGTATTAGCGCAGCGCTTCTTTTATCTTGGTGTTTTATCATGGCAAAGATAAAACCTTGCACAATAAGTAGTTTCAGAGAGTGAGATCATTGACCTCTGTTGCTGAAGCAATAGAATTGCAAGGATGCAAGACTGAGCACTTCACTGATACTGTTCTAGGTATCTTGGTAGCGTGTTGCTAAGGGATGAGAAAACCTGAAAAAAAAAAATGTAAAAGTTTAATGCAGTATAGTGGCTTTTGAACATGAGTGATGGATTTTAGTTCTCAGCTGAAAATTTTAAATGTGGAGCCTCTAATTTACAATTTTGCTGGTACAGTTTTGTTTGAAATACAAAAGTACAGCACCCATCTAAAAATTTGAGAAAATAATGTGCCCCTGCACTGTTATTGTCTTCTTTTCAGTTGGTTTACGGGCTTAAGCAGGGCAACCTGAGGTTGTATGACACCAAGGAGCGGAGACCCCTTTTCGATATTGTGCCAGAGTCTGCATCAGTTCTTAAAGAGCACAGGTTAGTGTAGTCCCTGTGGGCACTGATTCCTTGTGAAACAATGAAATCTTGTACTCAATATTCTTGAAGATCCTTGACTACTCTAACTGCAACCATTTTTTTCTGTCTTGTTTTCTAATACAAATTGCATTTGAAAAACTAAGTAAAAAAACGACTTAGTTGCTCTCAAGCCTTGAGCATAGGTAACTGTTGTGCAGTTGTTTGGTGTAAAATGAAAGGCTGTCTCACTTGAAATGAACTGGCTGGCTTATGCAGTGCAAAGAAATTTATAGTAGTCTTTGGAGCAGTGAGAATTCATGGCTTCTAAACTAACATTCTTTGCATCAAACAAGATTATAATGATTCAATATTGCTAACAGAACTAGTGAGCATTATTGCAAAGTATGGTGCTGCACTAGCCAGAAATGTAACCTTAGTACAAACTGGAGATAAAAGAAAGCTGATGGCTTCAGAATTTTTATTTACTTTTTTACACAATCTACTCAACTCTGCCTTTCGGTCAGTGTTCCAACTATAAATTGTGTCACCTAGAGAAAGAGAGAAAACTTATTTCAAAACTAGTCTGAGTACAGTGCACATCATCCTTGTGCAGAGTGCTCAAGCACTGTACTGCAGACAATTAAAAAGTGAAATTAGACTACAAGTGTTAGGCTTGAGATGGGGTGCTCATGTTTGTCTGGCTGGTAGATGCATGTGGCTGTGCCTTGAAGCAGATGTCTTCTTCGGAAGCTTGCAGCAGTGACGAGACATCTTTTTGTTTGCTGTGAAATGCACTTCTTGAGCACTCTTCATAAGACTGAAATGCAGTTTACATTGCTATCTCTTGCTGTCTTGTTGTATCTGCTTGGTAACATACTTTTATGTGCTTGGCATCAGCCACCAGCACTGACCATAGGATCAAGTGGAGGTCCACAGATGGAACAATCCAAATTTCCAAGAAATTTTTTTGACATGCTACATAATTAGTACAGGCTTATCATGTATGAGAAAAAGAATGGGAAAGCAGAAACTTTTCTTCACGGATAGTGAGTGAGAGTTTTTGTACATTCTGCTCTTGCACTTTCAGTTTTTTCACAAAAAATTTTACATGGCGTCATAACTTAAGTGTGTTCAAGTCAAGTCAAGTCAAGTCAAGTCAGCTTTATTCCAGACATGTAAAGAAAATCACATGGCTGAGGAGGAGGGAAAAAAAGCCGCAATATTGCGGCTTGACAACGTTCCTTTCCCCCAAACTACATCGGCGGCAGGGATAATGAAAGCGTGTAAAGCATACATACAAACATACAAAGCACTTAGTTCACAATTTGAACATAACAAAAAAGAAATCGAAAAAATAAGAATGTACGGTTTATCCGCACATATAAGGGAATCATAGAAAATATGGCTTCTATAATTGTGTTTAAGTATAAATGTGTTTTTAATGATTTCTTCCTTCAGCACATAATTTTTCCTCTTTAGATTGTCAGCATATCTAAAAAATTGCCTTTGTTTGTAGCGTTGCCTGCCTAGCATGCAGTCCAGTGGAACCAGTGGTGGTTAGTTCTCTCCACTCGGAGCCTTCAGTGATGGCAACTGCACCGGTCCCCGGGAAACTGCTCCTCTGGGACCTGAAAAGCAAGCAGTTGCAAGTGAGTAGACACCTGCTGCTTTGTACTGAATGAAAAGCTTCAAGTTAGAGCCTACAGGCAACTGTCTGTCTGTCTGTCATGCGATATTACTGGATGATGAGTTTTATCCATGAAGCCTTATGGAGCAGTCGTTCATCCACTATGGGAACTGTGCAAACTTCATAGATTATAAATGGTGGTCAAATGTTTAGGGGAATTCCCTAAGGTGGAGGAGATTTTTCTTTAACTACGAAGTTTTTGAGAAAGCTGTATAGCTTTCCTTTGTAGCTGTATGGCTGCGCTTGGGTGGATGCCAATGAGTAATTACTCCATTATTATTATAAATGATCTGGCTATAGGTGTCCTTGTCACTTATTTGCTTTTGAAGTCCAGTTTCACTGTCTCCCTACCCCACAGTATTGCTCTACACTCCTGCCAAGGGAAGCGGCAAGATGAAAGAACAGTGGGGATGAGGGGCTTGTTAGATATATACAAAAGCAGCCAACAGTCTTTGATACCAAGGAAGGCATAGGGAATATTACTTTTATTGTTCTTTTGTTTCTTGTTAGTAAAGAAAGGCGATTGAATTCTTTTGGATTGCAGATAATGCAGCAGAGTAGGAGAAAAGATAGCACCCCATCTGCTGGAGCCAAACTCATGGCCTCTGCATGTGGAGGAGCATGAGAATTGCGAACAGTCTTTAGCAAACATTCGACTGATGTTCTCTTTTTCTGTGTGACACAAAAAAAAAAGTGGTTGTCACACAGAAGCCTAAAGTTCACGACTGAATGACTTCTGCAGGTTATGTGTTAGTCCCTCACAGTCTGAGTCGCTTTGGGACGTTAACCCCCAATAAACTAAACCATATCTTTTCAAAGTACCTGATTAATATTTTCTTCTGAAATCCTCCTCATTTATGTTTGTATCATTCCTGGCTTTTCTAATAGTGCCTGTATATTCCCACACGACCTTACGTTTTGGACACAGCTTCTGCCAGGTTGAATGCATTTACAAAGTTCCATTGTGTTGATACCAAAGGGAGCCTACTGTTTCTTTTCAAGCTGGGCTGTTTGTGCAAATTTTCATATTGGAGCTAGCGGATTTCAAGGTGATTTTCAATTAAGCTTTATTTTTTACTTACTGCTCTCATTGTAGGCAGTAGTTCAGTACATCTGGATGCAGTAAGCCTAAGTATGACAGTTTACTAGTTTGTCAGACTGTGCTGTGTGCTTTAGCTGATTATACAGCTTTCTTGTACTGTATATAAAAAACCGCGAACACTGTCAAGTTCACTGCGACATCTCTTGAGTGTTACATTCAACATAAATCAGCATTTCTTATTGTTGTACACTTGTGAATGCACTGCATGCACTGTAAGAAATGTATTGATTTATGAGGTAAGCACATAATTGAGTCAACAAGCAAAAAACACAAAATGACAGTTAGCCATTCAAGAAATGCAGTATGGTGGTAAATATATAACACTGAAGGACTAAAGAGCCTTGAAAAACTGTAACTTAATAATTAATTCATATTTTTGAGGTTCCAGGGTTTAATGAATTCAGATGGTGTCATTCATACCGGCTGCATGGGAAAATGGGGAGTGTTGTAGTGTTAGTCAGGTGCATAGCCAGCCAGATCTTTAGCTGTTGTGTGCGATGGCTGCCTTTTCTGTTTTCCTGCACCTTACGACGGAGGAGCAAACTTGCAAAAAGATCAAATCTAAGTACAAGCTTACCAATCCCATGCTTAATATTGAGCTTTCACAGGAGCATAGAAAAGGCAGACATTGCGTGCAGTAGCTAAAGATTTGGCCGCCTGTACATGCTCTAATTCTGCAAAATTTAGATTTTGATGTGCAAAATTGACCTGGAACAGAAAATGACAGAGAATTTTTGCCTGAATTCTATAAACGTGTGAAAGCAGCAAGTGCATGAACACTAACGACGATGATAAGAAAGAGAATTTCTGTCTGTGTCTTCGCGCCGCATATGGAAGTTGATGAAGACAATGATGCACAATGCACAGTGCGAGAGTGTGTTGCAGTTTAACACGAGGCGTGATCGGCTGCAGCGATAGCCTAGTGCTCTCGTGTAGTGGCCAGCGAAGCTGATCTGTTCGCGCCGTGACGGGTTCGAATCCCAGTCGCGGCAATATTTGTTTGATTTATTTTGATTTATTTATTTCACTTGGCACAAACCCACAAACATCGCAAGATACTTGGCACAAACTGACAAACATCACAAAATCTTGCTCGGGGCTTACCTATCGGAATAGTGCTTTCGCACTAATATTCGTTTTACTTGCATTGTTTTGCAGGGGCACCTCAAGTGCAGCTCATCTGTCAATTGTTGTGTGTTCAGTCACAATGGCCAGCTTCTGCTGTGTGGCACGTCGGGAGGTGACATATGTCTTTTTGGTGAGCTGTAACTCCTTTCTGAAGGGATTATCACCATTAAAGTTGCCATTACTACGTTTTTTATAATGAAAGCAACTTGGAAGAGAAATCAAGCATGTCAACATGTTTTGTCATATTGCTGGTCTCAGCATTACAGTGAAGGTATTATTTCAGAAGGCACATGCCAAGAACATATATTGGTGTTTCATTGTTTAACAACACAAAAGCAGCCACTTTGTAGGGTTCAATGTTGAAAAAACAATAGTATGTCTTGACATGGCTTACACAAAGAAAGTGCACGAGTGCGATATGCTCCTATAAGAAATCAGGAGATCTTAAGGACCTATGCTTACACTGTCCAAGCGTGTTGTCCATCGCCAGAGATAGTGAGGAAAGTTGCACGCCCTAGTTTCTTGTTTACTTATATGTTTCTGCATCATGTGCCTGTCCTCTACCTGGGGTGCCTTGTAGTGTTTGTTGTCTATGCTTCCTGTTCTTTATCTCCTGTGCTACATGGGGTGTGTCAGTGGCATTGTCGCAGTGCAAGCACAATACAGAAGCATGTAAAGTGTGTTTTCATGCTTGACTTGTCCTGAGTGAACTTAGAGACTTAGTAATCTTGGTGCTTGTGGTGCTAGCCTAATTTCTTATTTATGCAAAGTAAACGGAAAGCACCAACTCTGAGTGCACCAACATTTTCTGTAACTTAGGGTACGTCACTGCCATTTTTCTCTTTCTTCGTTTTTTTTTAATGTTAGTTACTATATATGTGAGTCGTTGTCCGAAAAGCGAGCGCATGAGAACTTGTGACCAGGCAGTTATATAGGTTACCAAACTACAAGATATTTGAATGTGAAACTCTTAAACCACACAAAGTTCAAAGGAAACAAGGAGAAAGTGATGAAGGAAGCTCATTAAGTGATTCATATCGTTTTAAATCGTGCTACACTTTCATTCTTATTCATTCATTCATTTATTTATTTCAGCCCATATTTGCCATCTCGTTTTTGTTTTCAGGTGCATCGGATATGTTGGTGCCACAGTCTTGTCTCACAGCATTGTCTGGCTGCTGTGCATGTGTTGCAAGCCATACTATTTTCAATAATACATAAATAGCTTTGACTACCATGTGATGCAGAGGGAAACACCACAACTACTGCGCTGTCTTTGTAGGTCATGTACAGGTAGCTTCACTATGAAAGGGAACATGTTATGCACATTCAGTCATTGATTACACCTTGAGTATGAGTGAAAGGTACAAGATAGCTAGTTGTTGGCCATTGTTCATTATTAAGAAAGAAACTACAAAAAAAAAAGACATCAGTGAGGCAGTGAGTGGGGTAGTGGACGCCTGTCCTGTTCATTGTCTCACTCATGTCTTTTTTGTAGTTTCTTTCTTGATGAAAAGTACACTTTTTCCTTTGTCCTAAACAGCTCTCCTCTGGATGGATAGTGCCCGTAAGACAGTTTCAACTTCAGTGGCTAAGTAACAACAGAATTTGTCCTTTTGGGCAAACTGGCTGTTCCGTTTCATATTGGAGCTACCTGTACATTCTCGTAAAAGTGGAACAAGTTTTTGTCTTTTCATTTCAGTGGGCCTCTCTTGACAAAGTGAACATTATTATTCAAGTTAGACCTTCAGTTTGCTAAATAGTCAGTTGTGCAAGCACATTTGTCATTATGTCTGCCTTTACATCTGGCATAAGTATTTTGCACATGGCTCATAAGAAAATCTTTCATAAAAGTTTTTCAGTGCAATGTGTATGAAAGATTAGACTCAACCTGTAGAAGCAAAAATAGTCCTCTAGCACATTATCTCTGTTTGACTATTTGTAAACCAGTATACAGACTTTGTATGGGTCATAGCCTTTTCTATTTCCATATTTTTACATGGCTTTCAATTGATTTTTTGCAGATGTCAGAACTCATGAATGCATCACAAACTGGGTGGCCCATGAGACGGAAGCTTTTTCTGTGCAGTTCAGTGGTGATGAAGCCACGTGCTTTACAATAGGAGCAGAGGGCACTGTACGTATCAATTCTGCACATGAAATTTTTAGCATCAGTTGGAGCTTTCTGTCTTTGTCGACTGCATTAAAGGGGTACAGACACAAAGTTTTGAATGCAAACAAATGATATGATTTGTTTTATGAATGTACGGAGAGGCCTTCTAGCAGGTTTCAGTTGCATGCATTGAGGGGAATATAATTTATTATGATTTTGAATGTTGTCCGAGGAGCCGCTGGGCATTTCCACCTGCATCAAGTGACGTCATGGTGCACTTGTCCCCGTTATTGTGACGTCACCACATCTGGTGATTGTTCACAGGAACAACCAGTGCTTGCTCTTGGCACCACCGTCATCAGGAATGTGGTAGACCAGGTTTGCTGGTTGGCCATGACATCAAGGTGCACTCTAGAGCTTGCGCCGGCTGAGACTGAAACTGCTGGGGCAAAATTGTTTTTAATTAATTATTAATGTTGTGCACTGGTGTTTCGAGCTCATTTTCATGATTACTAGTCCCATAGGCCTCTTTCAAGGCAAAAAAAAAAAAAAAACGGACACCCGAAAATTTGTGCCTGTACCCCTTTAAAGACATGTGGTGCAGACTGCAGTGCTCTGCCATTGTGTCAAGAAAGCTTTTCTGGTGGAAGCTTTTGAATTCAACCTTGAAACAGTCAGACTTTCTTTTATGAACCACTTGAACACACAGGTTGTTTTTAAAATATAGCAGAAAACTTACATTTCAAGCATATGCATAGGAATTGTAAGGTCAAGGGAACAGAATCATGAAAAGTGCTAGAATGGCTATTTGGGCAAGTTACTATAAAATCATTGCTGCAAAGCAGGGCACAATGACTACAGGCAAGAAGACGAGAGTCAAGATGCTGTGAATAAAAAATATTTGAGGTTTGAGTGCCATAGTTATGTTTACAGTGTTAATTCGTTCTTACTTGCTCTGCAAAAAAAAGGGCATAAGAAAATGCCACATGCTGTTATCTGAAAAATAATTGTTGTAGTACATAGCAAAGTCAGAGGCATTCTCTTCAGGCACTGACAATTTCTTGAGCCAGTGAAAGCACTCTTTCACTTGAACTTTGTTAGGTTAGAACATTAAAAAATTTCTACAATTCACCACTAGTCATATGAATAACAATCCCTTGTCAGCAGAGCCTCCTTTGAATATACAGCATCTTTCTAAACAGAAATTGCTTTAAGTTCTGTTACATTAGTTGGCAGGTGGTTGAACACTTCTGAAATATTCACTGAGGGCTCTATATTCATTTTTTTTTTGTGTCACGACTTCTTAGTTGCTTCAATAGAAGTACAGGAATCTGCTTTCTGCAGTCCTAATTCTTTCACCTGTGTCAGCTGTCCTTTTATTGTGATAGTCTTAAGGGTCATGTTCAGTGGAAAACCCAGCGTCATCATCATTGACAGTGGGGGGGTGTGAGCAAAAAGTCTCCAGAAAAGCAGTCATCCACCTGCCACCTAGGTGATGTGACCAATTGTGGGGCCATCACAACCTGCCCACCGGATTGTTGCAAATTGCCCACCGTGGCAGGTGGCAGTTAAATTATTGATTGGTCGCTAAAGGTTGCTCATGAAGAGCAACCTGGGTGTCACAGGCTCCACCGGTGGCTGTGTTTGAAACAGCCACCTGCCAGTACAGTGGCGCATTGCTTAACCGCTGCACAATTGTGCCAGGGGACTTCTCTCGATCTATGAATGTAGACAATGATTAATTCCGTATATATGGGCATGTAGGCAGAACTTATAGGCGACAGATAGGGAATACTTGCGCGGGAATGATCTCTAATGCTAATCGCGCTGTACTTTTGAGGGTAGGTTAGGTGTTATATGATGGTGAATGAAAGAGCAGTATCCGTGTCTGTGAAGTGGTACGCAAAGAGGACCCCAGGCTGCTGAAGGGACCCATTAACGCTGTCATATCATACCCTTAAGAGCTTGAGTGCCTCTTAATTTTTGGCTTAATGCAGTTGACTTAAAGCATGGGTATGAGAACATAGCAAGGCAGGCTTCTTCATCCTGTGCATAGAGAAAATCCTGTCATGACAGAATTCATCTAGTCTTTCCAAAGCTCCATTTTGTAAAGGCTACTCAACGATAGACCATATTCTCACCTAGTGAATACTCTACTTAGGGCAGGTAGTGACTGCAGATCCGGATCACGAGAGGGAAATAACTTGTAAAATAAGACGGGGGGGAGAGTGCATCTCACTGGTTCTCTCAGACCATGAATGATAGTTTACCAATATCCCTCAAGAGAAAAGTATATAACAGCTGTATCTTACCAGTACTCACCTAAGGGGAAGAAACGTGGAGGCTAACGAAAAGGGTTTTTCTCTGCTTCTTTCTTTATTCACTGATACTGACTTCCCTGTTGAAAGGCCATTACAGGAGTGGAAACAAAACAGAAAACAAGATTTCCAACAAATCTGATATGGCAAATGTGCAATGCATACAAACAACCAATTACACTGGATAACAGAAATATGTGATTATACATATAAATTAACACTTATAACGGCCGCCGCGGTGGCTCAGTGGCTATGGTGCTCGGCTGCTGGCCTGAAAGACACGGGTTCGATCCCGGCCGCGGCGGCTAGAATTTCTTTGGAGGAGAAATTCTAGAGGCCCGTGTACTGTGCAATGTCAGTGCACGTTAAAGAACCCCAGGTGGTTGAAATTTCCGGACCCCTCCACTACGGCGTCTCTCATAGCCTTAGTCGCTTTGGGATGTTAAACCCCATAAACCAAACCAAACTTAACACTTATAACGCCAGACAATAGCAATGTATGCAATCCATGCAGTACATTGTAGTACACGCACGTGCACACGCACGTGCACACACACACGCACGCACACATGCACACGCATACATATACATGCACGCAAGCTCTATCTCTCTCTAAAAAAACGAAACCCGAGTGCACTTTTGGATATTTTAAGGATAATACTACACTCAGATACAAACAACAAATGAGAAGCACAAATTGGTTAGCACACTGCACTCCCGGAATGTAATAAGAGTGTCTAAATTAATCAAAAAAAGCACTGAGTGAAGCAGACTGAACTAGTAAATTGGGAAGCATATTTCATTCCTTTATCATTCTGGGAAAGAAACTATACTTAAATGCATCATTACGGGTTACTGGAGGCGGAATATAGATGCTGTGGTGATGTCTAGAGGTTTTATTAGTAAGAGTATCAAAATAGTTTATCCTGTTGATTTTTATTTCATTGTTGATAAAAAGAAACAAAAATTTCAACTTGTCACACTTGGCCTTTATTTCTTAATTGGGAAGGTTTGCAGGCTGACATAATTATGAAGGGGAATGAAACCAACGATATTCATTGAGGACAATGCAGCATGCTATCGAAAGGAAAATGATAGGTGTAACGTTAAGGGACAGGAAGAGGGCAGAGTGGGTGAGAGAACAAACGCGGGTTAATGACATCCTGGCCGAAATCAAGAAAAAGAAATGGGCTTGGGCAGGGCATGTAATGCGAAGGCCAGATAACTGACGGTCGTTAAGGATAACAGACTGGATACCAAGAGAAGGCAAGCATAGCAGGGTGCGGCAGAGAGTTCTATGTGCGGATGAGATAAAGAAGTTTGTGGAGATAAGGTGGCCGCAACTGGCACAGGACAGGGTTAATTGGAGGGATATGGGAGAGGTCTTTGTCCTGCAGTGGATGTAGTCGGGCTGATGATGACGATGGTTTCCCCCAGTTTACTATGTGATACAGCCTGTCAAAGATCACTGGACGTAAGGAAGGCAGCGATGGATATTTCTCTGTGCTGATAGTAAGAGTAGCATTAAGCTGTGGCTTCAGGGATTCTGCTTATTTTAAGCACATATCTCGAACTGAACTAGTTTATTGGCATTATAGTCTGAAGTAAACTCTGCTGTTGCCACCTCTTTGAAATCTAAAAAGTGAGACAAGATTTGGTATTGGCTTTTTCATTTAGTCTCCACAGCTTGCAGCAGATGTGGCATTTCCTACTTGGTTTTCCTCATGTACTCCCCCAGTCTCATCTGCACTGATGAACTGTGCTTGTAGCAGTCCAGATTCTGTCTTGCCTTCTTGCACAGATGATAGTGGCTGCCATATAAGGATCTTGTCGTCAGCAGTAAGGAGCAGAAAAGAAGGCTTTTTTCATCTACACAACCCCCCTGACCACTACAATGATGTTATGGTTGTTATCTGTTGCACTGAACCTTGTGAGTTCAGGCAGTTTTTTTCTCATTTTTCTAATCTTATCTTGTCGCGGAGAGTAGCAGGGTTAACAGTTAAGCACAATTACTAATGGCCATGTGAGCAGTTTCTTAAGTCTTGAGCAGTGAGAAAAGAGGAGGGGAAACTCATATAACTTTCATTATTGTGTGATGTTCACATGTTGCTAGTGAAGACAGCATTTGTGTGCAGCAGTCTTCAGAGGCCCTGCTTATCTGTGCTTCCATCTTTCGCTGACCACCATACATGCACAGTATAATAAGCAAACATGCGGGTGTGGAGTTCAGTTACAAGGGATAGCAACAGACTCGTTCAAAAGTATTGTGAAGCCATATATATTTGACACTATTGTACATTGTGCGCATAAGGTGCACTGTGCCTTTACCTTACCATGGTGCAAGGAGCCGCCTTTTTGTGATGTCGTCAGCAAAGCTCACCGAGCTTTGCTCACAAACAAGAGAACTAATGTTCTGGAATGCACTCCATGATATTTGATTTGTCTCAACTATTCGGGTCCCTTCAGATATTTTAAATCAACAAGAAACTGAGGTTTCAAATCGAATGCATACATTAAATGTGTAACATTCAACTTGTATTCAAAATTTATTTTTGAATATTTGCACACCTCTAGTATCGTCTATAAATTCTGTGCTGTTGCCTCTTGGAGATAGAAGACGTTTTGCACTTAGCTGCCTGGATTTTATTGCTGGAGCAATGTGTTCAATATTATTAAGTGTATAATGATCAGCTTCGTAAAGCAAGCTTCTCTTAATAGACTCATGATTTGAAGACAGTGAAGAAAATTTCATAGACTATCCTTTTTTTTTTTTTTCATGAATTGTAGTTTAGGATTTCTAGGCCATAATTCCTTGCATATTGCATGCACTTGAGATGTATGTTTTGATGAGCATTGTGCCACCAAGGAGGCAGTTTGCGCTTCCTATGCTCTCAACTCTGCTGAAAATTCCTGATGAGTGAGTTTGTGATAGAGTTTATTGGGCTAGAGTTCAATCTCTTTGGCTTGATTTCGTCATGGCATAGCTAACATGTGCTGCTGGTTAGGCCAGCATTCTCAAGAAGACAAAGAAAATTACGTGTGACCTGTCATCCTTTTTCATAGCTTTTTCTACAACATGCAGCTGTTATGAGTACTGACTTTAGTGTACCTCTAAGCACTTTGTGCTTGCATAAAGCCAGTTTGTGTCGCACAGTCACACTTTCACGTCTATTTGCAAGCTAATGTAGTGTAAGAGAGCTCCTCTATAGCAGTAAAGGACCAATGCCATGACACACGACAAGGCCATTACCACCAGAACACAATATAACACTGCTTGTCATAATGTAGTGTTGCCATAAGAACTGTAAACGTGGTGTAATTTGTGTGCAGTGCTATTTTACTCAGGTTTTACTGGATTCATTTTCTTTGCTGTTTTTAAAACACAGGCACTACATCTAAGACTACACACAAGGGACACCCGCTAGACTTCAACTAGTACCTTTTACTGGACGCATACATGACATATATAGCTTTCATTGACCACACGTTGGTGCCTCGTCATTCATAACAGGTCTAACTGCTATCTCCCCCCTCCTGCATGGCATGCGATTGCACAGATAATCGATTTCTTTCACTGCCAACGCCCGAGAAGGGGTGCTAACATACATGTAGTCCACCTTGTGAATTTCAAAGACTTCACTAATTTCCCTTTCCTTTTGCTGTGCTCCCACGTGCGTCACAGGCGTAGCGCCATATATCGGGAAACAGTCTTCGCATCTTTTACAGTTCTTTACCAATTCTCTACCTCTGGCCAGTGATGAAACAACTCTTCAGTGCTCTCTTATCCGGTCGTTTACGCACCTTTCCGTTTGGGCTATGTAATTTTTGCCACAGGCAAGTGGAATGATGTACACAACTCCCATTCTGCAGGCCACGAACTTAGTTTGTTTCTTGCTGCAGTGCTTCGTTTCTGTGACCACTGAGCATAGCTGTACCAGCTTATCAGGCACTGTGAACAAAACACCAAGACCACTAGCTGCTGTGCCACTTTTTTGAGGCGGTGGGATATACAGTGGACATAAGGGATTGCGACCCGCCTCTTCTTCATTCCTTCAAATGCCTTCACTTTAGGACCAGAAAGGTCATCATTAAGGAGAGACGCGGGTGTTGAAATGAACAAAAAAATGAGAAAATTTCAATTTTGCATAAATGGCATATTCGGGATCTGTGCACTCTAAAGTACCTGCCTAAAAAGTTTCAAGTCCTAATTCAACTTCAGTTACTAAAAAAATTATATGTTTTGCGCCTACAAAGAGCGGAAATGGTGATTTCGGAGTGAAGTCAGAACTTCACGTCCCTCGCTTCCCACGACCGCGTCCCCAATGGCCGCCATCTTGGTTTTGTTTGAAAACTGGGCCTTCCCCTACATCCTGGTAATATTCACTGCTGTGGAATATTTGTGGAACATCCGCATTCCGCTTTTTTTTTCAGACCTCTACAACGACCCCCAAATAACTGGCGCGTGCACTTCAAATGCGATTTTCTCAACTTGGTGTTTTTTTCCAACATGACTAGCCTTATAAAAATTCTTATTATGTTTTTATGGTGCAATTTCAGTTCATTAATCTTATGACGTTGAATTCAGGGAGAACAAAACTGTGGAGCTATGCTACTTTTTTTTTTGGCTGAGTCGAAAATTACAAATTCTGTGAACTATAATGTCACCTAACTATATTTCATAATTACTGTGCTTGGACATAATTGAACATTTTTATATCATGATGTATCTAAATAACAATATAAATAGCATAGCTCTGCATGGTAGGCTTTTGGCTACAGCTTCTTTTCAGTCGAAACCAAGAAACATTGAAGGAAAATGTCTTAATTACCCGTAAGAAATTACCTAATCAGGCTTAAGTTATTCTTTTATAACATGGGAGCTAATTGAGATATGCTGAAATTAACCATATTCTTGAAAACATGAAGAAGGAACATACATGCACACCCAGTTTCATTATAACATCTTTGATAATAAAAATTTTCATTTCAAGAATCACGTCTCCGCTTAAGCTCCCTTATAATTAATCAATCAATCAATCAGTTTATTTTAAATATCAATGGTGTTGAAGGGCCGCAGACAAAAAGCATCAAGATGGGCTTGACGGGGTCCGCGGACCCATGTACATGGCAACATACAGCAAGCACAGGTACATGATTGGTTTGGTTTCTTGGGGTTTAACGTCTCAAAGCAACTCAGGCTATGAGGGACGCCGTAGTGAAGGGCTCCGGAAATTTCGACCACCTGGGGTTCTTTAATGTACACTGACATCGCACAGCACACAGGCCTCTAGAATTTCGCCTCCATCGAAATTCAGCCACCGCGGCCAGGATTGAACCTTCGTCTTTCGGGTCAGCAGCCAAGCGCCGTAACCACTGAGCCGCCGCGGCGGGTGGTACATGATAGTAATACATGGTCATGCAGTTTCATACATTTGGCAGAGCACTAAAAGTTAATCAATTCCAGCAAAACGGGAGGAGATACTGCAGCATTTGTTGTCCATAGTTAGTGCACAGGCGTGAAATTTGCCATTGTTGAAATTGGCGAGTGTTGCGTGCACATACTTTAGGAGATACGTTTGTGATACTGCTGAGAGAATTGTTGTTTCTTTTAATGCCTGCGTCGTAACACTTGATTAACATTGTTCTGTAAATTTTAGGGATATATATAGGATTCAGTTCTGTAAATATAGGGTCTGTGTGGCAGTCATATGGAACGTTCATAATTTTTCGATCTGCCTTTTTTTGTAATCTGTAAAGTTTGGAAAAGTTCATGTTACTTCAACTTCATGTTCGTGATACTTCAACCACCACAGTCACTGTTTCCTGGGAGTAGTTCGCTTTGGCGAAATGGTCTGCTTGCTCTTGCAGACTGGCTTCCATGTTATGCGGGCACGACTTTTGCAATGCCGCACGCAGGCCGCTCATCACAGTGCCATGCTTCACTAGCTTCGAATGAGCTGAAGCATAGTTTAGAACCTCTTATTTTGGATCGTAGCTTATAGGCCCAGCATGTCCACTTGTACATTTCTAAAAATGGTATAGTGCCACTCATCGGAAGTTCACGAGTGAACCGAAGCTCATCTGAACACCTATTACAAACCTCTAAAATACTAGAAACAGTGCAGAAACTTTTGTGGAGGCTGTTTAGCTTTAGAATCGCCAGAAAATCACCTACATATCTAAAGCACTTTTCAAAGCTCTTATCTAAACACTCGCAATGCGCTTGTCAAAACGTGCTAAAAATATACCAGTAAGAATTGGAGCTAAACAGGATCCGATACAAATTTTATTCTTTTGAATAAAATAATCTTCTCTCTGAAGTGCACAACTGTTGCTTTCAGATAAAAGGAGAGCATATTCAAAAATTATTCAGATCATGGTGGTAATTCTTTTCTTAATTTTTTTTCTCGAGAAAGCGTCTGCAATCACTGATAAAGATATTCCAAATGGAGATTAAGAAGATGCTTAATATGAACAGCGAATGTTCTTTGCAAAATGTCAGTCCTGAGTTGTACAGTAACAAAAGCATCTCAGTGTATAGTTGCACATTATGGGGTTTAAATGGGGGGGATAAATCCGTTCTCCCCGTTTAACCGCGGCTGAGCCAGTTCAAAACCGCGCGGACCCCACCCCGTGGTCGCGTACGCTACTGAGCGCACGCCGACCACGGCGGGCCGTGCTCTACGGGAACAAAGGAACGACACACTGGCTGACACAAACAAGGCATTTATTGCTATAGCAACAATAACGCCAGCTAGCAACAAAATACACTGAGGAATCTAGGATGTCCGACTCACCAGCACGGCTACGAGCGAACGTCCGCCCACGCTAGGGCAAAGGGAAGCTCCGAGGCCCGACGGGACGAGGTGGCGGGAGTAAGTTCCAACCACGAGAGGCCCGCGGCACAGAGCGGAGCTTTACGCGTGAACGTCCAACACGCTTCCCGATGCCGAGCAGAAGAGCCCTAGCCTTCCCCCGCGCGCGAGCGGCCAAACACGCCATCCGTGGCGCTGCTGTCGCTGCGACGCGAGCGCCCTCCCCTGTTAGCTAGAGTAACCAAACTAAAGGGAGTGCTTTTCGGGGGCAGCTAACAACAGTGGGGTGCAGTGCGGGAAAGTGAACGCAGGGGACGAAGGCGTCCCCACATCATGTATTAGATATTTGCATATGTACAGTGAACATTTCTGCCGATTAAGGTCATGACAGCAACAAATTATTTTGCAGCATTGAATGGTGGAGATTTTTTATCACATCCAGCATGACTTGCAGCATGCGCATGACGGCTGCAGCCTGCTGCGAGTGAGCTAGTGGTGCCAACATGCAGCGCAGCTCACACTGTAAAGGAGAGCGTTCCCAATGCAAAGATGCAGATCAATTCCCGAGCTTTCTCCTTCACTTCGTCCTTGCCATGGATGCACAGCGAACATTCATACGAGCAATATTGGACATGTACACACAGAAGCCTGCTTCATGTGGTAAAGACAGTTTGAATTGACACGATGGTCCGCTACCGTCTTTTCAGTCTTTGCCAATCACTTGGCTTCATTTCAAAAGAAGCAAATAAAAAGCAGCACTGCTGTCACATGATAAGGAAGGTAGATGATTTGTGAGCGAGGCTGTAAACAGTAGAAGTTACATAAAGCTCACAGCACTTGCACCTAATGCAGCAACATCAAGAGTGCCAAACAGTGGGTACATGAGGATTTTTGAAGAGGCACTTACTGTTTGCTATATGTAAACAAACTTTAATATGAAGATTTAAATTGTACAAAGTATGAAGGCTGCATTAATCTCCTTAAGTTCAAGGGAAGAAGGAAGGGAGGGAGGAAGCCCAGGGAGTGAAGAGCATCTTTATAATGGGCATATACCACTTTTTTGCAGCTGTAGCTGTATGGCCTGCATTCCTGGGGTTTTGTGTCTGGCGTCTGAGTGCAAAACTGCAGCGTTTGCTAATGTTCATGTCAGAAACAACCAAGTGAGGAAAGAGTGAGGCTTGTCGACTGGCATCAACTGGGCTAATGTCACTGCGGCATGCAGGTAGAAGAGGGAGAGTAGAAAGAAAAAGAAAGAAAAATGGATTAGACTCATACCTTGCATTCCACAAAAATGATGACTGCATGCATGCATTCCACCACACCTGAACTCTCATCTCAAGTAGTAAAAGTATAGTAGAAATAGTTGTAGTAGGTGGTTAAAAGAAAATAAAGAGGAAAGTAGGCAGGCCTTTCAACTGGCACATCTGGGCCACTACCGCTGCCACATGCATAAAGGAGAGGGCGAGCAACAAGAGCAGCAAGTGAATGAGGAAGAAAAAATTAGACACGCATCAAAGTCATGGCATGTGCTGAAGTAACGGTAATCACATGCTAGCCACTGTAGCCCATTTCCCTCTCCACTAGCAAATGCTTTTCAGCGCATCAATTCTGTCATGTAGAAAACGCATTGGTGCACAAGTTCTTGTTTACAAGAGCCGCGAAAGTCCTGTTCCCACTTCCGTACGAATGCTAATGGTAAATAAAAAAACAGAAGTTCACTTTACCATCTATCTAGTCCATAAGTTTACCACAGCAATAACAGCACTGCGAATGCAGAGACAGACTACTGTGGAAGTACTTATTGTACTATACAGGGTATTTCACAGAACTTGCTCCAAGGATATAAAAAAAGTGGGGCACTGCAGCTGGGTAAAAACGACATATTATTTCTTGCTGTAGGGCGCTCCTCAATTTTTTTTTTTAAATTCAGCTTAATTAGTTCATTAGCTAAGATTATTTAGGCAAAATTTTTAATATTTACATTAAAGCCAACCAAGTTTTATGAGGTAGTAGAGGGGATTAGGAAACATCTGATCCAATTCCTTCTAGCGACGTATCTCATGCGTCAATCTTTTTTTCAGCATTTAAAGAAAGCCTGAGAAGTTTGAAAGAAACCATGCGACTGTTCTTGTGCACTAATGTATTGTAGCACTGCCAAACGCGCTTTGAGTGAACGAAGTGTGCGCACTCACCATCTTGAAGCGAGTGGCCAACGGCGCTGTCGATGTAGCTTGAAAGTGCGTTAGCGCATTTTCCTGGAATATCGAAAGCACATGCTGTGATCTGCGATCAAGTGATAGGAAGGCCACCAACAGCCAATTTAGTGGAGCCTTTGTGAGCAATCAAACAGACAAAACAAAAAAAAAGGAAAGCTGTGAAGTTGCATAGTTCAAAGTAGCCTCTATTTTCTTTATCTGTATCATTGTGCAGCCCATTGAACTGAGCGGCAGCTGCTCACTTGGCCACAGTCGGCGCATGCATTTCATTTGTTCAAACCACAGTCGGTAGCACTGCAATAGGGTTGCGCATGAGTGCAGTCACATGACATTTTTTCATATTTCGCAGGCTTACTTTAAATGAAAGAAAAGAAGGACCACGCAGAAGGTACATTTGCAGAAAAACTTAGATCGGTTGTTTCTTAACCCCCTCCACAACTTGATAAAATGCATTTGGCCCTAAATTGAGTACTAAAAATTTTGCATAATTCATCTTAGTTAATTAGTGAATTAAACAGCATATAAAAAATGCCCTGAGGAGCGCCGCATAACGGCAAACAATGCGTAATTGGTTTCACCCAGCTGCGGTTTCCCACTTTTTTAAATCCTTGGTTCAAATTGCTTGAAACATGATGTTTATCTAATATTAGCTGGAGGCAGCCATGTCCTTTCCAAATCCGGCAGCATGGAGAAGAATGTGGTACTGTTAAAAAAATATCCAGTGACTCTAGGACAGTTTAGCTGCATGCACGCATAGTGGCAAGTCTTTTTGCTATGCCGCCAGGCTGCGGGTCAGAGGGGAAGTGCCACAGGATGTGGGGGTTAGACTTTACACAACATTTACCATGCCTTTCATCATCTCTCAAGAGAGGTTAAACAGCATTTACCAGAGAAATCCGAAAGGGGCTCTCATGACCGTCACTGTCGGACATCATAAGTATCACTCTGCAGGGGTTCCACATTCTCAGGCATGCCACTCTCAAGTGCTATGAGTTTTCCCTAAAAGGAATTTCTGCCAGTGTTCATACATTGGAAGTCATACTGAGTGCAATAGTACTTGGCTATATGCATCTGAAACCAGGGATTTTTTCTGAGCTATTTTTTCGTGTGACTGGGGGCAGCTATTTGATAATTCAGCGAGGTTAAAAAGTATGCGCACTTGTCCAGAATGAAACTGCATTTCTTCACAAATAGTTGAGGCAGATGTATGCAGCTCTTGGATTAACATATTTCTGAGCATCAGTGCTATTTCTTTACTCAGTGAACTGTGAATAAAATCTGAAAAAGAGTCAATGCAAGTATGTTTTTGTTTTTCTCTTTGCAGCTGAGGCAATGGAATGTGTACAAGACAGGTCAAAAAGTGGCTGATTTCCCTCTTCATGCTGGCTGTATGGGGCCATCAGGATTCCGGCCAGTTGGAAAACTCTTTTCACTGGGTGCTGACAGTGAGCATATTTTGACCTGTGCACCTAACTCTGGGATTGTATACAAGGTGTGTAACAGTTTAGAGTTTTGTTTTGATTACTTGCTAATCTGTGGTGCCTTGCAGTGAGAAGTTTTCTGGTAAGTTCAATGCACAATGATCTCAGTATAGTTTTACTACTTTATGCAGCGGTCATTCAGGCTAACAAGCTGTGCACACATCCTAATAGTACCTTTAGAAGAAATGTTCAATATGTGTTGCTTTTTTTTTTTGCTTTTCACACAATATGGTAATCAAAATGGCACCCAAGCTACCTGCACTTGTCAGAGACATTCATCAGAACCAGTGATTAATAGGTGGATCACCACTTGAGTCCTGCTCAATCCATAAGCTCTTAATTTAACTGGCAATGCACCTAAAGGAGTACTGACACAAATCTCTAAGTTGAGGTATCTGTAGTCTGATTTTTGTGTATATATACACATGTTCCATAAAGTATTAACACAAAGTATTAGCTTAGAACACACACTTTAAAGATTGCATGTGACCGTCTTTAAAAAGCAGCATTTTGTGGCACTGTTGTTGATGTAATGAAGGTTATTTACTCAGTACACACCATGGCATCCACTAGCTTTCAGGACGTTCTGTGCAAGTGCTGGCATTGGAGATTGAACTACAACTAGTAACTTGTCTTGGGTGTTGGCACATAGCTGGCATACTATCAAAAGCTTGCGAGTCCATGTAATCGCCATCTGTGTTTGCCAAGGTGCCTTCTCACAAGTACACTGTGACAAGTTACGGTATACTTGACATGCTTTGCAATCGAAGCCAAAGCCAGTTTAAATAAATTATGACCTAATTATTTATTCCATACCCACTCGAGGAAATAGAGTCCTATTCTGTGGATTATTTGGCCAACATCTGGTCACTAAAACGGAGAGACATCATAAATTTTTGCCTCACTGCTGCTTTAAGCATGGAAATGCCACAGCTGTCTCTAACAAAAATAAACCTAGGTACACCTTCTATAGTAGACTGTCTGTAAGACGAACCCAGTAAAGACGAATTCTCAGAAAAGATTAACAGTGTGGGACATTTTGGATGGTTCCCCATAGGATTCAGTGTTCAAAAATTTTGTTCAAGAAGACCTGCTTCGCGCATGATTCAGTTAAGACGAGAACTTTTGCCGGGACCGCGAACCCCAGTGCGCTGGGGCATAGTCATAACTCCAGGCCGCTCTGGTGTCTGCCATGTTAGCCACAATGAGAGAACACAGCGTGGCTCTACCATCCGCTCAGAATTGACTTTCTTTGCGAATTTAAAATATACGCTCCTGCCTAAACTGTGGGCTCTGCCCTTGTTAATGCCACCATGTGGTGAGATCTACCAGAACATGCCAATATTTTTATACTGGTCTCCGACAATAGACTGTCCCTTTAAGCTTTGCCACTTGCTGGTTACGCATTTAATAAAGGTGATGAGGAATTATTCCCATAAGCTCTTAAAGGACTTTAGACACCTCATTTTAGTTGCATAGTTTCTTCTCTGTAATGATGCATTCGACACTAGTGCACATGGATCAACCCATGGTGTTCCCCTACGGCTGCTAAATATTGTGGAATTTGATTTCTCCTTGATGCTGCTTCAGTTTCGAATTCAACAACTGAACGATGGCTGTAACATGCAAGGTGTGTTTAGCTAATGCGAGGCATGATAAAATAATGCATTTTAACTGATGATGCATCACTTATTGTCATTCATGCTCTTGAAGCAGGCTGGCTTAAGCATATTAGTGAATTAAAACTAAGTATCGGCAATTACATTGCAGTCTTTTTTATGCCTCGCATGAGAAAGAGGAAGAAAAACTTTATTATTGGAAAGGAATTCACAGCACACCCCTGGGTCCGTGCGTGACCGCACTCCACTCAAGTGTTTACCTATGTTCCTAAGGTCCATAACACTGGCAGCCCAGCCAGTGGCGATGGTCTACACCTGAACACACCTTACATGTCACAGACATCATTCGGTTGTTGAAACTGAAACGAAAGCAGCATCAAGAAGAAATTCAATTATCCATTATTTAGTGGCCTTAGGGGAATACCACCGGATGGTTCATGTATACTAGTTAGAAAAAAGAAAACATGCAAGCAAAAATTTGTGGTCTGTATTCATATAAGCTTGTGGAAACACCTCAACACAGCTGTTTGGCCTAGAGATGCCTGCACTTTGGCCTGGTCATGGGTGCAATTGCCTGGGAACTTATGCCAAAGATGTTACATTTCCACTGTTTCCTCCCGGTATACAGTTCGTTTTTTTTTTTTTTTTCATACTGCTTTTTGCTCAACGTGCATGCAACACCAGCCTTATGGGTGTGACTGTATGCTCACTGAAAGCTCTGCAGTTGATGTTATTTGCACCTAGTTCTGCATTTGTAATATTCCCATCCATCAGCAACTTACTGCCTCCAGTAATAATAAGGTCCTTTGATATTTTGCAGGAAAAAGCATGCCTTTTTCTTGAAGGTAGTAGTAATTAAGTTTGACCATGGTGTTACTAAATCTTTTTGTCTGATTTTTATTGGTGCTGAATGCTATTTTTTATTTTAAAAACTGCTTAGCATATTTGTTGCAGTATATCAAACTGAAGCTTATCAGTTGGCCTTTGCACTAAAAAACCACCAGAGTGATCAGTGATATGGTCCTTAAATATTTAGTCATAGAATTTAAATGCAAGTACAGAAAATTACATGCACAGGAGGAAACATTTGTTGCTATACTAAGTGGCGCTGTGGCAGTACAAGACCTTAAGGTGGCGGTTCCACTGCCGCCATCTTGAAAGTAGTTCATATTCTGCCACCAGGCTACGACACTAATCCATCACTGAGAAAGTGTCTACCCGTCTTGCCCCCAGCGACCCGAGACTGGTTTTGGTTGAGATGTTGAGATATGTGTCCGGTCCTTTCTTGACCCGTGCTGCGTGAAGGCTTTTCTTTTGCTGCTGCGCCTGCCTTCAGAGGATTACAAACGAACCATGGCAAACACGGCTGCTAGTCCCCGTCGTGCGTGGGGGGAGGTGTTGGCTGGGGCGGTTCCGCATGCTTCTTTCTCTGCCTGTCCCTTGCCAAAGCCAAAGAGAGTGGGGCTTCCTTTATTCGGTCTATGGTTCCGGAAGGGTGAAGGGAAAAAGTTGGAGAGCCGGGGCAAAGAGGGTACCGTCTTTGTCCAAACGGGAACAGAGGACCGTTTCCTTCCCTGTCTTAGTTAGCCTTGGCTGAGTAGCCACAGAAAGCTGTACCGTCGATGTTACTATCTGGAGGGCCTCCTTTGAAGGAATGTGCCGTTTCGTTCTTGAGTTTTACCCGACTACAGACTCTACTGTTTTCAATGTCGTGACATATATTAGTGGGAGCAAAGAAAAGGAAAGAAAATAATGCTTCCCAGCTTGCATCGCAAAAGGCACAACGTCGACACAGTGGAAACTTGGGAGGGTTAGTGATAATTGTCGACATAATTGCACAGCGCAAATTACTAAGTAAGCGAAAAGAGAAAGCGGATGCCAAAAGTAAGGAAGGTGTGATATAAAGCAAATTATTTATGTTTATGTCCCATGTATATATTTCTAGCGTTTCTCTTTTTTTTTTTAATGAACCTTATAGTTGAAATCGGTGCCTTTCTTGTGTCCTTTCTTCTGCCCTCGTCTTTTGCGCGTGCAATCACTTCGTCACTGTTGATGCATAGTAATATTAGTAGTAGTCGGAACACTCCTGGTCTAGAGTGTAACCTGCAAACTCTAGCGCTGAAAAAAATATATTTTTTTATCAAATGGTATTGCATCTATGATAAGAAAACTATAACAAAAACAGCTATACAATTTAGTCAACGCTCAGCGGATGCCTGTCCAACCTTATAAACTATGCTTGGTAAAGAAAAAGGCAGAGAGAAGTGGGCAATTGTCAATTTCTGTTTACCTTTGAGATGAATCGACATTGCGCAAGAGACGTGAAATTGCTATTGAGAGGGTTAGCACCGCAGGGTGTCGAAATATGTTTACCTCAGAAGCAAATATTCGTCGTACATGCGGCGGCACCTTGCAACCAATTCCGATCAACTAAGACGGAATATTGCCAAGGTTCACAAAAATGCAGTATACAGCTAGATGCATACCATTCACAAGGCGGACTCGAGACTTTTTTATAGACATGGTACGAAGAAGGGGGGAAGGGGGGGGGGGGGGGGGGGGGGTGCAGGAAGGCTGCCAAAAAAAAAGGGGGGGTCGGCTACAAAGCGATAGTTCTGTAGGCACTTAGGGCGACCCCCTCCCCTCTCTCGTTTGGACCCTCAACTGCGTGCCCTTATTCATTTTAGACGTACGTCTTTCTTGCATACAGTTTGCATCATTAGGTTGCTTATTCCCTCCAGAATTTTCCATCGCGTGCTGATATGTATATCTTTCTTGCCTTGCGGCGATTTGACTCGATTTGGTTGGATCAAAGATTGAAAAAGTGCGCCCGCGTATGTGTGTGTGTATGCGTGCGTGTCCACGCGCGCATACCTGGAAACTGAAGGAACAGCTGCTATTTTCACACCGTCTATTGTCAGGCAACTATAGCCTCGTTTACATGAACCCGACTTCGGCGGGTCGAGCCAGGAGATCGAGTTGAGCAAGGTCAGCCCAACATGACTGCATGTTTACATGAACTCGATTTTAGCGAGTCGCGACCGGTTCAACAGCAGCGGCACCAAGCGTCGAGCGGCGCAGCGGGAAAGGGCAGTGGCAGCCTGGAAGATTGCGGCATGCACGGCTGCCTCGGAGGCGCAACGGCGTAAGAGAATAACAGGTTCGCATTTATCCCCTCCCCTTCCACTAACCAGACTCCGACCGGTTTACGTGCTATCTGCTGTTGGGGTCGAGTGAGTCAACCCACCCCCTGCAGCAGAGTTGACTGGACTCGCCCCCTCGACTCCCGGACCCGACTCGTTTACATGAACCCAGTAACCGGTTTTCGGCTCAAATCCTCAACTCAACCCGTCATGTAAACACCGCTTATAACGTGCTTGTAATCATTTTCCGAGAATTCCATTTCCTGCGGCGCTAGTCTACCCCGCCTGCAGGAGGGACGCGCAGCAAGGGGAGGGGACGGTCCTTTGTGCCAGTTCCCGAAAAGGGGACTTCTCAGCACTATAGTCGGTTACAACAAAAGAACGAAGCGGCACACGCAACTCAGAGGGAGCTCTCCAGCCAATCACGTCGATTTGTGTGGCTGTGCATGCAGCCAAGCCTGCGAAAGAGAGCGAAGGAGTCGGTGCTTTGTCCCCGTGTCGCCGAGGGTGGATGTCATTTGTTCGGGATAAGCCTAAAAGAATAATAACCCAAAAAGAAAGGAAAATATTTTGCTGCCCCGGCATCTGCCATCGTCTCTAGGAGCACCTGAGCTGGAGCAGGGGAAAAGACAGGGAGAAAGGCGAAGGTGTGGTGCCCCCGTTTATTGTCTCAGCTGCGCTGGCCACTAAAGGGGGCGGGGGGGGGGGGGGGAGAGGGCTGGGGTGCTCACCTTTCTCATGTGTCCGCGCGAGAGCGTCTTTTGCGCAAAAGCGCTGAATGTTACAGGTGGGGCCATATTCGGCAACAGACGGTCGTGGCAGCTTCAGTCTCCACCGGTGATTTCGCGGCGCACCTATGGAGACCGAACAGAAAACTGTTCGGTCGACGCGCTTGGCTAAGCGGTCTCCTTTGATGGGCATGTGCTGCTTCGTTCTTGAGTTGTACCCGACTTATATACCACATGGATTCATTTCAGCGGTGGTCATGGCGCCCTCTGAACCACGGCATTCGTTTGAAAGAAGTGCGAGTCTAGTTCAGGAAAACTGCACCTGTACCATGGTTAGTGCTGAAATAGTGCAGCTGCAGCCGCCATGGAAGCAGATGATGGTTTGCGGGTTGTGATAAAAGGCGGAGACTCAAGTAACTATCACTCGTCGACAAGCTAGAACGCTGCTCGAGTTCTCCGAAGAAACGGATCGAGGCTGGTTCATGGCAACATGTTATTGTGATGTGCTGTTTGCACATTTCTTCATGAGATACGAGATGTTGGCTGCCGCTGATGTAGGCTGTGAACAGCTGGCTGCAATTCATTGGCATCGCAAAGGCTAGCGACGACCAGGCCTGCACTCGACCATCCGTTTTGGAAGCAGACAGTGCCAAACTGCGCTCAAAGTGCCGGAACTAGCGGTACACACTCGCCGCACCGCCGCTGCCGCAGAACTTTGCCGAACTGGTGCAGTGAGTGCAGGCGAATCGAGCGCTCTTTAACTTCCCCTCCACAGCGCTAGCCGGAACAACGAACAACCGGCAGCACGAAGCGAAAGCCTGTCTCTTCCCTTTCCTGTCGCTTTAGTAATGCCAAAGCTGTCCTCGAAAAATAATACGACGTCTAGAATGCGTTTCGTAGCGTCAGGTGAAAAAAATTGGCAGTGGCTTAGCTCTGCTATGCCTGGATATACGTAGCGTAAAGCGCTCCGGTGTTTCGGCCGCACGTTTCGCCTTGGCTGCTCGACGGCGAACTGCCAGGCGACAACCTCGGGATCGGAAGAATTTACATTTTCCAGTCTTCTGCGCCGTTTGGCAGCTGCTCGACTCTCCTTAGCTCACCAGAGCGTACAGGTTGAGCGCGACCGTCATTTCTCCGCGCACCCTCCTCGCGCATGCGCAGTAGCGCGCGGCGCAACTGTCGTAAACACGATGTCACGCGTTGGAGAGGAGCGCACGCCGGCGGCGCCGGCAGCGAGGAGCTCGCACCGGCTGTGGCGAGGAAGGGACGCACTTGCGGACCTGCGCCTCTCGTGACGTCACACGGTTCTCGTGCATGCGCATAACAGGCGGCAGCACACTCGCGCAAAACTCGGCTCTGACCCGCGTAGTGTGGCTTTACTAGCTTTACGCTACAAAACAATCCAGCAAAGCAATATGGCGAAAATCTGCTTGGAAGTTCGACACACACGACATAGGGCAAAATCGAGGGAAACGTGCAAACATGGTAGAGATATCGTTCCCTCTCGTGAACACCTCCTGACTGTAAATGTTTGGCAGCGCCACACTCGTTATTTTTTTGAACTTTGATTATTTAGTACACGCGCATGTGTGTAGATGGCGCTACTTACTACATTTATCTACATTTATCGCATGTCTCTGCGTTATTGCTATTATTGTTTGTATTCTGTGGACTTTGTTGTTGGCAATTGTTACAAGTTGATTAAAAGAATGAGAGACCGACATTTTAAGAGTATATTTGCCAGAAAAAAAGAAGCCGCGGAACGTTTCAAGAGCTTGTGCCCTTCATAAGGAGAACAAAAAAGGTAGCTAAAATCAACTAGACATTGCGCATTCCCAAAAAGCCGTAGAGTAAAGGCGATGCTTAGCCGCGTAGAGCGATGTATTAAGTTTCTTCACGCAAAATCTCACAACTGCCACGTGCTGGTTACCTGAACAGTATTGCATTCCGTTTTTAACTATTTCGAAAAAACGCTAACTTTGATCAGGAATAACTTTTAAACTAAACAAGGCAAATGCATGAAATTTTCAGAATGGATGAGTGATTAGACGATCTCAAACTGTACAAAAAGTCGCCGCAATGCAATGCATATCCCAAAAGTTATTGTAGATTACATTGTTCTGTTTTCTATGATTTTCAAACAAGCGTGGCTAATAAATTAATCTATACACGCACTTCTACATGCTTAAATATGCGCACTAGCATCACATCTCAAAGTATCTCGAAAGATATTTCTCTAGGTGCAAGAGGTTTTTCACAATTTTGCATTTCCTGAGACAAGTTGAGCTCAACTGCCAGTTTTCATCTTTGCGTTTTATTTTACAGTTGAAACAAATCTGCAGCTACCGTTAAACCAAATGCATGTTTTAAAAGCAGAGAAAACTAGCTTTTCGGAGATATCTGAACCATATTTATGAAGCGAACGAGCGAGGTACAGTCGACGTACAAATATCGCCAAAAATGGTTCCCGCTCACCGTCAGAGTGGGACCGCCACCTTAAATACACAACCTGCTGCAAGGCTCTTCTGCATTTTAAATGACCGCATTGACGTTGAATGAATATTGTTGCAGTGCACAAAGTCAGATGGGGGAAATAGTTATAATAAATAAGGAAAAAAGAAATATCTGATCTTATACAAGGTTTTCAGTGCAATCTGCTATTTCCATATTTTTTACAAAACAACGTGCAAAAAATTGAGAATTTTATGTCCCATATGAAAAGCACTTAAGAGTGAATTGTGTTCTGCTACAAAATATAGCCCGATAAAACCCAAGTTATGGAGCCTTTAGCTGAATAACCCAATTTGTACCCAAATTTCAGCTAAAAAAATATTGCTCAATTTTACCCCCTGAATTTTGGAGAAAATAAAACCCTAAAGCGAAAGGCCCTAAACATATACAGTCATGCCTTGCTAATGTGGACTTTTTTTGGTTCCCACACAAAACTGTCCATAAAGTGAGTTGTCCGTAACAGTTAATCATGAATAAAAAGAAATGCCCAAGAAAAGAGCTCAAGAAGAACTCTAGTTTGGGCTAGTTGGTTCATGATTCGGGAGGAAAACGGCGCAAAGAAAACGTGGACAAAAGAGAGACAAACACGCGCTGGTCCTGTTGTGTTTGTCTCTCTTTTGTCCACGTTTTTTTTTGCGCCGTTTTTCTCCTGAATCAAGAAAAGAGTTTATGGTTCAGCTAGGCCTGCTTATGTGCATAGAGGTGGCAACTGCAATTAGCAGTGGCAATTAGTCAAAAACTTTGGAGCTTCAAGTGCATTTTCCTAGTCACCATTAGAGCACTGCACGGGCCTCAATCTGAGGCCCAAGCCCGGCCCGGGCCTGAGACCTGAAGCCCGAGCCCGGCCCAGGCCCGCGGCTTCAAGCCCGGGCCCGGCCCAGGCCCGCGGCTTCAAGCCCGGGCCCGGCCCAGGCCCGCTAAATTATCGCTCTAGCGAGCCCGGCCCGGCCCGTGAATCCCGGAGTGAAGCCCAGCCCGGGCCCGGCCCGGCTCGTTTCACAGTAACGCTTGAGGTATACTGCTCATTTTGAGCAAGCAGACTGCTACTAAACCGATAATAAACTGGCCGGCAAAGGTTCTGAACCAACAGTTTGGCTTGAAGAAAGTTGGTTCTTTTTAACCCTTAAGGAAGTGATTAAGAGCAGTGCTCGCCAGGTCCGTCTTTTGGACAGTGATCTCGTGTAGGTGCGCAATGATAAACTCGGAAGTTCCGAGAGCCAAATAATGAGGGCTGCATACGCGCGTAGTAGGCTACTTTGCAGTCCCTCATTATTTTAATCAGTTATATTTTGCCGCCCGCGAAGTATAAACATTAAAGCTGCCTAGCAAGCAGTGGAATGGCATTTTTTTAGTGAAAGCGATCTCACAGGTTGAACTGGTCGCCTTTCAGCAGAAACGAAAAGTGAAAAGGATTGAGTATTTCACGATGTGTGTTTTGAAGACTATAAGCCTCCTAAACTAATGTTTTTCCTGAATGTATTTCTAAACAAATGTTCTTCCCGAATGTATTTCTAAACTAATCTTCTTCCCGAATGTATTTCTAATAGTGCATGGGTATGTTTTGGGATAACGATCGATCAATGGCAAATTAAGACCGGTTGAATTTCACTCTTACTGGTGGCGCAGAAGATAGCGCGCAAACCACGTGATAACTTACAGGGCAAAACACTTGTCATGGCAACCATGCTAAAGAAGCAAGGAGGAATAGATGTGGTTATGAGATGAGATTTACAAACTCTCGCGAGCTTTTATGGCTATTTCATTTACGAGACGTTCCGGTCGGCTGATCAAAAAGAAAACCAAACGCGCTTTAGATTATGAATTTTCTCACATGAGAAAAATATAGCAGCAAAATAACAGCTATTTTTGGGGGGGCTTAAGGGCCCAAAGGGAGTCAGGCTGTGAGAGACACCGATGCAGAGGGCTCCGGATCATTTCGACCACCTGGGTTTCTTCAACGAGCAAAGATACTACACAGTACATGGCTGTCATGCTTGCCGCCTGAATAGAAATGCGGCCGCCGAGGCTAGGAGCAAACGCTGGTTCCCCGGCTTAGTAATTATGCGCCTTGACCACTAAGCCACCGCAGCGTGGAAATAAGGAAATAAACAAGTCAATGAATAAAGCTTAGTTTTTTTCTCAGCGAGTACTATAACCCATAGCTCATCCGTGTCGCTGCTCCAATGCCGCAGTTGTGTACTTCACTCTGCAATAGTGAATGAATGGTCGGACACCAGCCGTTTCTGTACGGACCAAGCCCGGCTCGGGTCCGCAGCTTTAAGCCCGAGCCCAGCCCAGGCCCGCAACTTCAGGCCCGGGCCTGGCCCAGGCCCGGCAAAACAGATCATTACCCGGCCCGGCCCGACCCGCGGGCCGGGCCGGGCCCGGGCTTTCGGGCCGGCCCGAGCCCGTGCAGTGCACTAGTCACCATTACCTTTAAAACAATGTGGTGCAGTTTTGGTCACCTAGTATTCAATGAGATGCGTAATGATGTCCAGTGGTGTGATGACGCATCTCGTACTACAAATGCTCACATCCCACTACCCAGTGGCACATATATGTAACAAGTCGGCAGACAGCTGCTGAATGCAGCTTTCAGCTTAGCACAAGCTGTGGAGAGATTCTTCTTCACAACTATTCATGCAATACATGAATAGTTGCATATGCACATGCACATGAGTGGGCACCTTGAAACTGTAAAGCCTGAAACAACAAGAAAAAAAGCCATCACTCAAGCATTTGCTTTTTCCCACCGTGTTCCACTCATGTCCTGCGCTCAGAATTTGGAAGGGAAAGGGCTAGTTCGGGTAGTCGAGATTTTGTTCTCATTGTTACCCATATCAAGGGGAAATGTGGGCCCCAATAGGTTCTGTGCATATTCACCTTGTCTATTGTCCAGGCAGCGAGCTTCTATATTAACGAGGCATAAATACATTGAAGAAGATTGATCTTTAGGAAAACTGACCATAATTTGAGTCGTCCATATTAACGGGGGTCGTAATAGTGGAGCACAACTGTAGTAATGTACAGGGAAAGAGGAACCATCATGGTTGGGCTGAAGTCATGTTTTTGGGCCTTTTAGTGTGTTGCCCTCAGTAGAGGCAATGCACCGTTTTGTCCCTGGCTTTTCATACACAGCACTCCTGGGCTGACCCAACCAAGGAAAGCTGGCAGTTGCGTTTTCTTATTCAGCCCACTAATCTTTTACTTTCCTATTTTCTCGCATTTTTTCTGTCCTCTCCTCTTCCCTTGTTTCTTCATCCTTCTTTGCAGCTAAGAGTGTACCTTGAGTGAAGTAGCCAACTTCAGTTATTTCCTATTAGGTTATAGCAGTTATGTACAGCTGGCATAGGAAGGACAGGCCTTGCATTAAGTGTTTCATCTCATCCTCTTGTTGGATGGTTGGTGCTTGGTTGTAGGTGGTTGGCATCACAGCCAAAAACTAATTTTTCAATTAAAGGCTTGTTTTTGTATTTTGAAAAACGCGGGTGTTGTCTAAAAAGAGGGCGTGCTGATGGAAATGTTCACTTTTTCATACAAAATGAAGACTTTCTAAGGCATCATCTGATACAGAGGAAGGATCCCTGTACATTTCCATGTACTAGGGATCGGTTACAAAGCTACAAAAACAGCAAGCAGACTTGCTATTGATAAACAATAGTAAATGCACTCTCTGGCCTGGTGTCATTTAGAAGACGTATCTATTTAAGTCACTGCCCACTGGTTGATAATTATGATAATTATAGTGTAATTTCAGAGGAAGGCTTCTAAATTGAAGTGAAACTCAAATGCAAGGAGGTCTGAGGGGCCAGAGTGTTATTACTGTGCAAAGAGCGAAAACCTTCCTGACCCATCATAGTGACACTGATAACTGGCTGCGGCCACGGTAGCTATGTAATGTCTGAAAGAATCTAACCAATAGCCATCTTTGAACAGAATTATGCAGGAGCGTGCAGTGGAGGAGGGTGTGAACGTGAGAAGGTCGCTGGAAAAAACTCTTCAACTTTCACGCGCAATTGTGGCTTCTCTGTAGTGTGTAGAAGTGTATTATTTGGCTCAGGTGTTCATGACAAGATCTGGTGATTGAGCGAGTTTATGTACTCTCCTCAGAAGGTGTTTCAGTGCCCCTTTAACCATGACAATATGCTACAAACAGAGTAATCCCTACTCATTAATATGATGTGCAATAACTTCTGCATCAAAAGGCCAGGCATAGCTTGTTGGTATGTGCATAAGCTAGCTGAACAATATTTCAGCTGCATCTTGCTACGGCTGGAGATATACATACGTTTATGATTTCAGAGATACGTACATTCCACAAAAGCACAGTCTACAGTTCATATGGCTCATGAAAGGGTGCTTTGTAAGCATTTACATGCTGAGAGATTTTTAACAAGTTGGTTCATGACTTGCTGTGGCATCCATTATTCTGCAAACCCTGTTTCTAGGCCATTGTTAACTTGATTAATTTCATTCTTGCAATGCTTTTGCTGCGTTTATTGTCCTAATTTCTTTTATATCAACTGAGAGCACATTTATAATCTATTTTGCAAGTTTTCATATCAGTATCATGTAAGAGCATGTGCATTTTTCTGAACTAGCATGCCCATTCTTCAGTAGTTTCTTACAAATTTGCTGAACCTGCCTGTGTTTGGTGCCTGAAGTGCCATTCAGATTTTCCACTTCAGCCGCCCAATGGGAAAATTATTAAAGATCATTTTTGCACCTAGTCATTCAGCCTTTAGTCATTAGCATTAAAAACAGTTTCATCACCTAAGCATTGAGTTACTGGCCATTGTTGGTGAAGCATCACACGCAACTACTGTAGCATACATGTGGTAGCTTGGGTAACCTAAGTGCAATTTAGTTTCATATTTAATGCTATATTTGTATTTTATGGTTATAAAATGCATTTTTCTCTCACATGCACTGACATCCTCACTTAATGCAGGAAGAAAATGGGAGCTTCACTAATGTCCTGTGTGTTGGCAACCACAAGAGCCATGTTGTCACTGTGGACTGGTCGCTGGCGGTGGACTGCAGCACTTGTGCTACTGCGTCACTGGATGGATCCATTACAGTGGCTACACTGTTCAGCCATGTTTGACACACGTCCCTGCAACTGCTGAGTGTTAGACTTGAACACAGATGGCAGAAAATGTACCAGCATATAACTTTTACAAAAATAGCATGACCTCTTTTTGTACCACTACCATTGCTGCCATCCTCCAACTTGAGCACTGTACGGCCAACTACTTACTATGGGCTCTTCCCAAAAGAGTGGTCCTGTTTTCAGCAGTGCTCACTGTGCGATTTAGTAGGCATTATTGCCAAGTGTACAGCAGTGATGTGCTGCGTACCTGTATAAATTCTCATGTATAAAGTTACTTTGATAAATGACATGTTGTTGTTTATCGCATGGGACAAGCCATTCTAATCTGATGTATAGTGCAAACTATCAAAGCAACTTCATATAGAGATGGCTTCAGCTGTTCCAGGTCTGCTATTCTGATCAATTTTCATTGATGTGTCAGATTTAAATTGACCAAAACTGTGCCTCATTGTGCCAAAGTCGGTAGCTTGGAGTCTCACAGTACAAAACCCTTTGGAAGCTTCATGCATGTTAGTTTTCTTAATTTATGTTAATAGTTACCACTGAACTTCCTATCATCAAAGTTGAGCGAGTGAGCACGTTGACACCTTCAATCTCTGCAGTGCACTTTGCAGTGTAGTGACCTAAAGAAAATCTCTCCCATGCTAAGTTCTGCCTAAATCAGTGACACTGTTGACATCCACGAAAGGTGGAGAGGCACACACTTTGTGGTACCTATTTATGTTATTGTGGCAAGGGTCCACCATACTACCAGTCCTATTTTCAGAAGTTTTTTTCATACTCAAAATTACGTACACTGGTGTCCTTGTTAACAGGACAATTAAGATGAGATGTTTCCTTTTAGAGTGAATGTCGTGGAGTTCCATGTCTTTGGAGAAGGTACTACATTCAACTCATGTATATGCCCTGATGCAAATTTTGCTTTTTCAGTGCTGTATAACACTTCTTGAAACATCCAGAAATATTACGTTGCTTGTAATATCGGTAACACAGTCAGCGTAGCTGTTTGTTAGGAGTATGCCCGCTTATGATGAAATCCGATTTGTCACTGAGTGTAGTTGCATTTAAGCAGCTGTCAGTCACACTGATCATTCTAGACAGAATAATGTTAACAGAATCTACTTCATTTCAGTACGAAATATAACATCATTTTCCAACAGTATAAACTGTTACTTGCATTAGCTACTTGTAGATGAAAGCTGTGCAATGTGCCAAAAACAAACATAGCTATGATTTGATAAATGATGGCATATTTCAAGGACGGCATGGTAACTGCTTTCCCCATATTGTATAATACCTTGTTTTTAAGAACTTTTTTTGTTGCATATTACATCCTCGAAGCTTTCTTTGAAGCACTTAACAAGATGTGCCTACTTTTTACAGTCGTTGACCACATGCAGCTCTTGACAAGTGGTCAGGTGACCACCGCATGTGCGCAGACAGTGTGCATAAAATGAAATTTGGTTTGGAGGAATGGAAAAGCATAGTAAGCTGTCTCACTTCTTGGTGGACACCTGAAATGCGCTGCCAGGGAAAGGACGAAGGATGGTTTGGTTCATTGGGGTTTAACGTCCCAAAGCAACTCAGGCTATGAGGGACGCCGTAGTGAAGGGCTCCAGAAATTTCGACCACCTGGGGATCTTTAACATGCACTGACATTGCACAGTACACGGGCCTCTAGAATTTCGCCTTCATCGAAATTCAGCCGCCGCGGCCGGGATCGAACTTGCGTCTTTCGGGTCAGCAGCCAAGCGCCGTAACCACTGAGCCACCGCGGCGGGTCCCGAAAGGACGAAGGAGGGACTGTAAGAAGGAAGAGAGGATGAGTCTCCGTAGTGGAAGGCTCCAGATTAATTTCGACCGTCTGGGGTTCGTTAACAGGTTTTCGTGACATCGCACAGCTCATGGGCATCTTATGCCCCTTTGGACCACAGGTTTTTGATGGACATCCAGGGAAGATCCGAATGTGCACGTCCCAAACGGAATACCAATGGCACTAATGTTGCACATAATTTTTGTGGCATCTGGTTTGTTTGCTCCATCAGAAGTCCTGCAAATGTTCATTCATGGACTGGTGCAGTGTTCTGAATCTGACATCCTACGGACGTCCGGTGTAGGGCAGGCTCAGTATGATTTTATACTCATGAACTAGCATTCATTATACCTACAATTGCAGTGGATACTTTCCACACGGCTGCTGTCAGTAAGCCTGTCTGGCTCATGTAAAGGCTAGCAGGTTGGGCACTGAGCCAGCCCGGCAGCAAGGGGTGGGCCGATTCTTCAGCCATCACCCTCCCTCCTGATTCTGGCAAATGACACTTACTCTGGCACTTTCTGCCCTCACATTGAAAGAAAGAATGCAGGGCTTTGCTCTCATGAATGGTTTTTTTTGTGTTACAAGAAAAGTAAATTTGAAACCATTGCTTTGCATAACGAATTTGCAGATGTTTGTACCAGACAATAAAATTTGTTCTTCCGTGCTCATTGCTTAGCGGTGAACGAGAAGTGGTGGTGACCGAAAGTGCCCAGACACTGCTCTATTCGACCCCAAAAGCCCCAAAGTCAGCATGTTATTTTTTTTTAAAGAAGCTGAACACCGAAGCAAGTGACTATGGGCTATTCCTCTTAAGGGATTTAGGCCAGTAGTCTTGAAGGTAACCTGTGATGTCAGCTGCATGCTGTTCTCCTCCATGTTGAAAACTCCGTGGAAAGTGAAGTTGCAGTAGTGGTTGCAACTTCTACCTCGAAAGGCACATGCGAAAGCATGAGCGTAACTTACAGTCTGAATGAATTAAGATTAATTTTGCACTAGTAATGAATGAGGTCAATGTGCATTTAACATGCTTCATGTTGGGTATCATTTATCACGGCATTTGTATGACAAATGCAGACATGGCTTCAAATAAGTCACAAAATCCCTGTACCAGATTTGCTTGGTTCTCCAAGTCAAGTTTCCAGCCGGGTGACATGGTGTAGTATAAATATACATGCTGAATGAGGTCATTATGCATGAAATATGATCCATGCCAAGGATCATGTAAAGCTAATGAATTAGTCAAGTGCATGTCATGCACTGTAAGGGGCACATAGCAACACTTTTAAATCAGTAAGGGAAGCCACTGCAAAATGTGCACACACACACAATGCACTAATAAAACAGCTAAAATAATCGCAGCAATCAAGCAGTAACTTATGTACTGTAAATTTTTCCTGTAATGGGACCAATGGCAAAATGTCCACTGGATCTATGGATTTATTCACCATCATATGGCGAAATGCTGCAAGCATCAGCTTTTGTTTGAAATCTTACAGGTCTTGACCCTTATAGCAGCCTCACTCAGCTTTGGTTGGCATCATCTGTGCACAACCATAAATAGCTGAGAATGAAGGGTTAGAGGCACTGGTAAACGGCCTTGCCGCAACCATTTATGGTTGACATATAAAACAAACAAGAGCTGAGTGGTGCTGTTAGATAAAGAAGAGCAGTTTGCTGATGCATTCAAACACAGCATGCAAAGAGTTTCAGTTGAGAAGTCGGGAAGCATTGTGTGACAGCAATTAGCACCACAAGAATGCAGTATCAAAAGACTATACTGCACTTTCAGCACTACATCACCACGTGCTCATAACTTTGTGAGGAGACAAAAAACGGAGTAAGAGGAAACAAAATGCTATTCAGCGGCAAGCTTGACAGGGTCCCCACCCTCTGTGAAGCAGCTACTTGCACCAGTACAATCAAGATGTAAATGGGGGTGCGCGAATATTCAGAAATTTCGAATAGCGAATCGAATATCCTTTTATTCAGTTATTCAGATGAATCAACTAGTGTATTTTCAAAATTATTCGAAATGAATCGAATGTGTTCACAACTTTTCTAATAGTTTTTGAAAAATGACAAGAGGTTCAAATAAAGCCCGCCATATTTTTCTTCGACAAATGTTCCAAAAACGGCCCATACCGACGATGCGCACTGTCTTTCTGTGAAAAGTATGATGGAGAATAAGGATTCAGCACCATGATGCGGTCTATTTGTGTAGTGGCGTTCATAATGCTTTTACGTGGCTTCTAAGACTGCATGACACAGCAGTACTCAGGCAAATTCAGGAAACCCTGCCTTGATGCTCGATCTTGGAGGCCATGACTCGTATGAAGGTGCCCCAGTCGCATTTCCTAC
Organism: Amblyomma mixtum; assembly: GCF_055824585.1. Classification (NCBI taxonomy): domain Eukaryota; kingdom Metazoa; phylum Arthropoda; class Arachnida; order Ixodida; family Ixodidae; genus Amblyomma; species Amblyomma mixtum. The sequence goes on from NC_143014.1 coordinate 30,995,469, forward strand.
AGTGTGGTTCTGGTACCTCTGTGTACCAACCAGTTTTCTAATGTGTACAAGGCTTCCTCTGGCTTGGTGCTCAGCTTTTCTGGGGTGAAATGCTTAGGAAAAGTGTCTTTGACCAAACCAAGCAAATGGTAATTTCCCTATACCAATAACTTGATGGTCTTAGAGTTAACACAGTGACTTCATGTTGCGACCCATTAGTGGAGATTGGTGTTGCATCTTTTAGCAGCTATAGCTCTAACTTCACAACTTTTAAACTTATAGCACCGTATTGCAGTGTCACAACAGAGCTTGAATGTTTCGCGCAATCTCCTGCTTTGTGTGATTATTCGCACAAGTAGTGAATATTAGTACTAATATGTGATTCGTGTTCGATTCAGTTTTAGCTACAATACTTGTATTCAATTCGGCTTAGAAAATGCACTATTCGCATACCCGTTGAAGAAAAATTAAAGTAGCCCCATTGTCGCGCTCATGGTGTCTAACAGAGCACAATAGAATGCTACTGCCACTGTACCAGTGCAAATACTGCTCACTAGCATCAGTACCTCACTGTGAATTTGTTCACAGCCAGTTCTCATTGATAAGAACATTTTTGCCCTTAGCACGCCATCTGTGGCGTGCATGTCGGTGCAATGTACGAAAATCAAACTACAATACATACACTGAGCACAAACGCACTAAACCAAATCTGCAAGCACCACTAGCCACAAAGACCTGAAACTAAATTCTGCTCACTCCCGGTCTACAGTATGGAGACAAGAAAAATAAAATCACTGAAAAACGTTATATGCATGTCGTTCACAAGGGTGAGTTATATGCTCACACACGTCATGTGCAGCAACATCACACATGGCAGGAATATCCAGCTCTTGGAACATCAAGCACTTGCCATCGAACCTTAGGAGTATTTCTGGAGTGCTTTTACATGACCTCCTCATATTCACCAATAAACGCGATCAATCCCAGAAAGTTTCCTATGTTCTCTGTGAAAAGCTGGTCTGTAGAGCCATGAAATGCTATGCGGTGCTTAGAGACAAAAAGTGTTATCTTGATAAGCACACTCTTCCAGCATCCCTTCTGTTGCGTCATGATGACTTCATGCTCCTTGTCAGTCTATTTGCTATGCCTCATTTTGAGATTTGTCTCTGTCCAAGCTTGATACCACATGAAATGATTTGTCGACTTTTTGTGGCTTCCAAGAATCTGTGCCTTGTGCCTACAGTCACTGGACTAGCAGTCGCCAGTTACGACTTGGCATTCCTGTTGAAGAGCTTGCCACAGAAACATAATACTCCCTCTACAGAAGTGGCATAACAGAGCCAGCTCCACTTCAAAACTTTGCCGTCATCGAGGTACCTTTCATGAAACTGAGTTAAGAAATGACGGCTGTGCTCACCAAGGGGCCCTTTCTGTCCCATGTCTATGTCTGCAGACACTCAAGTAGACGCAGACTTGATATTTGATGGGGGGGGGGGCCATTTTGCTTTAGAAAACCCCTGCTGAACACCATTTTTTTCAATGAAACGTGTCCAAGAAATACATGGTTTCATCGGGGCTGCCCTCTCTCCCCCAACCATTCTCTCCTGAAGTGACTCAAAATCGGCCCCTGTATGCTAACAAGTCACTGATATGTCTCAAATAATTGTAATATTGTTATGCAGAGTAGGATCGGCTACATTTTCTTTTGTGTATTGTAGTTATCGTCATCGAAGTCAGCATGGGTTGTGTTGGCAGACGTGTCCCTGAAGCAGCAGAACAGTGTTATCCGAATTTTGTGTGGTACTTTAGTTTCCTGGAACTGCGAGTACCCTCCACCTGTTGTACACTTTTCTTGTAATCCCTCTTCTCTGGAAGCTGTATTCAATGTTGCCTGCTTTCTCAGGGCACTGTACCTTTTCTGAAACCATTATCTAACTCATGCAGTTCATGTTTAGTTTTCCCTACTCAGAGGCTGAATTACGGAAAGATCACAGTCTCAAAACAGTCATAAAATGGTCAAAAATCCCTCCTCCTATTGGTCGGCACAGACTGCCAGACATGTCAACCAGTAGGAGTGGGGCTAGTTCATCCGTTTGTGATTTGATCATTCCGTAATTTGCCTCCTGTTCTTAATAGTGTTTACGGAAAAAAGGCAGCATATCTCCTATATAAAATATTGACACAAGGGGAAATTTCAAGCGCTAAATCAGGTGACAATGTAGTTGAAGTGTATTTGCAGCTGGTAGTGTAGAATGTCACAAGCATGATGTCGCGTTGCTGCCTCCATATCGGGGCAAGCGCACTGAAGGAAGCTCTGGCATGGGCAGTGGAGAGGTTTGAGGGTTATCTTAGAGGACTCAAAGTACACTTTGAGCCTGACCACAAACCACTAGTAACATTCCTGAGTGAGGCCGCGTATTGAGCATTTTCGGATGAGGCTAATGTACTTTTTGTTCAGGGTTGTGTACGTACGTGCCCAGCAAAAGCCTTGTCATTGCAGATGCTTGTCAACGGTTCTGCTCCTATTGAGGCTGCAGGGATCGAGGTCCTGAAGCACTCTTTGTATCTGAAGTCGAATGTTTTTTACAAGGCTACATTGATACTGTTGACGAAGTTTGCAGCTTCGAGAAGGAAGCAGGGTCAGGCTGCGGATAACGTCTGCAAAACTTGGATTTGCTTCTGTAGCAACAGGTGGCCACAATATTGCTCTCTTCCAGTGTGCATGCGACCATACTGGCAAGCTAGAGCGAGAGTTACACTTTGTAATGGTGTTTTGATGAAAGACTTGCACCTTGTTATACCGTGGTGTCAGAGGGTGGAAGTCTTGAGTCACCTACATGATGATGGTCACCAACGCATCACTAAATGCCCAGAGCATGCATGCGAGTGGGTGTGGTGGTCAGGACTAAGCTTGGAACTTGCAAAGTTGGGAAAGACTACCAAGAGTGCTGTATGTCATACGAACAAGCTGCAGAACCAGCAATCTCATCTGACACCCCAAAACTGCCCTGGCAGAAAGTTGGCATTGATCTTTGCCAAATCAAAGATGCAGACTATCTGGTTGTTGTGGTATCCAGACGTTGCTAGTCTTGCAGCTACTACTAGTGACCATTTAGTAAACCAGCTCAAAAGCATCTTTGCACGGCATGGCAGCGGTGTAGTGCATCAGAATAGAGCCAAGACATGGTTATAACGTACTAGCAGGCTGCTTAACTACCTAGACAACGCAAATGCATCCTCAGGATATCCTGAGGATTAATTTTTGGGAACAGTATGTTGTCCTGAGGACGTCCTCTCCTGATCCCCAACAAGTCCTCACACAGTCCTGTTGTCCGGTCTCAGTATGTCCTCAGGACATCCTCAAATTTCCTCTGAATAGCCTTAATATGTTTTCAGGACATCAAATGACAATTTAGCCCAGAGAATATAGGTCATTATTTGCTTAATTATTGTAGGGAGTGTGCAAGGGGGTTGTGAAACAGCTTTCTTTTTGCTTTATTTGTCTTGAATATTCTAACCAACAAATTTTGCAAAATTTCGCCATGCTCAACACTGGTTCGTTTACCGCATTTGTTGGTGCACAGGTTGTTCTTCATGCAATATTTTCATACAGTGATGAATACAACACTTTCAGGAGTTGAACTCTGCCACCTCAGTGCAAAAGCCACTTAGATGAATGGCCCCAAAATCCAAACAGTCCAACCACATCAGAAGCATGCAGTACATAAGTTTAGAAGCCAAAATATCTCAAGGCACATATACATTGAATATATATAGTTAACTTTTTAACCTTTACTGTTGGTCACCTTATTTATTGAGAGGCTTGTACTGTAAGTAATATCCATATGAGTTTTTAGAATTTGAAAACGTAGTTTTCGTCACCACTGTTGCGCAAGCAGTTTTGAGGTTATAACGGAGTAATTACTCATTGGCATCCACCCAAGCGCAGCCATACGGCTACAAAGGAAAGCTATATAGCTTTCTCAGAAACTTCGTAGTTAAAGAAAAATTCGTCCTGGTCCGGGGTTCGAACCCGGGACCACCACTTCACCGGAGCAGTCGCTCTTCCAACTGAGCTAATTAACCGGGACGGCAAGCTTATGGTAGGGCAGCACGGTGCATGGTGCAGCACGTCTCACACGCTGCGCCGTTCTCTGTTTAATTGCTGGCGGTGCTGGCGTTTTCTCCTCGGTCTCACTTGGCCAGGCTTCGCACAGTCGGCCACCGCTGACACCCGGGGAGGGCGGCTAGAAGTGCTTTCGCACTAAAATGCATTCTTGAGAACATCACGCGAAATATGTGGCCGAACAAGTATCACTTAAAAAAAAAAAAATCTTTGCTTGCGTGCTTGCTACAACATGAACCTCCGCATGAAACTTTACGCGCTTGCCAGGGCGCGTTCGCTGGAGGAGTGTCTTATTCTCTGCGCGGGCTGAGCGCACATAACGGTGCGTGTTCTGCATGGAAAGCGCGGACATTTTTTCTGGTCCGTATAAATTACAAACGGCCCGCAAGTGCGGAAACGATGCCCGTGTTTTCCGGTTCACCTCGAGCGCCGCGTGCGTGGCCAAACCGGTAAGCAAGCCTCGGAAGCCCCTGCAGCCGCTCTGCACAGTGGAGTCTTCGAGGCCTGCTCGACGTACGCATCTCAGTAGCTGGTTCTCTCTTTCCTTTTTCCTTCGTTCTCCAAAATTCTTCAGCACAATCTTTATTTGAGATGCATGAGCGCAACGGGCGGCTACTCTGTTCAAGCATTTCGGTCAGCTCACACCTGTACCGTGAGGGGCTTATCACAGCCGCATCTTTTGCGGGAAGGCAGGAAAAAATAAAGTTCAAACTTGTGCTTTCGACTGCAACCGTAGACGTCGGTGCCGCTCGCCTGAAAATAAACCACCGATACACCAGAAGAGCACAATAGGTCCGCGTACTCCCATCAGGGCACTTTTGCGCGACTGGTAATAAATATATCAAATAAAAGCGTAATTTGCAGTATACTTCGGCGCTGAGTGAATCTCTTACTAAAAATGCGCAGTATTCTCTTTGAGATTTTAAGTTATGCACTTAGGCAAAACAGGAGAATTAAAAGGTGCCGCCAGACACAGGATTTTCATTTGACCCCATATACATCTCAACTTATTCACTATTACAGATAGATACCTGATTGCAATTAGAAATTTGTAGCCGATCGTTAGTAATAGCCGTATAAGTTTTTAGAGTTAGAAAAACGAGGTTCCCCTCGCCGCTGTGGCTCAACTAATTTGGGCCCTTTCTCGCACCATTCGAAAATCGCGCGCTTGCCGGAGGGGCGCAGAGCGACGTCGATGAAATCGCGGCTCGCCGTGACGCACGTACAACGTGACACTTTTTGCCTCGACCGCTATGGAGCAGCGAAGTTAACTTTAAAGTTAGGGAATCACTTTACAAGTTAACATGATTCACCTGCTTTTTGACGCCCGCCAACAATGATATAAATGCCGCCAAAGCATCTCTTTACAAATTAGTGGCAGGCTTCCCTGAAACGCCTGGTGTGTGTGTGTGTGTGCGTGTGTGTGTTGTGTGTGTGTGTGTGTGTGTGTGTGTGTGTGTGTGTGTGTGCGTGTGTGTGTTGTGTGTGTGTGTGTGTGTGTGTGTGTGTGTGTGTGTGTGTGTGTGTGCGTGTGTGTTGTGTGTGTGTGTGTGTGTGTGTGTGTGTGTGTGTGTGTGTGTGTGTGTGCGTGTGTGTGTTGTGTGTGTGTGTGTGTGTGTGTGTGTGTGTGTGCGTGTGTGTGTGTGTGTGTGTGTGTGTGTGTGTGTGTGTGTGTGTGTGTGTGTGTGTGTGTATGCGTGTGTGTGTGTGTGTGTGTGTGTGTGTGCGTGTGTGTGTTGTGTGTGTGTGTGTGTGTGTGTGTGTGTGTGTGTGTGTGTGTGTGTGTGTGTGTGTGTGTGTGTGTGTGTGTGTAGAGAGAGAGAGAGGGAAAGCGAAAGAGAAACCAACAGCCACAGCAACCAAGGAACACGTTTTTTATATGTATTTATTTTGTGGAATTGATCAATGGAGATTATTACTGAATATGTTATCGCTTAAAGATAATTGATTAGAAAAGCAGAAGAAAAAACAACCACATGCCGCCGGAGGAAACCGAACACATGACCTTCGAATTCGCGTCCGGTGCTCTACCAACTGAGCTGCGGCGACGGCTGTCAGATCTAACCTTGAGTGTTCATCAGCGCCACCCACCTTATATATATATATATATATATATATATATATATATCGGTTGTGCTTGACTGCTTAAAAGAGTATAAGCGAAATATACGCTTGGTTAAAGGAAACATTTATTTGGCTTTTCTTCTCTTCCCGGCCGCGGCGGCTGAATTTCTTTGGAGGAGAAATTCTAGAGGCCCGTGTACTGTGCGATGTCAGTGCACGTTAAAGAACCCCAGGTGGTCTAAATTTCCGGAGCCCTCCACTACGGCGTCTCTCGTAGCCTTAGTCGCTTTGGGACGTTAAACACCATAAACCAAACCAAACCTTTTCTTCTCTTTTTGTTTTTTTTTTCCCTGCTCCCTCTGTCGGTGGGGCAAGATTCTTTTCCCTCTGCCCTCGCGGCCAGGAGGAGCGATAAGTTCCCGCATTCTTCCACGAAGGTAGCTGCACCGCCACGCACGCTGTCGACCATCTCAGCTCATCTCGACACGCCTGTCAATAAGCAAGCATACGGTGCTTAACAAACAAAGGAGAGGTCGCATCTGAATATTGTATTGCCCTACTCCTTACATGTTCTGCGCACTTTCCATTTTTTCGTGCGGGTCCCACTCCTCTTTTTTCCTATCCATGCTTATTTCTTTATTTTTACTTGTATATTTTTATTTCTATCTACTTATTTCTGCGCACACTACCCGTTTCTCGCTCACCTGTTCTGTGTCCAACGCCCGTAAAAGGGGAAACACCAGAATAAAAGTAACCAGAAATTGAAAAACGTAACTATTTAATTAACGACGTTTTGGCTGGAGGACCAGTCAGAACGTCGTGTATATATATATGAGGAGCGCCACACGAAGGGAAACAATATGTCGTTGGTTTCACCTAACTCCGGTGCGCCACCTTCTTTAAATCCTTGGTTTAAGTTACGCGACGCCACCTGTATATGGATCACCCTGAATTAGACCAGACTCTGGTCGAAACCTTGGGAAATAAGTCTTCTGTTTTTTTTTAATGTGCATCAGTCCACTTGCTCTACGCACATACACACACGCGCACACGCCCAAACGGTACATCAACAATATTCTCGTTGGGAAACTAGGAAAGGAAATCCCAGGACCGTATTTAGTAATTACAGTTGAGCCCACTTATAACGAACTTGATCGTCACGCGGCATTTGTTCGTTGTATCCAAAGTTCGTAGTAAGTGGACCACCTATAATACGGGCAAAAAGAGCAAGCGAGACGAAAGTTGACTTTATTTTTGAAAAACGTCAGTGATGCATGTCTGCTTCTTCAAAGCTGATCGCATCACTGCCGTTTCTAATTTTTCCAGCGCGGTAATATGCTCATCGCCAAGGCCTCTGCTGCACACGAGTTCCTTAAGCGACGCGATATAACCGATCGCAGTTGAAGCGTTCACAGCAACCGGCGGTAGAGCAGCATCCTTGTCATCGTCCTCGTCGGTCTCTGGGCAGTCAGGAAGGGCTCGCACTTCACGCACAAGAGCTTCGTCAGTGCATGGCTCCGCAATGTCGGCGTCGTCATCAGCAGAAACGAAATCGTCCCAGGCAACGTCAGGTCCGGCCAGCTGCGTGTCAACGACGAGTTTCCACAAGTCCTCGTGCGACCGGCCTTCCGGTGGGTCATCTTTGGCGTCCTCAGTGCCTGGGCCCATAAAACCCGCCTTGCGGAAGCAATTTGCTATGCACTCCGCGGTGAGTTCCATCCACGTCGCTTTCAACATCTCCACGGCGGCAAGCAAGCTCATGCGAACTGGCATGGCAGCATCAATCGCGATCAACAAGCGTTGGATGACGCGCCGCCGGTAGCACACCTTGAACGCATGAATGATGCCCATATCCAGCGGCTGAATTTTGCAGGTTGCATTGGGAAGCAAGAAGAGCACTGTCACCGCACTCAAGGAAGGCTGCACATGGTGCGCCGCACAGTTATCCAGCACGAGCAGGACCTTCCTGTTTTTTCGTGCCATGTCGCGGTCGAACTCGACAAGCCACTCGGCAAATAAGTCACGACTCATCCAGGCTTTTGTGTTGTTCCTGTAGCGTACGGGCACGTAGCTTCCAAAGCATTGCGGCTTACGTGACTTGCGGATGACAAAAGGCAGCCACCGGTCACTGCCGTCCATGCCACTGCCGCGTCGTGTCAGGGGAACACAAAGTGCGCGAAATTCGCCTGCCGCGGGTTCGCAGTCGAGCGAAACCGCGCCAAACACCGCCGGCTCGGTCAACTACAGGGGCGGGACAGCTTCGCGTTCGCTCTAACCGAGTGTTGCGGCCACAACAGTTCGTTCTATGTGAGACACTGTGCCACTGCCCCAATACATATTTTGACGGTAGCACCGCCCTCGTTCGTACTAAGCGAGCGTTCGTTATATCTGCGGCTGTTATAAGTGGGCTCGACTGTATCTACTTAATTATTACGTACTGGTGGTCTCGATAAGGACAATCAGAAGGAGCAATACAAAGAGCAGTGACAGAGAAGACTTCGTACACACACAAAAAAAAACAAAGGGACACCTAATTCCATTATGTGTTGGCAATGCAATAACTTTCAAAGACCTAGTTTGCTCTACCGACCTTTCCCGTACTCCACTTGCCGCGGCATGTGGCGGCTTCACACAGAACCATCTGGTCCGATGACATCGCTACCTACCTGGTGACGTCACTTCTCAATAGCCAATGGGCATTCTGTGGTCTGGTGACGTCACGTTTCTCCAGCCAATGAAATTTCACCGCTATGGTGTAGTCACTTATGACGTCACTTCCCTCCAGCCAATCAGAATTGTTATGGACAACGTCGGGCGGCCACCGCCGGCTCCGTTTGAGGCTTCTGTACTATTGCAAAATACAAAAATTTTATACCAGTAGTTTCAAACACAGATTGGAATTTATAGCTGTATAAAAAAAAATTCGCATTAAACGATCAAAATTCAACATACTGGAAGTCATGATAACATGCGGAAGATACTGTCTGTGCTCGCTGGAAATTCGGTGGCACCTGGTTCATTCTGACATCGCACGCCAGAAGATTGGTACTTAAGGTAGTTATAGTTGGTAAAGGGTATGGCTATGTCTTGTTAGTCGCGGGATTAGGAGATTTGATATAGGTCGGGGCTGTTCGATAATTTATTTTTGAGCAAAAAAAACCAACTTTCGCCGTTAATGTTTTCAACGAGTTTGAAGTGGGGGCATGCCGTATTATTAGGCTTTGGGAGAGCCAGTAGGGCGGAAATTTCACCGAATCATCTTCAATGCATGAATGCTAGTCTTCGTAAATTGCTCCCACGCGGTGCAAACATATTGTAACTAAGGCCTAATAATTGACGAATAAGTCGGAAGTATCAGCGCAGAACGAACTGGTCATAATTTGTCTAAGAAAACACAGCTTGCTAAAAGGACGACGCACGTATGTTAGAAATGTAAGAATTCCTGCGCAAGTTATACATTTGCAACAGCCTAACATCCACTGGTTCCGCAAGTTGCGCCATTTATGTGCACGAGAAACAATAATCGCTCAACGACGTTCTACGCTGGGGATTAGGCAACTGAGTGCTTACGTAAATGACCGAGCAAAGTTCTTGAAATCAGGAGAGAAAGAACAGGGCGTTACAGAAGCTTCCGCGAACTTCGTGGTCGTTGTCAGTGAACCAAACAGAAACAGGAAAAAAAAAACATTAATATAGTTTACCAGTACCTAAATTTAGTAGACCCCGGTTAAGCAAAAAATCACGCGAACCGGCCGTTGATGACTGACCAATGATGGTAGTCCGTGTGCCTTTGCGCCGCGTCGTTTTTGTTGAATTTATTGTTATCGTGATTGTTAAAAAAAAGCAGTCCAAATTGTGCTTTCAATCGTCTCCTGCCGCTCAAGAGAAGAAACTCAACATGAACCACCCCCACACAGCATTGAATGAGACTTTTGGAAAAAAAAACTGAAATACGAGCAGTTCAAACACGCCTTTAAAATTGTGTGAACGGTCACCGCTCGCTTCAACATTTGTTTGCGGTCGTCCTATCGCACGGCGTTCTCGCCCACGGCCGGGAGGGCCGAAGGCGGCAGCCACGCAGGAGCGGCGTGGCCTTCTGCGCCGCGCGAGGGATGAAACGAGATCGCGCCCGCTCGGCGAGAGCGGACGCGCCGGCCGTGAGGCACAATCTGTGCCGCACCGCGTTCCACTGATCTCGCGTCGCATCCGGGAACGCGGCGGCACGACCGGACGGGCACGGCTTGTTTTACAATCGCTCCGTTCCAGCGGCGACCGATGCTATACTGCGCCGCGCTCTGTCTTCTGCCAGGCCGAACGGAAGGTGGCGACGTCGCGATGAATGGAGGGAGTGCGTGCGGTTTCAGTCATTGTCCCCCGAGATGGCAGTGAATGCACAAAAACGCGGAGGGTAAGAACTGGATTAATTCAAAAAAAAAAAAAAAAAGCAGGCGCTAGACCTATGTGCAAAATTGAAATCAGAAAGGAATCGATCTATGATAACTCGAAGAGGCACCGCCCTATACTCTTTAAAGTCGGGGTCGTCAGGTTGTTTTAGAATGCGAAGCTACAAAAAGAAATTCAGTCAAGAAGATAACACATGCGCAGTGTGTGGTAAAGCCCTAAAAACAATTTAAAATATTTCACTAGAATGTAGCGATATTGATCGAGTTGTCGATACTGGCACAATCACTCTCCCTGACACCCTAGCTAAGGTTTAGAGATAACAAAGGTAAACCGCGGTAGACGTTAGCAAAAAGCGATTGGAAGATTGGCGGCTCAAAAGAAGGGTGGTGACGTAAAGGTACAAGTTAAGGATTAAAAATTGGTCAGCCCTGAAAGTCAAAGAATTTATATGTAAAAAAAATGAATTTATAATTATGCCGTCAAGTTTGACAGATTGGTTATCCTTTACAAAATATGTGACGAGTTTCTCATAAAAAGTCAATGATTTTGGACATCACGCTCATCAGGTATACCTGATGATTTCAGAGTTGAGTTTCCGATGAATTGCTGTTTAATATTGGTCACGAATTTTCTTATTACGACATGATGTGTTTTTTTTACTTGTTTAGATTCTCATTAATATGTCTTTAATTCATGACGCATTACTGAATGCTTTATGATGTATCGAAAGCTATGCTTTCGGCTCCCCAAAAAAGCAGTGCCTTGAATGCTATTTTTTCTAACGCCTCTTTAACATCCTACATAAACGCAGCGGTAATGCACTCGTACACACAACGTAAACATCCACTCTACTGTTATATATACAAACTTCGCTGAAACGTGGAACAGTCCAGGACCAGACCCGCCAGTCATTACAGCAAACAGCGTCCTTTGACCCTCCTAAAGGAGCAAGTAAAAGCAAGATCGAGAATAGGCCGTTACAATTCTATACACATACATGCCACGCCGATACACTCACTTTATCCGAACTTCTTCATATCCCCAGCTCACGCTTATATACTCCTAATAAGAGGCCCTTAGCAAGTGCTAGTAGAGAGTTGTTAGTAAGCAGAGTTTCCTAAACGAATTTTGGCGGTATCAAGAGATTATGGTGTCGGTCTGATACAAGAGCGCAACAGATGTTGGCTTTCTGATCAGTGTGATGACTCATCATGATTACGTCATAATGATATAAAAAAATCCGAGAATACCGAGCATGATGGCACTTGCCGGCACCCCGTTTCAAAGAGGACGCTCCTAACATCCTGAAATATTGAACATCCTGAAATATCCTGAAGTAGCTGAAATATTGTGTGCATTTATTGAAGTTCCGATTCGGTGAATTAACCGTTTTAGTGCAGCGTCTAATGCACAACTGAAAATGTGGCTGATTTTTTTTCTTTTTTTGCCGTGTTCCGTTTAACGGCAAAGAGCAATAATGCTGCTGCGGCAACTTAAACGCAGTGACATTTTGCAGTCTCTCAGAGTCGCAACCGAGCCGACTGTCATCCGCTTCTGGCGCTCCGACCAATCGGGTGTGGCTGAAAACAACGGTTTCGGGAACGGCGAAACTCGGAATATAGACAGAGCCGAGGTTTCGAACCGAGCCCGGGCAGTATAGACAACAATACAAATCACAGCTCAAAAAATAAAGGAATGAAAAGGAACCTGGAGGAACCTGCACGTGCATGTTCTTTTTCATCCTTTCCGTCTGACACACTGGAAAAACCCCGGAACGGTTGGGCTACCTATCTACTCTTACTGACACCTGACACTCGAAAGAGCGCTCAGCAAAGGGTGGTAACATGGAGGAAGGCGAATATGGAGTTCAGTTCCCTTAGTTTATCAGTCTATCGCCGATATAGGGTATGCCAGCTAAGTCGAACCAGTTAAAGAAGTAACACATATCACAAAAAGACGGAAGATCACGGTTGACGGTTGCTGTCTGGGACACCTGGTATTCTATAATTAACCAGTTAGTTATTTAGAGATACTTTTTAGTTTGTCAATGCGTGGAAATACCTGAAAACTTTCCATGGGACAGTCGTAGGACGTCGCATAAGACCGTCGACGCTGTTACCTTTATAACGGCAGCTTTATTCAGAAAACAAAAAAGAACTTTCAGAATAAATGCCCGTGCAGAGAGAGAGAAAAAGAAAACTCTCCTAGGCACTTCGCTATCCTCTGTGTCGAGGAAGGGACATACAGCGATACTTGCACCTCTTACACCGTGCTTGCACCCCAACCGCTCTCTCTCTCTCACCTCACGAGAAAGGCCATTCTATAAAGCCGGCCGGCGCGGTGGTTCAGTGGTTATGCGTGGCGCTCAGCTGCTGACCCGAAAGACGCGGGTTAGGTCCCGGCCGATGGAGGCGGAATTCTAGAGGCCCGTGTGCTGTGCGATGTCAGTGCACGCTAAAGAACCTCAGGTGGTCGAAATTTCCGGAGCCCTCCACTACGGCGTCCCTCATAGCCCGAGTCGCTTTGGGACGTTAAAACCCCATAAACGACCAAACGTTTCTAAAGCCCCCGCCATCCTGTCCCCCTGGACCACAAGATATACACCCTTGGTAACAAGTTCCCAGGACGCAGAATTTGCTTTTGAGCCGTGTATTCGGCCAGTGAAGGCACCTTTCAAGCCCCTGTGGGTGCTTCGCGCACGTAATCAGAATGAAGGTATGCCTTTTGAGGAACGGGAATATTTAGGGTTTCGTTTCAACACTTCACAACCTTCTGCAGTCGAAACGTTTTGCTTGAATCCAGCGTTTTAAAGGGTCATCAATAAAAATTTGCCGAATAATATTTAAAATCCAAATAATTATTCTGGGTGCAAGAGGTAGGCGCTAAAAAGAAAACAAACATTGAAGTTCTGTTCTCGATAAACATACAGTCACGGACAAAAGTAAAGGGATGCGAATTCGGGGACTCTTTTCCGTGCGGTCAGGTAAAGCAGTTCAAAGAGAAGCATGCGTCCACTGGAAGATCGAGTCAAATGAAAGATAAAGCTTTTTCCGCGAATCCGCAAACTTTTATTTTGAGCGCAACTCTCCACTTTCAACGCCGTGGTTCTGATTGGGTGAACCAGCCTTTATGCTTGAAAAAAAAAAAAAAAGAGTTACGCTGCCCTTTCGTTTTGTTAGATCGCAGCAGAACGTGCACGCGGTTGAGTGCTCTCGAGAGCCTTGTGTGGGGCGTCGTTTTCCCCAGCGTCACTTGGCTTGCCGCAGCGCGCCCCCAAAGCAGAAGTGAGCAGTTCGCAAAACACCACGTTGAGGTGAAAGGACACAACGACGCTTTTACGGATTCGTGGAAGATTGATCCTAACTTGTCTCACGAGGGCCATTGTTAGGCCAGTTCTTAAAGGGAAACTGCATAAGTTTTAGAATACCACGAGCTTGAAGTGGTCGAACGTGTCAAAGTTGTTGGCAAAGCATGCGAAGCCTTTTTGGGCCAGCGTTCGAAATGGTGGCGTATTCGCCGAATGAAACAATGAAACGAAACGAAACGACGAAACAATGAAACGACTTTCAGGCTTCTCCGCAGCGCATGGTTCCGAGTTGGGGTACATGACGACGTAATCTGCGATATCAGTACATTTCAAACCCAGAAGCATTTGCATCGAAGGAACAAACAAAAAGCCGCCGAAGGCAAATTTCTCGGCCCGTTGTTTGGCGGCATCCGACAACATGCGGCAGGGTTTGGGCGATACAGAGGAAATTTGAAATCTCCCCGCCCGTGACGTCACCCCAGGGCTTCTCCGCTGTTTCCCGACGCTGTGAGGAGAAGCATGAAGTTTAATCGGCGATTACTGCAGCATTTTAAAAGCTATAGCGTAAAAAAAAAAAATGCATGCATTTTACCTACAACCTATATAAGACTGGAATCCCTGAATGTCGCGGAATTCTCGAAAAGTGGCGCAGTTTCCCTTAAAATTCACTGCTTAAAATTCAGTGCTGTTAAATGTCATTCTCTGAAATGTCATTCTCTGAAAGCGTACTAACATAGAGGCGTCCGGTAAACCGGTATACGTCTACGCAAATACGTCTCCCATATGCTACAAGCGGCTAGTGTATCGCAAAACGATGCGATAGGAGCTCCGTGTGTCTGTGGCTGAGAAGTGAGCTTTAAAACACAGCATGCGTTTACTCGGCTGCTAATTTTAAGCAGCGGCGGATCTATGGGTAACTCTTGGAGGGGACGGGAAGCCTATTTGGGAATTGAATTTCTTGTATTTGATTCGTAGAAAAAGTTGCATTTTTAATGATTTCTGCACAGAAAATTTCTCCCTGAGGGTGTCCTTCCCTAAGTGGTACTGGCTTAATGGGTTGCAAGAGTGAGACAATACCACAAGCTCGTGGCAGAAATATCCGCGACTCTGACGGATCAGTAGAAAAGTCCAAGCAGCCCGCGAGGCGCTCGAAGTAAACCCAGTTTATTCTAAAAACCACTCCGACCTCCTGCTGCGGTTTCAGCACTGCAGCTATAGTATAGCCCGATACTTGCTCCGAACGCGTGAGCGATGTTTATTATCATTTTTTATCGGCACGCCATCAGCGCCACGGAGATGATCCCATGCCACGCTGGGCTCTCAGGGACATCTGTGGGAGCTGGGCGTGCCGACAGCTCGGGGCCTCACGCAAGCACGCCCTGTGCCGGCCGTGGCTATGCATAGCCGTATCGACAGCTCGATCCCTCGGGCCGTGACCCCGACCAGGGTGAGCCTGACCGGGCGCTTTATCTGTTCTCTTCCTTTCTTCATCCACTTCCCTCCGCGCTGCCCCTCCATTACAGGCACGCGCGCACGTCTACGCCGATACAACTATATATACTGTCCAAGAAAACGTTGATTACAGTTCGCAAGCATCATGGCCGCTAACACGAGCACTTCAGCATCGAACGGCAAAAACCGAAAATGCGGAGCCGACTTGCCAACACAGTCAAACAATGAGAATAGTCGCCAAGAATTAAAAGTCACGAAAGCCTCCCGCTAAAGGAATAAGCAAACTCGCTGAGGTAGTCGCATTGCAAAAATTGTGGTTGCGAAAAACGTACGTATTCGCGAGTCGTGTCAGCGCAACGCTTGGAAAACCGGCGCTTGCGAAAGGTACGACAAGCACGCAGAATGCACGGCTATAGAAAGAGTATCCAATGGCCTACACGTATAGCTAAAACCCATATCTGTCCTAAAAAGAATATATCTGACGTGATAGATGAAGCGGACGGGAGACAATTTAGATTTATAGCATATGTATAGCTGTGAGCCTGCGCATGCACGACCCATCTTTCTTTTTGTGGCCATCTTGTTCAGGTCACATGAAGCATTTAGCCGATGAGGACAGGCTAGCCGCCAAACTAATCCTGTTAATTAAAAGTGATTTGAGCCCTTAATAACAAGCAAGTCTATATCAAGCCTTTATTACCTCTAATTAATGTCAAATATGCGGATTTTACCATAAACAGAGATTTGATGAGAGAAAATGGTGTAAACGACAGGTGGCACTGGGGACTCGCCATGTGCTTTTTCCACAGTGCGAGTGACGAAGTCTTCCCGACAATCAAGTGAAATGGCTACGGCTCGCTAACTCTTCGAGGGAAACAAACACTTCTTGGATGAGCCGCCGTGGTGGCTCAGTGGTTATGGTGCTCGGCTGCTAACCCAAAAGACGTGGGTTACATCCCGGCCGCGGCGGCTGAATTTCTTTGGAGGAGAAATTCTAGAGGCCCGTGTACTGTGCGATGCCAGTGCACGTTAAAGAACCCCAGGTGGTCGAAATTTCCGCAGCCCTTCACTACGGCATCCCTCATAGCCTTAGTCGCTTTGGGACGTTAAACCCCATAAACCAAACCAAACCAAACCAAACCAAACCAAACCAAACCAAACCAAACCAAACCAAACCAAACCAAACCAAACTTCTTGGATGACAAAAGAAGGCGGAGAATGACGTATGCATATCTGAACGCAAAGAACAAACCGGAAGGCACGAAAACGATAAAAAGGAAGCCCCCACTTGTGCCGTCCCCACACGTGACTGATATGCGAATAATCACTGACTGCTTATTCACTTGTCGACCCCTTTGCCAACAAGAGAGAGAGAGAGAGAAACAGATTTGCGATGAGCTCACCTATTCGAGAGCATAAATCAAGGAAATGCGCGCCACTCCTGTTGCTGTCTCTTTCCGGTCTTCCTCGTTTCGTCTAAACAGAGTGCTTAGAAAGGAACGAAATCATCAGTTTGCAGCTTCTTGCCTTCGCTGCTCGTACACGCGTCGCTGGTTTAGATAAGTCTTAAAGCAAGAAATTTGCGCGCCAAGTGCTTAGCGTCGTGAATGAGCCGTTTTCACTGCGCTGGAGACACGCGGTGCGAAGCACGTGATGCTTTCATGCACTTCTCTCAAGGATGGACACGCGTTCACCGCCTGGGTTGATGCAAAAGGCTTTTTAGGGCTTATTTCAGCCTGCTGTTGTGGAATCTTGTAGTCTTCTTTTTTAGACTGTAGGCTACACCGGAGAATTCCGCATTCTTGCGAACAAACAAGGCATGGCTTGGATTATCCAGGTAGCGTACGGATTTTGCCATGCGGCAGTCAAATGTGTCTACTGCTTGCCCTTCCTTTCAACTTCCTCTGAGTGTTTGGTATGGGATATCGGATGCTTTCTTTCTCCCGAGGAGACACGGGGGAGTGCTTGAGTGTAGTCTTCAACTTCGCCGCCCTGGTTGTCTTGGCATTGGCTACGTGCGGAACAGAAAGCTCAACTAAGGCCCCTGAATTAATTAAAAGCAACACCAATCTTTGAAGAATTCCGCCCACCTCCTTCCCTGCGCTTCCCATCGTCGTTCGACCCTCCCACTTGCCGAGCGCCGTCACATGTTTTCGCGCGCTTTTGTCTGGCTTGCGTTGTTGCTTCCTCCTCCCCCGAGTTGTCAAACAACGCGAGCGGTGCACGCAAGCACCGATGTGATGCGCAGCGCGATCACTCCGCTGAGAAGTTCAGCACCGCGTAAGGGGAGCCACAGTTGAAAAGGAAGAGAGTAAGCGGCGGCGCAGGAAGAGGAGAGATGAGATGGCGCTATATTTAGATTATTTAAGGGATTTACTCCCAACTCGTCCTCCTTCTTCTCTTCTCCTCCAGTCTCCTCCTCCATATACCTCCCCTGTCCCATATCATCCTGTTCGCCGTCATTCCCGCTTCCTCCGTGCATCAGACTGAATAGACATCACGCCTCGTGTTTTCTTCTCTCCATTCCTTTCGTGCGGCCTGAAAACTGCTGGAAATAAACCGCCGGTGGTCGTTGGTTCCCGCAGCCTCCTGCCGCAATGACCGCCTGTTCCTTTTAGACGCATGTTACACACCCCGTTCCCATCTACCGCAGCATCCCTCCCTCCCTTTCCAGAACGAAAGCGGGTGAAACGCAGTAGGATTAGGACGGAACGATGTTGTTGGAGTTTACTCAGCAACTTTTCTCATCTGCAGGTATAAAAGTAACATAAATATGCCTAAATAAATAAATAAAAGAGGGCATCAGTAAATCAAGGGGCATGAAGGCGCGAACGGCACTGCTTGAGCTCTACTCCAACGAGCACCCCACATGATTGACCATAACTCTACAAAACATCTACTCACACACACGGAAATTCTCCAATACACACTTTGAATTAGGACATATCTACCCCCACACAGGAAGCTAAATGAAAAAGAAATCACACTCAGACGCTTACTGACAGGTTCAATGTTCAGCCCGAAGAAGCTCAGCAGGATGTATCCGGGCTGTAGAAGATTAATGGTAAGTAAGCTGGGCTAGTCGGTACGAGTCCATGATTAAAGTAACTGCAGCGAACAAGACAGGACGCAGGAGGGAAAAGCAACAGCGCTGAACTCGATCACTTTAATACGGCTGAAGTTTCCGACTGAGTTAGCGCTGTCCGTATCGCTCCTTCCCCCTTCGTCCTGTCTTGTGCGCTGTAGCTTTTTCAATCGTGGTTCTACCCCGAATTATACACATCAGGTTGCATGCACTGCGGAGAGGAGGACGACCTGTACCACATGTTATGGGCTTGCCAAGAAAACCTTGGCGCGCCAAGAATTAACAATCCGATGGCTTAGCAGTGCGTGGGCTCGCTGTTCGTCTGTGTCCTGCGGCACCAACAACAGGAGATGGTTGGGGCGAGCCCGAGCTGCAGTACAGTCCAGCTGACCCTCGAAAGAGGGAGTCCGACCACCTGAGATTGCTTGAGTAAAAATGTTTTCTCTCTCTCCGTCTCACTACTAGCGCACAGCACGCACCAGAACTTAGTCGGTACCATTCGCCCGTAGTGCTTACAGTTATTGTTTTAATTCTGTGCGACAATTTGTTGTGGTAATTCTGTAAATCATTTTATGCTTAACTGCAAATACTTTTCAATAACAATCCTATGACTACCACGCTGCTTGCAATGCTGTCTGGATCGTGCAATTGACTAAGGACATGAGGTTACAAGCTTGTGTGTTATGTGCGCACTGTCTTGCGTTGCATTAAACCTCCCCGCCCCCTCCTCCCACACACACAGACACACGCACGCACGCACACATGCGCGCGCGCGCAGAAAAGGCGATTTTACATGCCTGCAAACAAAAGCGCCGACATCCGCATGTCTTCATGACAGCAAACCTACTTCAACGGTTCCAGCGTAGCGCAGTTGCATAGGCGAAGCCCACACCGCTCGCCCAGAGTGCTTTAAATGACCTACATACAAGGGCGACCTCAAGGCGTGAGGGCGAAACACGGGGTGGCTATAGCGCAGGCCGCCATTCACGACCACACAGATGAGCGACATCGAGGGCAAAGGCCGCGGCGGCTCGCCAAAGGCGTATCGCAGCCCACGCGCACTCTCTCAGTCGTCGTAAGGGAACACTGAAGACGCTCTCCCCGCGAATTTCTCTGAGCCGCTGCGGCCAGCGAGAAGACTCTCGGCTCCAGGCTCGGAACCAAGAGGTGGCAAGGTCGATAACAAATGTCGGACGGAGCTTGCCTCTAATGGTCGTTTGCAGCAGCAGAATTGTTCGATGCTCCTCGAAACCTGGCGTCAAGCGAACATGAACTTGGGTTTACGTCGCGCAAATTTGCAAGCCGGCGAGACCTGTATAAGCGAAGTGTATTGATACTGCCACATTCGTCGAAGATTTGGCTGCCGTTTGAGGGCTTGGAGCTTCCCACGGTGCGTCCTTCCTCCAACCCACGAGACTCGTCAGGCCGTCGCATGCCTCGCTTGTGCGTTCGCCCGTGACAGTTGGAGACTAAAACTTGGGCTCAGCAGTTTTCTTCGTTTCACTATATTTTTCTTTGGCACTTTTCCAGAGCATGCAAGACGCCGTAGAGACTGTTGAAATTCTTCACTTGAATGTGTGACACTGAAGGCAACAGTTGACGATCCCTGTCATTTGAAATGTCGCTGGCTTTTTCGAACGGAAACTGGAGCGCTCTCTTGCCCCTTCTGAGGGGAGTTGGCGGAGCGATTGAATCTGGCGGCCGCTCCGCCGTGAGTTGCCCCCGAACAGCCTATTCTTTCTGACGAGAGCCCCCACCCCAATGCATTTCGTATCTTTCTTTCGCTTAGTCCTGTGTGTTCGTCCTTCTCTGTATTTTGCTAGCGCTCACCAATACCCTCAAATATCTTCTCTTTGTTACCCAATACCCTGTCCTCCTGCCTACCTCTCATATTTTTGTTACCCCTTCCCACCTCATCGCACCAACCATTTCCGACGGCCATAGGAAATCAATGAGATATACCGAACATTCGAAATTCCCGCGATGATCCTGAGTCTTCAGCGCCACGCGGCACATGGTTACAGCCGTGCAAACTAAACGCGTCTGTCCAGACTTCCGGAGCTTGTGTGCGCTTTTACTGCGATATAGAGGCACTTGGCGAAAATGCCGGCGCTGTCTTTGTGAAGCCTCGATGAACGACGCCTCCACTCTCCAGGAGCACCCCCCCCCCCCCCCCTCTAGCTACAGAGCTGCCCACCCTTCCTCCACTCCACATCGACCATCTTCATCCTCCAGGAACTCCGTTTGGCGCCCACCCATCTACCCAACTCCACCCTCCAAAGCACCACCCAGCACACGGCCTCTACCCGCTAGTGGGTGGTGGAAAACATTTATTTACAGATAAACTTCGGGAGGTGAGGTATGAGCTGACCCAAAGGGGGCCAGCCCTCACAAGTACTAGGTGGAGGTCCCTAGTTCGGGACCCCAGTGGCGTCGGCCGCTGCCCGGGCTCGCGCGACCAGGGCCCGTTGGGCCTGCAGGTCAGAGCAGCCGAGCAGGGTCGCCTCCCAGTCCTCCCGGGTTGGATTGGGGTGAGGGGGGATAGCAGGGTTGGAGGGACAGGCCCACACCATGTGGTAGATGTCCGAAGACTTCTCCGCACAGTGCGGACAGCTGCCAGAGAAAGAAGGGTCAAAGTGTTTTAGAGCTGCCGGCACAGCAAAGTATTTGTATATAGGCGAAGCGGAAGCCGCTCCTCCGCCTTTGAGAGACCTTTACACGGGCGGGGATAAAGACTATGGCCAGATTGATAAAGTAAAGAAATGTCTTTAAACGAGTAAGCTGGAGTGAATTCGAGTTCCTGATCGTCGGGGTCGGAGGGGAATGTCCGGTGAGAGAGCGCGCGGGCGGCGGCGTCAGCTGCCTCATTTCCCTCAAGGCCCATGTGAGCAGGAGCCCAAACGATACGCCGGTGAGCGGGGTCCCCGGTATAGACGCTGTTTTGGAGAATGCGGTAGGCTAGATACGGTACCCGCTAGAAGCCCCAGGGGAGCAAAAAAGCGACAGCGAAATCTAATTCAATGAAGAAGTGGGAAGGCCGGCTGCCCTCCGGAATCCATTTTCCCCCTCAACCGCTTAGCTAGGGGGCTTCCCACTCCCCCACCGCCATCCTAGAGAAGAGCCACCCACCTCCGCCCGTCATCGCCCTTCAGAAAACTTCTGTGGCGTGTGTGAAGCCTCGGCTTAAAGTAAAAACTTTCATTACAGTAAAAACATCAAAGTATTCGTCAAGAGTAAAAATCTAACTACTATTATAGCTTTCTCGCATCAGGTTTCATGAACTTCCGGTTAGTTTTTGCCTCCTTCCTTTCTCTCCTCAAGCCGCCTCTATAAAAAGTGCCAAGAAAAACCGAAACAAACCCATGGCCCGTGCTTGAACTCTGGAACGCATACTACTTGTTCATGTAAGTGCCTGTTATGAGTGGTCGCGTCTGGGTTTAGACGCATGGTATTAGTCCCAATGTGGTAGCAGATAATACGTAGAGGCCGCAAGCAATGGCATCACCGCCACATTGCGCTGGGAAATGGGCTGCTGTACTGTCAACGGTCGCTGTAGTTAGACTGCCTGGCTTCATTAATACGCTGGACACAAGCCTGCAAGGCTGCCCACACATCGGTTGATTCAATCTCCGCTTTCCCACGTCCTCACGAAGACGCAATAACCCGAGATCTCGCGCTCGAAGCGCCAATCGCGGTTCTAGCAGTCAGCCCTGAATCTCTGTTTTCGAAGCTATCCCACCTCAACCGAGAAAGGAAAAACTTTGAACGCACCATGCATTAATGCCAAAACTAGGAGACCACCGCGCCGGGTACGTTCTGGCCGGGCAGTAGGAGCGCCTAAAGCCATGGAGGATCGAAGGTTGCACATGCTACGCAACAAATCCAGATACAAGAAGCCCATATGGCCAACGTCAGATGTTCCATGTCTCGGGGCTTGCCGAATTGTGAGAAGAAAACTCATTGTGAACAACTGCATGTCTTCGCGTGCTTGATGTCCACATTGTCCACCAACACATCAGCCACCATGCTTAATGAAAATATAACTAAAGGGGGGTATCAATGGATACAAAGACGCGTGCACAAGAAAAGAGACGTATGCAGCTGCCGCACGAAACAACCGACTCATGAGCGTCCTTAAGTATTCATATGAGACGCGCATTTATGACACCTTTGATCATCCTTATCTACCCTCTAGGTAGGCACATTACTTGTTAGATATACACAGCGACGTGTCACTTACACAGTTATCTTTCTGATTGATAGCATGAAAGGCTTCTAAGATTTCCTGCTGGTATCTGGTCCTTGCAACAGTAGCTTGGTTTGGGCTAGTTGGTAACAGTTCTTCGAAAACATAGCGCAAAAACGACACGGACGGCACAGAACTGCACGGAACAGGCGTCTGTCCCGTACAGTTCTGTGTCGTCCGTGTCCTTTTTGCGCTATGTTTTCGAAGAACTGTTACCAACTAGCCCAAACCAAGCTACTGTTGCAAGGACTAGATACCAGCAGGAAATCTTAGAAGTGTCCCGTCCAGTTCTGTGTCGTCCGTGTCATTTTTGCGCAAAGTTTTCGAATATCTAGTCCTTCTAGGAAGGCATTCGGCTCTTTATTGCAGCATGCAGCTGCAAAAAGTTAAAAAAAACCCGTGCCATTGTTCGAGCTCGTCACCGTGTTGGGGAGGGGAAGAACTAGGTATGAACGGGAAATCTTAAAGCCTTTCATATTATCAATCAGGAAGATAACTATGTGATACGTCGCTGTGTCTAACCAACAAGGAACCTGCCTACCTGGAGGATAGATAAGGATGATCAAAGGTGTCATCAATGCGCGTGTCGTATGAGTGTTTGCGTATGCGCATGCGTCGGATGTTTTGTGCGGCAACTTTATATTTCAATAAAAAGCACAGTTGAAAGTCTCTTTTCTTGTGTACGCGCCTTTGTGTCTGCTGGTGCCTCCCTTTTGTTAAATGTTCAAGATGCACCAAATGGCCCAAGAACAAGCTCTATTGCATCGTGCTTAATGCCTACACCTCGCACCAACAGCCTAAATCCGGACTGGTGTCCACAGTATTTGAGAAAAGTATTTGCTAAATTACCTACACCTGAGCGGCGTTTGAAGTGGTACCCAGAGAACGCAAAGACGTGCTGAGTATGACCTCATGATGCCCACATCAGGATGCTCAGACGTCCTCAGGTTGTCCCTGCCTGGTCCTCAAGCAGTCCTACTGGGATCCATTTGTCAGTCCGCTACGCATACTCAGGATGTCTTGAGGGTCATGTTTGGGGTCGTTTTCAGTACTACTCTAGGATTTGTATCGAGCTTTTTTTTTTCTCATAGAAGAGCCATATTTAAAGCTAATATATGAGAAGTTAACCAGCATAAGCAAAAAGAAGAGGCACAGCACGCCTTTACCATGTCCAGGGCCGCAGAGCCCTATAGCTCTGTTCGGAGTTGGATTCGGCGGCCTAACTGGAAAAGACGACAGTCCAAAAGTCTAAGCAGTCCAACTACATCATAAGCATGCAATGCATAAGACCAGGTTTAAAAGCAAAAATATCTTAAGATGTCTCCTCAAGGAATAAATTTCTTAGGTCACAATGGTTTACATCATTATATCATTATTTTACACGCATATTGTAAGTGCGAGATTTGGTCTGAGTTTAATTCCACAATATTGTCCTGTGATAGGAAGGTTGTAAGACATTTCAGAAATTTTCATCCTCTAGTATTCTAGCAAAATACAGACTTAGGACATCATTATGAGAACATTTAGCCATGATGCACTTAAATGGTACTCAGAATGTCCTGTTCAGGATGAGAACGTTCTGGCCATTTGAGGACGTCCTCGGGACGTTCGGAAGTGTCTAGCTACAGTTTTCCGCCTTTTATCGGTTCTATCTTCTGGGGAGCTTCGAAAAGACCCAGGATATACGCTTCATTTCTTTTGTTTGCCTAGCTATCCATCGCATCCGACCACGCGCACGCTTGGCGAAGATCGCTGTGCGAGGAGGGGCTGCGATCCCCTCGAGAAAGCGACGATGAGAGGGTAACCTTGGTTCGACATGGCTTCTCCCACCGCGGGTGTGGGATGACAAAAGCGCGATCGTGTGGGCGGTGTGGGAGGTCCACATCTCTGCCTCTGCGTGCCTGCTAATCCTAGGAGGAGGCGTTTTGATGCGGTTTTCTTCGGCGTCTCCAGTAGGTCAGACGCGGTCGCGGGAGCGGGGCTGAAGGGCGCGACCGCCGGCTGATGGTTTCCGGGTTCCCGCGTCAAGTCGTTAGCGGCGGCGTGCGGTGGGGGAGCTGTTCCACTTTGCCGCCGCCGCGGTGCTCGCGTCGTCAGGTGACCCGCGTGCAACCGGTTGGGCGCTGTATTTAAACGAGCCGCCGAGGAGAGGGCTCGCTTTTGTGCCTCTTGCGCCGCCAACATGAAGACCCTGGTCTGCCTGCTCCTCATCATCTCCCTTTCACTCGTGTGTAAGTAGACACCGCTAATTGCTGTGCGGCCGTTGTCAGACCCCCTCGCGAGCTTTCCTTCCGGCTTGAAATTGGCGTTTCAACTGGACACTGTGTGGCACGACTACGGGAACGCGTCGCACCGTTGGTCGGCGTCGTCAGCCACAAATGGAGGGAGTGAAAAAGCGCGCAGTTTCGTCAACGACGCTTCGATTATTGGCTATTCTTCACCGGACAAGCATACGGGACGTGCAGTTTGTCCCGTCTGCTTCTTGCGGAAAGTGCGCCGTTGAGGGGCGATCAGTTCCTCAAAACATTCAATTCTGGACCTTACGGGCTTTTCCTCAGTGGAAATTAGTCGGCCGCAGCTTACGAGTCATTCGTATGAGGCTCGTGTTCAGTAGGCGTCTCGAGTTCACCGCTCGCTTCGGCATGTTACGCTTATCCAGGAGATATATTTGGTCATTTGAGTGAGAAGCATGCTGGGGCTACACTGGTCAGCGAAGCAGCTAGACTCACTGTATTAATTTTAAACACAACTTCGACGCTGTTAGATCAAAGCCTCTACTTGATTTTTAGCACTAAGTGGTGTAAAGTGGACAATCGGGGCCTCATACCTAAAGAAAAGGGCAAGAAAACTTCTACAGGAATGGTTGCTGTGTTTTGTCATTTGCGTCAGGAAGCTGTGCTTAACGACAGAAGTTCATAAACCTTTCTTTGGCACCGCATAAGCCGCAATCGTCTTCGAAACAATCGGCTGGGATTCTCGCACCGTGTTGCCAATATCGTCGCGAACGTTATCTAATTATGATCCTATATCTCACGCTTATTGCGTTCAGCCCTTGGCGCAGGAAATTCTTGCATAAATTTTTGTGCAGTTCTCACCTGCCTTCCTGGTTTTTGTACAATTCGCGTCTCTCTGGATTCTCCAGCTCCCAATGCATTACAAAACTTCATTCGATTCGTTTTCAGCCCTATTGGCTTTCCCTTAGCTCGTTTTCTGGGGCGTGAGGAAAGTGTGGCACTAGTGGGTGACTTTCAGCGTCTCTAAGTCGCGTTCTGTTGCTGTTAAAAGAAAAAAACCAGCAGCGTGACGTGGCGCCGACGTCTCGTAGTGATCACTCTTTGATTTTCTCCTTAGCGACTTCGACAATCGCGAACAATGTGCCCGCGACCGAGTTCTTTGCCTGCTGACACTAACCTTCTTCAGCGTTTCTGATTCGTCAGATATCACCAGGCCTGCACGGTAGACTTTCGGCGGCACTCTCTCGGCTAAGCCTGCTGCGCTTGTACATGTATAGGCGAATGCGACCCCGATTGCAATTTCAGAATCATTGCGCGCTGTAAGCAGAAATGCGTACTTTACTAACGCAATTTGAGGTGGTGAGTCTACCTCCACTCTGAAGCGGCAATCTTGTACATCCCAGCGTTGCCGTTCCTATCAGGCGTGGCTGAGTGCGATTGATTTGGTACAAAACTTTCTTCGCGAAGAGCAGCGGACACAATCAACTTGCGCTCGAGATACAGGAAGGGCTGGACACGTGCGGCGAGTATCGACCTGGGCGACGTCCCAGTGGTACTGTTCCGATCAGAGATTGCGTTTTCTTTTCATGCGCTCTACTTTAGCGGAAAAGCCCCAAACGTCAAGTCCGGTTTCCTGAGCGTGGAATGGGGGCCAAAGGCGGGATAGAGAGCGGCATAAACATCGCCTGTCGTAAGCAAGCTCTGCATTGCGGTGCCGTCCGAGTCAGAAGTGCTGTTCGATGCCTGAATAATATCCATTGTCCGCGCATTGCACAAGGACAGCTAGTAACGAATGCGAATGCATTTACTCGCGCACAAAGAGCTTTGTAACAGAGTCCCGATGCTGAGTGCCAGACAGTCCGGAGAGAGGCAGCGATCAACGTTTTTCTTTCTGCGCGAGGAGGATCGAGTTCAGACGGCCCGCCCAGAGAAGATGTCTGGGTGGTGGGGCGAAATGCGGAACAGTGCCGCAGATGCATAAGAACAGGTCTGAGCTCACAGTCGCGGAGCAATGTACACTGCCACCTGAACGGGGCCACGTGTGTTTCGTGTCCAGGATGCAACAGAGGAGAGAATACATTTGTCTGATAGATAGAAGCAGCCACAGGCCTGCTGTATTGAGCCTCAATATTATTAGACGGTTTAGGTTTCAACAGGCGTAGTGAGTAACCAAATTCTCATCAAGAGAGAGAGAGGACAGTGTGTACTTGTGACGTCGCTTTTATTCGAATAAACAAACTGAAATATAACAGGGCATTCCTTTCCCTTATCACGGTCGTTTTCTTGCTGCATATGACAACCAGGCGGTAAGTGAAGGAGGC
Source organism: Amblyomma mixtum (assembly GCF_055824585.1). Lineage (NCBI taxonomy): Eukaryota > Metazoa > Arthropoda > Arachnida > Ixodida > Ixodidae > Amblyomma > Amblyomma mixtum. The sequence goes on from NC_143014.1 coordinate 31,022,687, forward strand.
GTGAATTAACTTGTGGACAGACGAGCCTCCATCATCATGACGATATGACGATTCTTACAGATATCGGAGACGTCCAACGAACTCGCCGTTCGATAGACGGCTCTACGATAAAGCAAAATCCTGCCGTGCAGAATATCACTACAAGGATGAATATAGTGCCTGACGATGATCATGTGGCAATTAATTCTCTCAATTAATCGAACGCCACGGTTTTGCGAAGTATTCTTGCCAGCACACTTTGTCCCAAGGGCTGAACTCAAGTGCCTTGCCGATGCTTATTGCATGAGAAGAGTCACGTAAACACCCAAGACAAGAGCTTTCCGCAGTTTGAGTTTACTGGCAGCAGTTTGCAAGGTCTGCATGCGACACGCGAACCTTCAAGAGCGCAAGGGCGTAATTTATGGGTGAGGACTAGGCAGATTTCGTTTGTTGAATTTCTGTGTGGCTCGCTTCTCTGCGTGACAGCCCATTGAGAGTACACCAGTGTCTGTTGCACAAATCCCCCGCAGAACTGTTCGCAGTTTCGCTACAGCCTTACTGCTTATGTTCAGTTCAACGTAAAAACAACATTAACTTCACAGACTCAGCTTTTCTTTTTTTTTTCATGAACTAATGGAGTTTTTGGATCCCTCAACATTTGCAGACCCGTTTCGATAAATGACTCCTTTCCGCTCCACCTCAGGCAAAAGTAAATCAAAAAATACTTTAAAAGACAGTCGCCGTACTTGTGACGTCGAGATTTCTGGGGCGAAACCTTTTCCTTATGTGCAAGTGCAGTCATAGTTTGCTTCGCGTGTCTAAAAACAATCTTCAGGAGCAGATAAGTCTCATCTTGATCACCTTGCTAATCTTGGTCATCTCTTTCCGTGTGTGCACTCACACTCTGGAGTGTTGATCGCTTTACTCACGCGCTTTTATTCATAGCAGCCTTCGAGGTGCTGGAGGCCACAGCGCTGGTCTTGCCCCTCGCCTCGGTTTATCGGAACCACGAACTTTGAAATCTGTTGCGTTTCCAGTGTCACGTCTCGATCGCCACCTTTCCTTCCGAGGTCGTCGAGTCGTCGCTGCGGTGCGTCAGTAGTCGGTTATCAGTGCATCTTGCCTGATTATGATCAGATCTATACTGAGAATAACCTTTTTCGTTGTGACCTTTGCGCACCTCAGTGTTTTTTCCCTAACAATTCGGACGCAATAGGACAAACGCTTGCATCACATGTGCGGCCGTATGCTACAAGGCCAAAGGATAGCATAACAGCGAATTTTTATCATTGATAGCGCATATTTTGGCGTTTTTTTGTCCCTTTAACGTCACACGCAGAAGACACAGAGGCATGCTTTTCCGGCATACGTTCGAGTCTCCTTGGATTACGTATACATGAGATGGATTTTTTTATTACGTATACATGAGATGTATTTTTTTTTTGTGTTGATAAGTCTTTTTCCCCCTATAGTCCCTCATACAGGTGACATAACGTAGCATTGCCCGCGCCACTGGTTTAAACTGCCGTCAAGTTCTCTTTAGCACTGATGCTTCGGCCTGCCGGAGGATTCGGAGAAGGCGTAAACATCGAGGAACACCGCGCGCCATGGGAGGACCTCTAGCATCCAGTAGTTATGAAGCACCCCGAGGACGTAACCTGGCATACTTTATAATTAGTTCATACAAGAAGATATGGATAGAGTGGGGCCACTTTAAGCGTTTTTACTTTTATTCTTCACGTCTTGCCTCGCTTTCCTTGTTTTTCAAGCAAAAAAAAAATGCGCGCTTTAATCACAAGAGATTGCTCTCCTTGTTACCTTATTGCAACGCCTGGACTCGCAGGTTGAGGAGAGCAAATACTTTCGTTTTCTATAAATTTCATTGCGTAGGTCACACGTGGTACGGTGGAAAGTGTTTACAGGCTGATTCGCCTGGTGGGGATTTATTTTTTCGTAACTGCACGAATTAAGAGCCATTGCAATTTGGTGAAAAAGGCCTTGAATTGAAGCTTAAAAGCTGCATCTCACTTTGAACAAAGCTCTAAGCTGCGACTTTTGTCCTGGTTTAATGTTTTCACGGTAACTGCTCGGAAATTTTACACGCACCCAAACGGGACCTCGTGGCTGGTCGCGCCACGCCTTAGTGGCTGAGCTCACGCAGCGCGCAGTCACGAAGAATGCATGAGAAAGATGGCATGTGTTTCGAAATGCACTTGGCAGGTTGCCTCGAAAAGGCTAAGCAATGCTTAAAAAAGGAACAAGAACTGCAAAGTGCGCTAAACGTGGTTCGCGCTTAGCACATTTTCTATTCTACGCACATTTTTCCTCGCAGCGCTGGCAGCCCCGGCCATTGGTTGCGCCAGTCTTGTCTTCGTATCCACCGGAATCCGCCATATACCGTCCACAGCTATTCAGTTACGCTGGAAGCTAGCGTACACGACTATAGACACAGAGCTTTCTAACTAGACTGGCACACGCCAATGGCCGTGGTGTGACCCCCTGGGAGAAGCGTCTACCATCCGCCACACAAGTCGGCCAAGCTCATGTTTTTGACACGCATTAATCGAGAGTAGACAACGAAGACAGATACCAGGACACGCTGCAAGAAACAAATGACAGGCTGGGCGTTCTGCACGAATCGGTTTCAAGCCATGGGCAACGCAAAAAAAATTTTCGTTAATTTGTGATGTCTCGTTACTTCCTCACCTCTTACGTTTAGTGTGTTAGGGTAGTAATCTACCGCTAAACGTCGCAGCGTGGGCAGGATATTTGTCTCCTTCGTTCGCTTGATGTCTCCCCTGTGGTTCCGACCGAGGCACCTGCAAGCATTCTCTCGAGACTGCTTGGAGCAATAGCACAAGCACTTGTGAAACTTCAGTGAAAGGCAGTAACCGACACAAGCCTGATATATGGACCCCACGCGGCATGACAAACGGTGACCTCCGTTCCTTTTTACGAGGCTCGCTGCACTTTTTTTTTCGACTTCTGACGTGCCCTGCTCCAGAAGAGTGTAAACCTGGCGAGTTCGTAAGCATTCACATTGTTCGAGCGCTACAGACGACACGGATTTATTTTCTGTCTGTATAGCGCTTGAGGGGTGCAATTTCCTTCTTCCATGGCAGTACGTCTGCTCCCGCTCTCAGTAGCTCGTCTTTCCCATTAAGGGTCAAAATAAAAGAAATGTGTGCAGCTGCTTTATCAGGGTGAACCGACGCCCCCTCTGCGGAAGTGTGATTGGTGGAGCTGAAACGCACGCGCTTTGGTGTACCTTGGCTGAGTGTCGCTGTGTGTCTTCATTCAAGTTAAGCCCGGCGCTGTCGCGTTCCTTTCGGTGCGTCGTCCACTTGTTCCGCGACGCGGGGTGCCCGACACTTTCGCGAGCTCGAAGAGAGCGTTTCTCAGCCGACAACGTGCGCGGGTCTGCTGCCGGGCAGCTGGCAGTTTTCGATATTTACCCGGCGAATCGTGGTCCGCATGCGGTATATGAGCTTCCAGCGGAACTGGTCTCCGCCTTATCTTCGACACGCAAAGGACGGGGCGGAAAAGAAGCCAAGAAAAAAACGCCGAGGGGGGCGAGCGGGGCCGGAGATAGGTGGGATGAACTTTCTCGGATCGCGTCATGGAGGTCGCAGGGCGGCAGACCACCATCAACATGGCACGCACGTCAGCCGGCTCTCCTCGTGGGCGAGCTTTCTGGAACTCGACCACAGAAGCAGGACCTGGCACTCGCCGCCGCACTCTCTGCCCGACGGCTTTAGTCTCTGTTCCGTTTGTTAACCGGGACAGGGAATGCCGTTGCAATCGCTCGGAAGGAGTCCACGCAACCTCTGGCGCGCGCACGCGATGGCGAGATAGGGGGCCGAAGGCCATGACGGCACTCGCGGCCAGGGAAGCGCCGTACCCGTTATCCTTGCGCGCGTCAAGGCTACGCGCGGCCACGTCTCCTGCGCGCTTCCAGGGCGCTCGGCGAAGAACAGCGTGGGAAAGCGCGCGTCCAGCTCTGCGGTCGAACCCATCGGACGGGTATTAGCCGGCTGCATGGGGCATTTACCGACGATGATGGCGCAACGTAATTAAATAAAACGCGGAACTGGTTTGTGGGTTAGCGCAACAATTTCGCGTCCTTTCTCTCTTTGTATACCTCGAGGTTTGCAGCAAGGTGACATACTCCGTTATGCACTAAACGTCGCCTGCACTAACCTGTCTTGGCACGGATCGCAATAGCAACATTCCTCAGCATCGAAAGCACTGGGCAAACTTTGAGGTTTGCTGCGTCTCATGGTTAGTGTGCGTGCAACTACATTGTGCTTGCATTTTCTGCCTGTAGTAGTGACCATAACATACGAGGAAAGTGCGGCGCGTTCAGAAGACAATAAAGACGCTTGAAACTTAATTACGCCACGCTGCTAGTGCAAAAATTTAATTACAGAACCTGTTCTGAATACCCGCAACCGCTGTTTTTGGCGCCTAAAGAGCAAGCGCATCATAATTTCGATTTTTTTTACCTTATGTGCTGGTAGATTGTAGATTGGCAGATACGTTATCGCAGAACAAATATTCCGTTAGAAACTTTATTTGAGTTATATTAGCATACGCAGTGCAGTGATGTGCAAAAAGAGTAAGGCAACGTGACAACCGATTCGGTATTAAAATTTCGAACATATGCGCTTAAATACGAGAGTTTTATAAAACACGCAGAAAAGGCAGAAAGGTGAATAGTTAACTCTGGGATCTACTTCGCGCCAAGCACACAATATCCGCATAAAACTTCTGCTTTTTTGGTTTTTATTGACAGGCACCTCAAACGTAATTGCAGTACAGGATCAGGCATCGAACGTATGATTACCTTCATACTCACCAGTCTTGGCATGAGCGCAGAGGGCTGAAATGCGATGTTTCGTTGTGATGAAATGTCTGAGGTTACGACTCGGCAATTTTGGAACGCATCTGTGGGGACGCTTTCATCATTAGTGACACCGACAGATCTCAGTGACGCTTCAGAGGTGACACAATGAACGAATGCTGCTTCCACGAATTACGGTCTAGCGAGTTAAAGCCTTCACGTGCATAAATGAGGGACAGCTAGGACATGGAGCTAAATCTCAGATACGCAGGCTTGAGAAATACACGATGACTGAAGGCTGCAGCGCCCAGTGCTCACTTGTCAGTAAAGTGGCAATTATCGATATCCACGCATCTTTACCCTGAAGAAATATAATGCCTACTTGTCGTCGCTCAACTGACACCCGCTTTCCATCGAGCAGAACGGAGCGTTCCTATCATTCTTTCAGAATAGAGCCTCTGTATTGACCACTTGTTTCTGTAACTGGACGTTTTGAATGGAAGGCAGTCCTGAAATGGAAGGCACAAGGCAACGTCGGTAAGCTTCGTAAACCCTGTAGGTGCTCTCTCAAACATAAGGCGGCAATGATGCAGGTCTATTCGCGAAGCAGCCAGCTTGTACTAGTGTATGTTCCTTCTTTCAGCTGTGAAGTTCGTGGCTTTCTTCGATGTTCTTATACTGGGATAAAATAAAGAAAAAGGAAGAAGACAACAGAAAAGGGAAACGAAAACAACCTTTTCTGAGTATTCATAATAAGCACCTTCACTGCTTACCCACTAAAACAGGGAGAGAAAGGAAGGACACCTCCTGGGTGGCAATGTTTCGTACGTTTCACTTGTCAGCTATTCCAAGGAGCAAAATACATTTTTTGCGCGCAGTTTTCTTTGTAGTTGGACAAAGAAGACTGCCACATCTGGAGGCTAACTGGTGCTGCTGAGAAAAGGGAGCATTAGCTATGGGAGCAGAGAAAAGCCGCGTCTGTACTGGCGCACAGCAGAGTTTGTCCCACCTGGGGCAAGGGCATGGGTCTCGTAAACGCGTCCTAATTTCAACTCATTAGCAGCCGTCGCGAATATCGCGACCACCACTTCGTAGTCTGGCTCGTGCATCTGCGACCACGACAGAAGCTGATTCAAACTGGGGTTCAGTACTCAGAAGCGAGGTGGCAACCCTCAAGACTGCGACTTGGATGCAGCTCCTTCATATGAAGGCTTTGGTCGCGTCGTAAATTGAGCGCAAGCTTCAGAGCACTCGCAGAATCGTTATTCCGAAGGAAAAAAAAAAGAAGCTAAAGATCAGACAGGTTCCAAAGATCCGGTTTTCTTTACGCACGCAAACCTCCATTGCAGGTCTGCAAAACGAGCCCGCTTGCATGAAAGAGCTCGTGCGATTTTTGCATTTTTTTACTTCTCATGCACTGAGACGCTACAGCCAGACAACGGACCAATCTGTGCGCAGGCCATGCGGCGCACAACAAAGCTTGCAACCTGAAGAAGGACCCCGGCAACTGCGAGGACGCCTCCACCAAATGGTACTACGACAGCAAGACCAACGCGTGCAAGCTGTTCGTGTACGGCGGCTGCGATGGCAACGACAACCGCTTCGACACCGAGGCCAAGTGCAAGTCGGAATGCGTGCGTGAGTATGCGACCCCGTAGCGGAAAGTGTACGATGGTCTCGGTGGGCGTGACAGGGTATGCAGCTCATGACACAAGAAAACAACAACAAACAACAAAAAGTGCATGTGCTGTGCTCAGAAGTGTGCGGTCTTCACAATCTTCGCATTGAGTGTGTGATGCCAAGACTGTACTCTTCCTTCTTTCACTGCGTGGTGGTAGTCACGCAACTTACTTTGGCATTGTGGCTGCCACTAAAATTATGCCCACCCGAGTGTCTCAAAGATCTCCACTGTAGCCTGATGGTAGTGAAATCTAACACAAATGAATTATCGGCATGCCTCCAAAAAGAACTTTTAACGAAGCCAGTGCGTGCATATTGCGCGAAGTAACAAAGATCTAAGCACACTAATTAAACCTCGCGTAATGCTGAAAAACAAAAAAAAAATGTTGGACTTGGAGTTTGCTACGACGGAACGGGATTAACTGTGGGCCGTTGTGACTAGGATCAGTATCCAAGCGCTAACGTTTGCAAATTCAAAGAAAAGTTAAAAACAAGAAGTGGACACAATTGCGCTGAACTAACAAACCCATTTCCGAAGACAACTGAACTGCACCTTTTGTATTGTGGCAGACTGTTGACAAGCAAAAGAAGCGCTGTAAAATCGCCAGCTGACGTGATCGCAAAATGTGGTGTTGACTAGGCAGACAGTTCGCTTCGTAAAACGTTGCAGTAGTGCCCAGACGAAGCCTCTTGTCGAAACCTTGGCCAGAGGACAGAGGCTTCCTACCTCTCACCCGTTGTTCACCTTGCGCTTTCTAGGATGTCCATCTTCCCTCCTTTCTCTCCACTGCAGCAGTGCTGCGTCACACTGCGACGTGTTCGTATTGCGTTACTGACGGTGTGGTCGGAAGACAACTGGTCCTCGCTGCATCCAAACAAACATCAATCTGCACTTTCAGGGTTGCTGTCCTGCTTCCAGTAAGGGGCGCCATATCACAGAATTATTAGATGCATTTATCAACTAGACATAGAACAGCTATTCAACCTGTGTCCTTCAACCACACCGACAATAGGCGCTCCCTTTTTCTCTGCTAAGCTTGTCTGTGAAGGACCCATATCTGCTGGTATCTGAAGGCCATTTTCTTCAAGACGCTTCTGTGTAACGTGTAACATGGTCGCGGCTGGGACAAAACAGGAATAATTAGAGGCCTGCGGGAAACGGCTTTGTTCTGCACGGGTCTCAACTCAGAAACTCAGGTGAAAGAATGGTTATAAATGACTAGAGTTGGGCGAAAAGGTAGCGGGACGCACAAAGGCAGGATCTAGTCGCCATCGTTGTCTCTTTAACTGGCTGCGTCCCGTTATCTGGCGCTACATCGGACAAAAAATGGTTTTGTGATGCTGCCTTCACGAAGTCTGAGCTCGGAGGAGCCAATACTTTCGGAAGATTGTGCCTTTCTTAAAGTTGCAGGACCCGTGTACACAAGCATAAACTTCTCAGTACCTCCTCCTTCTTGCCCGAATAAGCTATTGCAGAATCTGGTCACGGTACCTGATGTTCTTGCAGGCATCGACATCGAAGATCGCCTCAACCTGGCGCCTGCTGGTCGTTGTAAGCAGGTGTTGGACTCCCACAATGGCCTGGTTAACGAACAAGGCCCTAGGGAGGGGTGCTGCGATTGAGTCACTGTCTAAAAGAGTATACAATCGAACGTGTTTCCTTGTAGGCTGCCTTCATGAGCTGACTGCCGACTATCGCTTAAGGTGGAAAGACTTCGTTCGTCTGCTGCCCAAACAGGCTCCATGCTGGTGGGTCACTGCGCGCCACTTGTTCTTCGCGGCCATACGAAGCCCTCTCATCCGCTTCACCGCAGCGCGCGAGCGCAGCAACAAAATGCTGGCAGCGTCGAGCGTGCACTAGGTTTCTCGGCGGACAAAGGGCGCCAAAAGCGAGCTGACTTTAAGGACCCTTGTAGCTCAACGAGAACTGTCCTCTTTTAATCACTAACGCTACTTTTATTTTCTGATGCACAAAAAATCACGGAGAATAGCTCACTGATGAACAGCAGTGAAGGCATTAGAACAATGGAACAATAAACTCGTCCCATAGTTTTTGAAGAAGGTTGGAATATTATTTCATTTAGTCTTTATTGCCGCCTATAGGTTCTGAATGAAAAAATATGATTATCGTAGGCACAGAGTCAAAGGTAACTGAATGCGGCTAGTCATATAATTTGCAGTGCTGGATTCCACAAAGAATTTAAAACGAACAAACTGACACAGGTTTAGTGGCAAAAAAACAATGACCTGAATTCGGACCTACTGATAGTTTTTCAACATGTTAGCTGGCCCAAGGTATTTCGTTTTCACGAATTATGTTATTTATTCACACGCAGTTGCTGCCCTGTCTAGTTAAGAACGAGGCGAAGAAAAAACACTTCCTTCGGTACTTTCACCGAGTCAGATGATGGGAATGCAGTCATGGCTTCTCGGTTTGCACAAAGATAAGCAATGCTACCAAGGGCATTTCGTGCGCCATGTTTAGCACCTGGAAAATGCGCACTTTGACTCCGCAGTAAAACTCTGTGCACCTCTGAGCACGGAAGTGCTCTATTACGCTCCTATATTTTGATGCTGATTCTGGGTTGCTTCAAGGGCAGATGAAGGGCAGCTTACCAGAAACATGCTTACAGAGACACGTCGGGCCTGCAAGGGACGAGGGTCACTTGCAATTTGCGCCCGGCAGCACTCGAAGGCGTCCACACGCCAGCTATTTAATTGACACGCGCTTGTACTAAACACCCGGCAGATTAATAAACTAGAAAACCCTCAGTTATCTAACAAGACGAGCTTTCCTCACGAGAGCACTACACTTTCCTGCTTGAGCTTCCTGCGTGCAACTGAGACGCCTTCATCAAAACATGCAAAACCTTGTCACCATGGCTCTAACCGAGTTCGCTCAAAACCCGTACTCAAGCGATGGCGAAACTCAAAGGAACAGAATCGGAAACGTGGCACTACGAGTAACTTTAGGCCAGGGCGGAAGCGATTCAGAACATCACGATGCCATTCGGCACTAAAACAGTGGAGACGCGTAATAGTAAAGGCGTGTCGCCCTGCGCACTCGCACGTGGATTATTCTCTGTACAATGTGCAGTACGGAAAAGCCTTTAGACCACGTGGTTGGTATACACTCGCGCAACGCGCACACCGGGTCAAGCTATGACCACGGAAAGAGTTCCAGTAAAAGTGGACGACAGTCGCAGTGTTTCCGGTTTTGTTTTGAGGGATTTCCTCGTCGTACGAGTCACATCCACGCATGTGCGCCTAACATCACTCACAAAACATTGAGCATGTTCTGAAGTGGTATCGAGGGTATTTACGTAACTTTCATCGCATTTATTTATAATATGCTAATTTAGTTTTCTTATACCACTGAAAAACAGCCAATTTGAGTGCGGCATCTTAATCACACAAGCTGGCGTGCATTGAAAACATTCACATTGTAGACATTTCGCTCTCAAGCGACAAAGAGAAACAAGGCATAGAGAAACATGGATGTTAACAATTGAAAACGCATGCTCAAATGAATCAGATCGGGCACGACAATGCACTTTCAGTCTGGTAATGTGAAAAAAAAAATGCGTTAAGCAGTGTAAACAATCTTACAAGCCCCATTTAGAAAACAGTTGAACCTTGTGCTTCAGTATTATTAGTTCTGAACAAGTTCATGTGCGAAAACAAAAATAAGCGAGATGTTTGCAGCCTTACATTTTTCACTTATTTTTTTTCCACCTTTTGCCACATGTCCTCTGACAACTGGTGTCTCAGAGCGTTTTTTAACAGCAGAGCAGTTAATAGCTGATGACTATTTTTGCACCATCACTTATGTTTCGAGGCTAGCCAGGTATTTGTTCTTTATAGTTCCTAATAGTCAATTTTTTTCCGTTTTTTTTTAAACAACATGCAGCACTCAAAAGCTTTTCCTTGCTTCCTTGTAAATATTTTCTTGTTACGAGCTTGGCATTCTGATCAGCCGATGTAAGGTGAGCGGACTCTGTTGTATTTCCGAGGCAGCACACAACCAAGTTAATCGAAGCATGCAGTTGACAGATATTACACCAACCATGTAAAAGGACGTAGCACGTTCCGGTCATGATTAAAAAACTGACGGCCAGACACATCCAACCCCAACAGCTTTAATATTTACAAATGGAAGGTTGACGTCTGTAGCAACGTCACGTCGGCAACCAGAGATACTACTTGGACTTTTCGCCAAGAATGGGGAATCCTTATGCTATCCTAAACTTTCTACCCATATCTAGAGTCTTGATTTGACTTTCAACAAAGTCTTCTTCTTTCTCTTCTGCCCAACCAGGCTGAAATGCTGAAATGGCGGCTTTCTTAGCTAGCTCACCCCGAGGGAAGAAGCTCAATGAAGAGCCTTTCAGCACTATTAATTATCGCTTCGAGTTTCAGGAATGAACGCTCATATCGGCATGAGACTGAATCTATGAAGAATACATAGGCATGGTCAAATTCTCTCAGGCGACGCGTTTTTGGCAGTAGAGTCAGGATCGTGGATTCACTGGTACGATGCGGACGGCACACTTCTAATTTGCAAGGGGTTCTATCGAGGCACCCGATCTTGGGTGCAGTCGCGGCCGCTTCGGGTTGGGCTGTATGCAAAGGAAGCCTTGTATGATAAACAATCATTGCATCAGAGGCTGAACACGCGCCTGTCTTTGCGTCACCATATATAGAGTTTCGTTCCTATTCAACTGGGATATTTGTCGCCTATGCGACTCATTTTTTCTGAGTATAAGCACTACAAGGTCGCTGTCTCTCATTACCCATAAAACAGTGGCTTCATCGTCTTCCATCGTGCACAGGTTCCTGCCGAACAAACCATATGATAAACGTAAGACAGGAACAATATTTAATCAAATTGTATGGCGCTTTTGTCCACGTAGATGAACGAAGGGAAAGAAAATATTGCATGGTTAAATACAGCCGCATATCAGTAAGTTAACCCAAAGTTTGTTTTTCAATCGCTCAAGCTTGAAGGTAGAGTAATATTCTAAAAAAAAAAAAGGGATTGCAGTGTGCACTCATTCGCGTTTTTTTACCTGCATCGGTCACAGTAAAGTAACTTATGACTTAGGGCGCGACGAAAAATTGGTATTCCGTCTAAAGGCGACTGCAGCCACAATAGCGCTCTCAAACATCTTCCATAAACGATGGAAGTGGGAGGAGCAGCGCAAGAGCAACGGAATAAAGGAAGAACAAATGCAAGTGCTGTAAAGCGTACACAAGTGAAATCCGTCACACGCGCCAAACTCCTTAACACCCTCTTGTCTCAGTGAGAGCACAACGGCACGCTTCCATGTTTTAATCAAGGCCGCAAAGAACAGCTTGCGCAGTGAGCTTCGTCCCGGACACACAGCACGTCTCACAACCGCGCGTCAAACTTTTCTCAGTCAGGTACTCAGAATAGGAGCGCCATCAGATAGGGACGCAAGCAGGAAATGCGAGGGCCCTACAGTCTGCACAAGGCCCTTCCGAGCTCATAGTTCAAACGGAATCGGGCTGCAGGTACCCCGACGTAGCTCGTTCACGCCGCACTCTGAAACGAGAGAGGGAAGAGACGCTGCTTACGGGGGGGCAGGCGCACAATGCGCGGCATTGCGAGCAGGCCAGGGCAACTGCGACTGGCCTCGAGGGACCAACGCTGGCTTTTTTCTTTTGGCCCAGATCCCCACAAGACGACCAGCGGATAGGGGCGGCAGCAGCAGAGCCAGCCTCACTGACGGCAGCGGCGATCCGGTTCGACACATTAAAGACTGCTTGCACATGGTCCTGGTCCGAGTCTGTGCCTCTCACCAGAGCTGATGGTACGCGTAATAAGGGTACGCCCTCCGGGCAACAACAGGGCCCGACTGGACGCGGCGAGCAACGGCGGGAATCCTCGCGCGCTCGATGACCTCGACCGAGCTCGTAGACTCTGTTACCACGCTCGCCATGGGCTGGCCGCCGCCGCCGCCCCAGTACGGGTACCAATAGTTCCAGGGCCACTGCACTGGGCTTAGCTGGCGCCCCGAGGGCTGCCGCAGCACCTGCACCTGCCGCGTCGGACTCAGCTGCACCACCGACGTCTGGCTCGTCGAGCGCCGGGAGCCAAGCGCGTTCTGATTGCCAACCATGTTGAGCGAGACCACGCGCTGTACCTGGCGCCGACTGGCCGGAGCGGGGACCGCCACGATCTGAGGTTGTCTAGGCTGCATCAGCTTCTGGGGAACCCTGATCTCAATTGTGGACGTCTGCTGCTGAGGTGGTGGTGGCGCGACGACCGCCACTGGCTGCGCCACCTGTTGGCCTTGCGGGATCTGGATGTGCAGCGTCTCTACAGTGTGCGTGGGTGTCTTAGCCGGCTGCACCACCACTGGCGGCGGCGCCAGCTCCTGCTGGTTCGGGATGCGGATCTCCAAGAAGTCTGTCTGGTCCACGGAGCCCGCGGGGCTGTCGCCCGTTCGAGTGGTCGTTATACGGATGACGGCGTCCTCCGAAGCAGTCTTCGGTGGCGTCTTTGGTGGCGTGGGTGCGGGTGTGACGCTCTTCGCCGGTTCCGGAGTCGTTGTCTTGGATAAAGAGGAGTCGGACGATTTTTCCGACTTACTCTCCTCTCCGTCTTTCTTGCCTTTCTTTTTCTTCTTCTTCTTTTTCTTGCCCTTCTTTTTGCCTTTTTTCTTGCCCTTCTTGCCTTTTTTGCCCTTCTTTTTGCCCTTCTTATTCTTCTTTCCACCTTTCGCGGCCATAACCGCCAGCAGAGTAGACACCACAGCCGCCACTACAAGCAGAAAGACAAATGCTAACAGCGAGTCCACAAAACCATCGCATGTTGCGCTCATGGTCTTGTCCACCACATTGTACACAGGCCCGCAGTTGCCGATGTGCCGATCAATGGTCGGCCCGTGAAAGTACTCCTTGTAGTACTTCGGCAGCATAGTGAGCAGCATGCGACGGTAACTGGTGACAGCCAGGCGTTCTGTAGCGTCCTCCAGGTCAAGTCTTTCCCATTTTTGAAGGAAAAGTGAGGTCTTGCGGCGTGTGCTTTCGCTGAGTGAGCGCTCCTTAGAGAGACTTGTGCGCAGCGATGTGATGAACGTCGTCACGTTGACATCGTCAGCGCGCAGCATGGCGACGTGCCGGTCATGGACGAGAAACGACGGCATCCGCTGGGCCAGCTTGAAGGGCTCCATGTCCAGCGAGGGAGCTTTCGAGGTCCTGTGGCCAGCGTCCATGTCTTGGCGCACTTCGGCTGGTATGCTGAGGTCTGCTAGCGTGGCGTCTCCGTGACTGCATTTACTCAATATTTCACTGGGGTGTATGCCACGAAACATCGAGGCTCGCTCGTTGAGGGGCCAAAGTCGTACTGCAAGCATGTTGAGGACTGTGAACGATCCCTGCCTGTACGCATCGCAGAGGTAGCACTCGCCCACTGCGCCGTATGGAAAGAGTTGTAAAGCTACGTACAAGGCCAACACCACAAATATGTACAAGAAGAAAGCACAGTAAATGAGCGCTACACCGGACACGTGCGACCGGATGTTCCGTTCCTCAGGCTCCTCTTCAAAGTTGAACTGTGTCATGGCTGCTATAGCGAATGGCACGAGAACAGCGACGATTAAAATGAAGAAGAAAGGTACAATCCCAAACATCGCCGTAGAGCGGAACCTGTCCCACCAGCCAGTTTTGGAACCGTATGACATCAGTCTGCTGAATGCTCTGTCCAAGCCGTTGAGAGTCTCTTTCAGTTCAGCTTGCGCGCTGGCTTGCATGCTTTCGTGGACTTCTTTCTGCAGCCTGTGAACTAGTTTTCTCCTCTCAGTAGCCGTGTTGTTCCCAACCAAACTGGCCACCCGGTCACACAGCCGTTCTCGGTAGTCGTTCACTCGAGCGAGACTTTTGCTCGTCTGCAGAAGGCGGCGCCCCTGCTTCTGAGCTCCATCCTTCACGAAGAGCATGCCTATCTCCCGTACGCTCTGGGCGCAGTCGCTGACGTTGATGGCGTTGTGAAGCATCAGGTCACTGTGCAGGCGAGCTTTTAGGAACCGACTGAACGCTTTCTGGAAGTCGTCCTCAAGTTCTTCAAGGCGGCGCCGTTTCTTGCGCTCGGCTGCGTCCATCTTCTGGTTGATGGTGTTGGTTACGAAGGCTGCAAGGTCCTTGGCTGCCATTTCTTTGACAACAGGCAGGGCGTCGATGGCAATACTAAGGTCACTGCTGCTTTGATAGAGCAGAAAAGCCAACACAAAGTCTACGGCTGCCAGGAACAATGTCATGGACATGGTGATGGTGTAGGCAGTCTTGGAAAATGGCGTAACCTCCTGAAAGTCGTCTCCACCGCAGTATCCCGCCCAGCGCGCTGCCACGACGACTACACCGCCGATGGCCACCAACGCCAGGATAGCGTTGCCGATCTGTACTACCATGCTGATGCCATGCTGGTAATTGTCCAAGATATCCAAGAAACCGTTGGGCTCCCTCCCCAGCTCCAGGAAGAAGTTGATGTCCCGGGGCCTATACTCCAGCTGGCTGATGAAATTGCGCATGTAGTAGACGGGCGCCTGGTAAGGATGAACCGGATTCACGTCCATGGTGTACGCCAGTTGACTGGACTCCTGCGCCGGCGGCCCGGGACCACGACCCATCAGGCTGCCGCTCTTGAGCAGGAGTAAAAGGGCCACCGTGACAAATGCAGTTGTCGAAGTGGTCATTTTAACCACCAGCTACATGGGCCGCGTAGCCGCCGCTGGACTCCAGCGTTCGCCACGCGCGGCCCGGCAGGCGCGAGAGAAAAATGGGCTGCTCTTCTACTTCCTTCTCTACGAGGACATGTGCAGCGCCAGATGCGGCCTATAATCGACGCTTGAGATGGAGAACGTGCAACAAGGCACGTTGCGTAGATGAAATTCTAAGCAGAAAAAATCATTAGAAAAAATTCGCCGACGATTGCGCTTCTCGGTAATTCGATTTTTGAGGGCAGCTGCTGCGGTACTCTTTCTTTTTAGAGGTCTGCCATGAGGCGTAAGTTCAGAAAGGGGGAATGGAATGGAGGATATCGAAAGTTAGAAGAAGGATCAGTTTCGGCGATGTAGTCGCATAGGCTGCTGGTGTACTGATTGTTCATAGTCCACTTCACACAGTCACCTTCGCGGTTCCACCGCAGGCACACCTCCCTGAGGAGCCGTTTTCTAATAGGGGCCGTCGGTGGGCAAGTCCACAACAGGTGCCGCACATCACAAATGTCCGGTGCGGCGGCGCAGTGACGGAGGCGGTTCTGGGTTTTGACTTGGGCAGCTCGCATAGCGTTCCGCCGCCGATGAGCCTCGCTTCAGGCGAACGGCCAGCGCGCTTACAGAGCGCGCTACTGTGGTGCCATCTTAGCCATCTCTGGGGAGCGACGCATTTCTTATCGGTGATATCATCGGCGAGCAGACGATGGCGCGCGCTACTTTCCTCTTCACGCTGCTGCTATTCTCTCCTCCTCCGCTTTCCTCCTCGCGCTCTCTTTGCTATCACCGTCTTTCCTCCTCCGTTGCGCTCCGTGCGTCGTTACGCCGAGGCCGAGGCACGCCGCTCAACGCAGGAGCGGGCGCTTAAGAGCTGCGCTATATCATTATATTTCACATTTGTCGCAGCTTGCAACTTCTGAGTGTGTGTGTGTGCGTGTGCGTGCGTGCACGTGCGTGCGTGCGTGCGTATGTGTGTGCCTGCGTGCGTGCGTGCGTGTGTGTGTGTGTGTGTGTGTGCCTACGTGCGTGCGTGCGTGCGTGCGCGCGTCAGCTTCTTCGCAAGTGTCGGTTCATCACTCGCCATATTAGGACTGAGAGATGCTGCACGTACCAGGTATCCGCTCTGCTGCGATGGTGCCAACATTTGCATATATCATATTTTTTTCTGACTTCATTTCGATTCTCTACGAAGGTTGCTCTTCATAAACTAGGTTCCTCACAACCCTGTTGGCAGGTTGTGACGACATCCGATGGTCACGTGTCCTCTCTCGACCAATCATTAATTTAATTGCCACCTGCCACGGTGGGCGCACAGGCCTGTAGACAGGCTGTCACATGCCGCGATTGAGAGGCTGTGATGACGCCACAGGGTCCGTGTCCTCAACCCTAATGCCATCGCATTAAAAGCATAGCCGAACAAGGAAATGCGCGGGGGAAGTGTGGTAGATGTGTTCATTGGTATTGAAATGCATGTTTTAACCGCACAAGTAAGCGGGGACACAGGAAGAAGAGACAGGACAAGACGCGGTGTTTCCTCTTCGTGCGTCTGTTTGTTTGCGCCGTTACAATATCAATCAATCAATCAATCAATCAATCAATCAATCAATCAATCAATCAATCAATCAATCAATCAATCAAATCTTGTTTATTTCACAAAAGTGAAAAGGGGAAGGGAAAGCTGTACAAACACAGTTTGAGTCCTCTTCAAGCAACACTCACAAAGATATTTGATAACGGTGCACACAGGTTATATAATCGTCAAACCACAATTATTTACCTGAGCAACCTGAGGTTTTCCCCTCCCTTGTTCATTTTGTGATCGCCAAGGACCATCTACCACACCCTCTCTCTACCAATGATACACATAGACATTTATAGGGTAAATAACAGGGATATTGTTACAAAGAAAATGTTAGAACTGAAACGTCATTCACACATACAAGCACGGGTGATACCTCACGATGACAAAAAATTTTCAGTGATTACAAAAATATTAAAAAAACGTTGATTACTGAAAGATGTCACGTCTGCGTCCCTTAAAATGAAATCATTGAGCATGCTAGGTAATGCGTGTGAAATGCGTTTCCGCCCATTCTCTGCCCATTCCGCCCATGAAATCTTCCAGAACACTTGATGACGATGAGGATAGAAGTTAGAAGTACAATACAGTTTGAATTTATTTCCGTAAGACATGGTGGAAACGAGGTAAAAACCGCATTTCGCAGTGGGTCACGCGACAAAGTACCTAAATACAGCCTAAGCAGAACAAGATAGGCGGACATAAGACAGCAAAACGTTTTTTTTTTATTTTGACAAAAATAACTGGGTAAGTAGGGCACACAGAAACAAAGAAGAGAAGTATTCTAGTCATACATAAGTAAGAATGGCAGCGACCAAAGAATGACATGAAAACAAACTTATAGGAAGATAAAAACACTTGAAACACGTGAAAAACAAAATTACCACTCTGAAGGCAGTCGGATGATGAACAAATAAGAGAACATACCTTAACAAACGTGCTCGTGATGCAGTCAATCGCGTGTGAAAACTGAAATTATTAAAGTAGGAAGATTTTTCCGAGCTTAAACTGCTGTACCGTTAAAAAACAGCCTTAAATTATTTTGTAGGCAGCCAGAAGACATCAATGTACTATTTAGGTAGGTGTTCAGTAGATGAGGAATGTTCTAACGTAGAGTTCGCGTTGCGTAATTTGTGCGATCAGGATAAATTTTCCAATGCACCGGATTTCGTGCGTCGTGACTTAGTGTTTTTAATGGAAAGTTCTGCTAGGCTCATTAGCATATTAGGGTTTGCATTGCGTTCTCTTATCAGTGCTGAACATAAATTATAGCTATAGATGTCTTCAACCCGTACTAATTATAACTTTGGAAAATGTTCTTCTTTACTGCTCTCATATGGCGAGTATAACTCTTATAATTTTGCGTTGTGACCTGACAAGCTTTTGTATGTTGCTTGTTGTGGTCGTTCCACAGACCGTAGTGCAGTAACTTAAGTGGGATAAAAAAAGAGAATTTTACAGAACCAACATTATGCTTCTTGGGATGATGATGATGATAGTGAATTCTAATGGCGCAAGGGCATCTGCGGCCGAAGAGCGCTATGGCACAAGGTATTTGCATTTTTTCAAGGTAGGGGTCAAAGACCCATTTTCCTAGCATTTCACCCTAATTAAGCCGAGCGCCAGGCCAAGGGAAAGCTTGCACCCATTGCATCACCGGTGGGTACCCGGCGGCACTGGGGATCGAACCTCGCACCTACCGCGTGCGAGGCGGATGCTCAGCCACTAGGCCACCGCTTCTTGGGAGGAAATGTCTGTGTTTATATTGAATGTCCTCCACTGATGCAAGCTTTAATGATATATAATCTATATGCTTGCCCCAGGACATGTTTAAGGTGAATACAGCTCCCGAAGTTCTGAATTCAGGCAAGGTTTATATTTCATTGTTGTTCAAGGTTAGTGGTATAGTTCTCTGCAAGTCCGCAAAAATTAATAAGGCTTCTTGACCTCTCCTAACTGCACTTTTAAAGGTATTTATTAGTTTATAAGCATACACGTCAGTAGCCTTTATTATGCTGCTTTCATAGGAGAGGCTGTGTGTGTTCTGCAAAGCAAAAATTTTGTACAGCCCGGATAGCTTTCTTTTGCAACAAGATGAGCATAAGCAGATTATGTGATATGTTTCTCCAGATTAGTGTGCAGTAATTGAGATGTGAGTGAAATAAGGAATTGCAAAGGAGTCTTTTTGTATTGGCTGGCAACAGATTGCGGCACCTATTAATATTCCAACGGCTTTCCGCGCTTTTCAACAGACTATATTTGCATGTGCGTTCCGGGTCAAATCCTCCGAAAATACTACGAGGAGAGTTCTAACCTATTTTTATCTTTTTATTTCAAAGCAACCTAGTGTCCAGTACTAGTCGCCAAGTCGAAGGAGGGAGATATATATTGAATGATTGCAGGAGAGGTGTGCCTGGCAGTTGACCTGGCATGCTACTCCAAATGAGGCCGCCTGCATGTGTTAAATGTGTGCACTATAGCAAGAAGTGGAATGACGCACGGGTCATGCTTGCGCAGAAATGGACAAAGTAACCTGACAAAAAGACGCGACGACCGAAAACTAATGGTGGCACCGTGCAGAGGCGAGATTACGAAGCGATGACACCGCCACCAGACTGGAGACAAGCGCGACATCATTGGTGTTAGATGAATCGATAGGGCCTTCGCTTTGTTGTCACTCGTATCATTCCTGCGACCCGTCCCTGGGCGTCTTCTTGACAGACTTATCACTGCAGACTTTTCACCGTGACAGACTTATCACTGCAGGGATATTTCGCGGAAGCGACACGAAAGCAGCCCTCGGGGACAGGTGTTTATCTCGTTGCTGGTTCATTTTCCTTGTAGCTCCATGGAGTCACCTACAGTTTCTGGACGTGGCTGCTTAATTTCAGGTTGGTTTGTCCGTGACAGCGCATCAGCGTCACGTGAAGCACGAGCACAAAAAGACGAAAATATTACCTGCTTAAGAATAGATACATGCGGACTTTATTAACACTTCCAACAGCCTTCTTCGCGTCTCAGAAGTTGAAATGACGATGAATTTTTATGGCGCAAGGCCATCTGTGGCCAAAGAGCGCCATGGCACAAGGTTTCTTCTTCTACTCAAGGTGGGGTCAAACACCCATTTCCCCCAAGCAATTCACCCTAAAGAAGCCGCGAGCGCCAGACAAGAAGAGCTTGTGCCCATTGTACCACCCATGTGTGCCCGGCGGCACTGGGGATCGAACCCCGCACCTCCCGAATGCTAGGTGGATGCTCAAACGACTTGGCCACCGCGGCAGTTCAGAAGTGCAAATCAACTGCCCTAGCGTTCAGTCTTCCTTGACTAAGATGTTCTCACCAACTAGTCTGCACCAACTAGCCTGTAAAAACATACTCGCAAGATGTTCTCGTTTTGCTTTTCGCGTTTCTTTTGGCGCTGATAGTATACACAACGACCTCGAACGCGTGTCCTTGAAATAAAATAACACGAACCAAAAAGAAACAAAAATAACACGTCTTGATATGTTTTCTTTGTAGTAATAAATGGCTATTGAGAGAAAATAAACATTGTAAGGACGCACTCGGCCATATCTGCGTGAAAACATGGGGCATCGGTGCTGCAAGGTGCTAAGGAAACCGCAGCACAACGACCATTTGTGAGGGGAAAAAAAGATAACTCCAAGACTAAGTAAGAACTGTCGACGATATCAAATACGGCAACAAGAACGGCATCAATAGAGAAAAAAAGAGACGAAGCTAAGGAGAAGAAGATGCGCCGGATTTTGGGCACCATGGTGGCGTCATTGACGGAATTGACAAAAGATGTGATATTTTTGCACATCATCATTTGGAGACGCTAGGATAGCGTTCTTTTCTTCTCATGCCGGTGTTTAGTTGCGGGGGTTATTTACCTATTGGCAGTAACAGGCAACGAGTTCACGGCTGGAAATGTCTGCAACATATAAAGCTGGAAGCGCTCTTCTGGCCGTAAAATTATTCTTCCTTTGAGCGTAGTTTCTACACAGTATGTTACACCTATAAAGATGGCACGCAGTGTGCCACATTATCGCATCGTTTTGATCATTTTCATCGAACTGGGACAACAGAAATTGCAAAGAAGATAAATTTAAGTACCACTCTCTGGCTGGAATAAAGTTTTCTGACCTGAAACGGTGTACTGTGTGTTTATTTCACTAAACGGTGAGCGCAGAAGTAATGTGGACATTTCATCCTACGAGACTTGTGATCGCCGCTACAGATAAGCAGGTTACGTATGTCACGTGTGGCGACGCAGGTACAGAATATTAATACAACCTGCTGTCTGAAGCTGCAGACTAAAGCGCACGCTAGAGCGAAGATACGTGTCTGTGCATTTCTTTTGCTTTCGAACAGGGATAAAGGCATGGTCCTTATTAGAGACCCTATTTGAACGTTGCCACTGATCACAATCTATTTCTGGTTACGGGACCATACCACGACTGTGAAGAATACATTGCCAGTGGCCGCGTACATCTGCGACGCACCATCACCGTGGCCGGAGCCCTCGTTTGCTGTGACTGCTCGTGACAGGTGGGTACACACACACACACACACACACACACACACACACACACACACACACACACACACACACACACACACACACACACACACACACACACACACACACACACACACACACACACACACACACACACACACACACACACACACACACACACACGCACGCACGCACACACACACACACACGCACGCGCACGCGCACGCACACACACACACACACACGCACGCACGCACGCTCATTCAAGCACGCACGCACAAGCACATACGCACATGCACGCGCACTCACGCACGCACACACACGCGCGCACACATACACACAGCCACATACACGTGCGCACACGTACACACACCCACATACACGCGCGCACACACGCACAATCACACGACCGCACGCACACACACGAACACAAACGCACACACACAAGCACACAGCACAAGCACGCGCACACACGAACGTACACATACGCACGCACACACGCGCGCACGCAAAAGCACGCACACACAGAAGCACGCACGCGCACACGCGCACGCCCACACGCGCACGCACGCACACCCATACATACGGACGCACACGCACGCACATGCACGCGCACACACGCACACCCACACGCGCACGCACGCACGCACACCCACACATACATACGCACATGCACACACAAGCACGCACGCACATGCACGCGCATACACGCACGTACACACAAGTACACACATCCACGCACAAGCGCGCGCACACGCACGCACACACGCCCACTCACACACACACAAGCACGCATGCACACACACACACTCACACAAGCACACGCAAATGCACGTGCACACACGCACGTACACACACGCACGTACACGCACACACATCCACACGCGCACACCCACGCACTCACACACACATGCATGCACACACACTCAGACACACACACACATAAGCACGCACATTCACGCGCACACACGCACGTACACACACGCGCGGACACACACACACACGCAAGCACAGAGGCGCACGCGCACACATACACGCACACTTGCATGCACGTACATAAAAGCACACACACACACAAGCACATACGCACATGCACGCGCACGTACACGCACGCACAATCACACGAATGCACGCACACACACGAACACAAACACACAGCACAAGCACGCGTAGACACTAACGTACACATACGCACGCACACACACGCGCACGCACAAGCACGCACACACAGAATCACGCTCACACAGAAGCACGCAGACGCACGCACGCGCACGCACACCCACACATACGCACGCCCACACGCACGGACACCCACACATACGCACCAACATGCACGCACGCAGATGCACGCGCATACACGCACGTACACGCAAGTACACACATCCACGCACAAGCGCGCGCACACGCACGCACACACATCCACTCACACACACAAGCACGCACGCATGCACACTCACACACACACACAAGCACACGCAAATGCACGTACACACACGCACGCACGCGTACACGTACACGCACACACATCCACACATACGCACGCGCACACCCACGCGCGCACACGCACGCACACTCACACATGCATGCACACACACACTCTCACACACACACACACTACAAGCACGCACGCACATTCACGCGCACACACGCATGCACACACACGCGCGAACACACGCACACGCACGCACACAGACCCGCACATACGCACACACACGCATGAACGCACATACGCACGCACATGCACACACAAGCACACACGCACATGCACGCGCACACAAGTACACACACCCAGACACGCGCTCACACACGCCGACGCAGGAGAGTCGCTGTGCTTCACATGCAGCAGGGCAGCCGTACTGACAATCAAACGCGCTGCGGCCGCTGGTCACTGTTGTGGAATATGACAAAACAGCCATAGGCACTTTATAGTGGTGCATTCAGAGCACTGAAAGAGAAAAGAACAATAAACATAATAAAAATATCAAAGGAAGAATGCAAATGATGACACTGAATGACAGGAACAGTTAATGGTAAGGAGACGGTTTGTAGTCCCATTGAGCACAGCAGTTTCACCTGAAACTTCTGTGCTCAAATACATCTGGACGGCATGGCTCCACGGTGTTATACGTACTATCGCAAAGGAAAGAACTATCGTTCTATCACCGTTTCACCTGGGTGGCAAGAAAAAGACGCTAGAGTCGTTCGCGATGGATTCTAGGGCGACTCTAACGTCTTTTGTTTCGGTCCGAAAGCAACACTACGCGAGTCGCCGAGCCATTTCGCGGAGCTGACGCAAGGCCATACTGCGCATGCGCGAGGACGGCGCACAGCTGGCGCGCCGCCGCTGTCGCTGCGCGGGTGACTCAGAGGTGCCGCCGCCGCGCTCGCCAGTTGCGCATGCGCAGTAGCGGCGCATAGCTAGCGTGCCGGGAACGCTCTCAATCGCCTCTCTCTCTCTCCTCGTTGCTTTCGCATTCCTCCAGGTTTAATCAGAGCTAAACCACTGCCAATTTTGTGGGTGTATACATATGTGTGCATCTACAGCCCGCGTGTGTTAAATTACATTGTGCCCGCCTTGTCCCATCGTGCCTAAAGAGGTCCACATGGCGGAAGTCCCCCGCAATTTCCACATTTTTCCTTACAGCTCAGGCAAAAGCGCGATTAAAAGAAATTCGAGCAGCGGAGCGCGTAGGCGCCACGTTGTTCGCGTTTTTTCCGATCGCTATAGTACACACAATTCGCCCAATTGGGCTTAGTTTGAACGGTGACACGTCCGATGCACGGCTTTGTCTCACGGACCGTCCAAGCGGCCGAAGCTTTCTTCTCTCGCTTCTATTCTGGAAGCTTGGCAGTGTGCGTAGTCCTTCTGGCCGCTTTCGCGTCTTTAGGCCGTTCCAGATCTTCTCTTAGCTGGACAGCGCTCTTAGCCTCATTCGCCATTTTTGGTGGTCTTTA
Organism: Amblyomma mixtum; assembly: GCF_055824585.1. Lineage (NCBI taxonomy): Eukaryota > Metazoa > Arthropoda > Arachnida > Ixodida > Ixodidae > Amblyomma > Amblyomma mixtum. The sequence goes on from NC_143014.1 coordinate 31,046,980, forward strand.
CGTTCCGCTGTGTCAGCCAATTTATTTTTTTTTAGCGCTTGCGCGTGCGCAGCAGACAATGTAGCAAACGACACCGCTGCGCCCAGCGTCACTACTGGCTGCGCCGTCGGCCAAGGACTCCCAGTAGCCCTTGCAAAAAGCACGTGACTTCCGGCACAAACTTCGGAGTGCAGCTCGGATAGCGGGGGGCCTCTCCTGGCTTTCCTTCCTCCATGTATGGAGCTCTTCCTGACGGATTCACAGCGTACGTCGTCAGCATCCAGCCATGTGACCGGATATTTAGTCATGCGAACATGCTGAGACACGGGTCATCACATGACCAGCGCTGTCGTCCGTGTGACCAGCGTTCAGGCACGTGACTAAGCGCCCGTTCCGAGCGCTGGTTGCAGTTTAGGCGGCCAGAAAGCAGGAAGGTATTCGCCATTAGCAAGACAGGCAGCAGTGCAGCGACAGCTTCCAATGAGTTTAGCGCGTCACACAGCAGAACTTAAACACTTGATAACTTTTTTTTGTAGATACTGTTCGGAAGTAAAGTTTTGGAACGTTGCGGATAAGCTATATGTCCTGTTTCTGGTTTGCCTCGATTTCCAGATGACGTTCGCCTTAGTTTGCTGAGATTAGTACCTAAAAGAGTCGCATGCTTAAAAGCATGGGATTCAATGGTAATTCACGCAAGTACTGCGTAATCAGGGCGTTGAGGAGATATTTGTAAAGCCACAAGGCAATATCTGTGCCGCAATAAAGTTTGTATCGCTCTCTGTATCTATAGGGACTGCACGACACAACCATAACCCTGCACAGGAAAAGTCATACAACGCGAATCAGAAAGGTAGTCACCCAGGGTGGCGCAGTCTCGTCGCTGTTATTAATAGCGTGCATACAAGAGGTATTCAGGCCTGTTGGAGTGGAAGATTCACTTGAAAGGCGCAAGTAAAACCCGGATATATCGAACTCAAAGGGGATCACGAAATAGTTCGATATATCGATAAATCTACATACAAAAGATGACCACTGGATAAGCTTTTCTGAAAACTGCGCACTGGCAGCCCGCCGGCTCGCTAGGTGCTACTAGGCGTAACTTGCGTCGCATTGAAGTCGCAGCGGACGGCTTTTTGTAACTAGACACTCCCTATCCTAATTTGCCTAATCCTGCCACGAGTACACTATAAACATAATAATCGCTTATTAACACTGAGGTGCAGTCGGTTTCAGCAACGTCTTCGTCAGCGAAGCACACAAAATGAGGTGCGCAGCTGGGATTTAGTTATGTTGGCTTCACCGCAAGACAGGAGTGTGGTGTGGAAAATGAGCGCAATGGATCGAAAGCTACCCCCGAACACACCTCACGTTCACCTTGCCGCATGTTTCAAAGCCCTAGCGCTGGCAGCAGGTGCCCAAGGCCCATCTCCGCAAGCCGACCCATCTCCACACGCGAAAAGTGATCGAAGATCCGTTTAGGTGAAGCGCCCCGTGCAGGGGCATGGGCGCAGTTCTACATATCGAACAACTGGCGAAGTTGGACTTCGATATGCTGCGCCACTTTTCTGTGCTTTTACACAGGACTTTTGAGGGGGTAATCTGTGTGTTGGATATGGCCAATAATTTGAAATATACGGACTCAATGTATCCGGGTTGGACTGTACAAGTGCATAGCATTAAAAATATCTAGTTTACTTATGCCAATATCCTCCTAAGCACGAAGGTGAAGAACTACTCCACGCCAGGAATTACACCTTGATGTGATATGAAGGATCTCGATAAATTGTGACACTGAAGAGGTGGCGTCCTAACAAGAGCTTCTAACTATCACGGCGAAAGCCATGTTGGATGCGAGCGAGACGTCCATTTTAGACACCTCTATGCTAAATTTCACCCATATGCTGTAGAAGCCGCCTTCAATAAATTTCTAAAGTTCAGAAGTGGCTGCGACAGCTTGCGCCAGGGCTGCCAACACTTTTCCTAAGCCCTGCCACTCCTCCAGGGTGTAAATCTCGCCTCCATGGCGGAAAAATCTTCAGTGAATTTCTCAAGTTCTTCCAGCCGCTAAGCTTGACACGTGTCCACATCCACCCTATCGTGCTATCCCGAATTGGCGTCTTTAATGACAGCCTGCAAATGAGGATAATTGCCTCTGCTGACGTAATTCCACCTCAGTGCCGACGTTGTGGATATGTGCGCTCTGTTCGAACGTTGCATGGTCTTGGCTCTTGATACTTTATGGGAATTCAAATGAAATCAGCAGGTAAGTTGCGGGGCAGTGAGTGCGAAAATAAAAGGGGCAGGTGTCTTAGTTGGGTCACATTCATCAGGAGACACACAGAGCAACAACGACACAATTCAACATAAATTAATTGGAGGAACGCTGAAAGAAGTACTCTCCCGCTAAGTGCTCGGAACGTAAGCAGCAACCCACCAGCTACGCTGTTCTAGTGACGATTGATTTGTGAAGAAAACTGGTTTTGTTTCTTTTTTTTTCTGGGGGGGGGGGGGGGGGGTTACATCTCTGCTATGGCCGCAGCCCGCCTTTCTGTGTTTATTTACACCGCCTGCAATAAACAGACTCCAGATTGCGTAAAAAACTTCCCTGATTCTACAGCCGTTACTCTGTAGCTGCTGTGCGAGACAGTTAATGCCTTCGAAAGTAATTGTTGAATAAAGGGACATTATAGTTGCCCCTGTGTTTCACATATGGGTGGTAGTACATGACACAAAGAAAGGAGGGCTGCTCGCGATCGGTGCTGTCGAGTTCGAGTCGTTTTAGCAATTCAATTAAAATTTTCAGCAAATACGTGAAAGAGGGAACATATAATAAAAATTGGCTGTCGTTTAGCTCTGGTTAAACTTGGAGGATTGCAAAAGCAACATCTGCTCGCTGCGCGCGGCAGCGGCGGCGGCCCCGACACACTAGCTGTGCGCCGCTACTGCGCATGCGCAACTGGCGAGCACGGCGGCGGCACCTCTGAGTCACCCGCGCAGCGACGGCGGCGGCGCGTCAGCTGTGCGCCGTCCTCGCGCATGCGCAGTATGGACTTGCGTCAGCTCCGCGAAATGGCTCGGCGACTCGCGTAGTGTTGCTTTCGCAACAAAACTCGAGGTTTCTCGCGGGTGATGGTTTGGTTTATGGGGTTTAACGTCCCAAAGCGACTAAGGCTATGAGAGACGCCGTAGTGGAGGGCTCCGGAAATTTCGACCACCTGGGGTTCTTTAACGTGCACTGACATCGCACAGTACACGGGCCTCTAGAATTTCTCCTCCAAAGAAATTCTAGCCGCCGCGGCCGGGATCGAACCCGCGTCTTTCGGGTCAGCAGCCGAGCACCATAACCGCTGAGCCACCGCGGCGGCATCTCTCGCGGGTGAGATAGTTAAAGTATTCGAGAGATTATATGCATATTTGTACAGTAGCCGGAATAATTATAACGGAAACGCGCAGGCGAGGATAAAGTAACCGTCGATCTCTTAACTCACAGGACGATTGCCACTATGCAACACGAGATTCAGCGACAACTGTTGTGTTTTCATATCGCGATATTTTGAGGTAAGAAATTTAAGAGCGACCTGCACATATATGTAGGGTTATACAGCACTCTATATTATTTTTCAGACATATTCGCTCCCCGTGCAGCACTTTTCTCACAGTTCTTAACTGCCACGAAAGGAGCCTTGTAATCTGAGGAGTGGCAGGAGATGTGCTCGAGGTGTTGCACCAATGCGTGGTTCAGACAGACGATGTCTGTACATGTGTTTCGGAGGGCCGTCACAGCAATGGGAGGAGTAACGAGGGAGAGGAACTAGGCTGCCACCCGTGACGTCACTGGGTTCGGACCACTCATCGGGGTGGGTTGCCGTGGCGCGTTCCAGCGAAGTCATGAGCGACGTCAATGCAGCCCTCCTCCTTCCACGGTAACCGGCTGGTTACCGTATGCCGTAAAACATATTTACGCCACCAGTGAAGTGATAGAGAACTGCGCAGAAAATAACCAGCCCCTATTTATGCAATTCATAGATTACGATAAAGCATTTTGTTGAGTCGAAACATCGGCATTCATGCACACATTACGCAACTAGGATGTAAGAGACGCATGTGCTGGGCAGCATACAGACGCACAGCAGAGCGAGCATAGTCCTCCACAGGGAAAGTGATAAAATCACAATCAGGAAGGATATCAAACAGGAAGGAATGATCTATACGTGCTACTATTCACCGCATGTTTACAGGATGTATTGGGAAAAAAATGTCGGGATAAGGTGGGGTCAAAAGTGAACGAACAATACCTTAGTAATCGCCGATTTGCGGATGACGTTGCCCGGTTAATTAGGGGACGAGTAGTGGACGATGATTTAGGACCTAAAGAAGCAGGGTAGAGCGGCGGGTAATACTCTCATATGCGGCAGAGATATTGCGGCTAACGAAAATGGTGGAAATCAAGTTGAGGATAGTGCGGGAGCTATAGAAAGTGGCATGTGTAACGTCGAAAGACAGGAAGGGAATCGAGTGAGTCTAGGGAACAAACGAGAGATATCCTTGCTGAAGTAAGGTAGGAGAAATACGCATGGACAGGGCATGTAATGCGAAGGGAGTAAGGCGGATTCCAAGAGAAGGCAAGCGTAGGAGGGGGCGGAAGAGAGTCAGGCGGACGGCGTGAAAGTTTGCCGTGATAAGACGGTAGCAGCTGGCACAGTACAGGGTTTATTTGAGGGGGATTTGGGAGATACCTTTCTCCTGCAGTGGGAGTAGTCAGGGTGATGATGATTATGTAATGTTACTTTACCATTTCAAGGCTGAGCTGGAAAAAAAATTTAATAACGGATGATTTAGCGTGGTTAGGCCAAATGCGAATTAGGTGCACCAGCCTCAATTTTCACTTGGTTTCAGTTTGAGGCTCGGCTTTCAAGGTGAAAATCCATGAAATCGGTGAGTGGGGGCCTTAGTGATAGCGCGCAAAAACGGCTAGAAAAGGCCCTTTCATGATGACAACCCAGTGTCTCACAAATCAGCCGTCGCAATGGCAGAACTGCATGAATTCGGCGCCTGACTTTTCTTTGGCGTCTGAGCAGTGGAAAGTATTTGAACAAAGTATCTTTTATCTGCCACACCTATTGCTTACAACCTCGCAGACTCTCACGTTGAGAGCCATACGATTTAACACGCATCCTATACTGCTTCCGCTCCGATCCCTCCTTCGCCATTACCATACCCAGAAATTCTGGATAACATCATGTGATATGCAACGCTTGCAGACGAGGACACTGAAGGATAAACGACACACACAACTCGCCTGCAAGAGCTGCTTATCACATGATATCTGAAAACCAGCTAGCCCAGCAACTGACCCCTCTTGGATGAAATCATTTTTCAACGGCAATAATTTATGAGCGCAATTTTTTCATATATTGTAAGATTTCACTATTACAATAAGTATAGTATATTCGCAGATCTCCCCTCGGCAGGCTTGCAATTTTTTTGCTGTTGACGTTCTTGCTGTAGTTTTAAAAAACTTTCTCCACTGCTCTTTTATGGCAGACTTAGCTACGGGTGTGAGCGGCGGAAAAACTTTAAAAGAAAGATTGTGCTATGCATTGGGAGAATGAACCATTACCGGCTCAGTGCGCCGGTCTCGACGCCAGGGGCGCGTCGTCAGGTCGCGCCCGCATGCAGTGCGTCACGGTTCGGAACTCGGAGGGGGGTCGCTACTTTTGTCCCTGACAGTACGCAGGGATCTGACATTACCCAGAATGGCACCTCCGCGATCTGATGTGGCATGTAGCTCGTAGGCATCTCATTGCGTTGCGTCTTAATGGTTTTTGAATAGGCTGTGTCTGGACGCGCCAACTATGTGTGAGCTAACTAGCCCCAAATCAAGCGCTGATCAATGGCAATGGCTGGTCAGCTGTCGTAAATGCGCCGGCAGTGGCTCCTGTTGGAAATGAATTCGGGCTGTACAGGCACGGGCTTCGTAAAATGTGCCCCATGTCGAAGCTTTGCCGGGTAAACCCAAGCACGCCCTTAAAGCACGAGCCTGAGCGCTTTCAAGTGTTCGCAGGGCAGGCAGACTCAGCCCCGAGAGAACCGGTGCACTGCATCTGTGATAACCGACCCCCAATTCCTGATGCATGTGAAGCCAGGATTACTCAGATGGACCGCAGGACTTTCCAGCCAAACACCTGCATTACTTTGAAAGCTGCCCGGTATTTTCTTCAAAAGATTTGTGCAAGAAATTTGAATCCTAAAATTTATAAGACCCGTACACATTTATAATGCACCGTTTGCGCCAAGTGTCGTCATGAACATAGTTATCGACAACTCTAAGGCATTTGGAGGTGGTCAATTATGCAAAATTCTTTCTTTCAAAGCTTCAATCGCAGCAAATGGCGAGCGATTACAGCAGTGCTTGCTTTGGGGCTAGTTAGCTTACACATAGTTAGCTCATTGCATAACTCATGTGATGCAAAGCAGAAGGCAGACGAGACGAGCGCTCGCACCTTTTTTTGTGTGTGTGTCACATCTGTTGCGCTATGAAGGAGTCTGTGTTTAACCATGGGGAGGGATCAGTATTGTTCTTCAATAAAAACATATCTGGCTTTGGGGAGAGGTGGCAGCCGCCAGCCCCTTCTTAATTCTTAGTGCCGTAGCTGCTTCTTATTGAGTCCTACGGCTAACGGCTTCACAGAAAAGGGCTTCGTGTTTATCTTAGGTGAAACAATTCTTCGAATAGGAGGTATGCATTTTGAGAATATAATATTATGAAGCCGCCGCAGTGGCTCGGTGGTTATGGTGCTTGGCTGCTGACCCGAAAGACGCGGGTTCGATCCCGGCCGCGGCTGTCGAATTTCGATGGAGGCGAAATTCTTGAGGCCCGTGTACTGTGCGTTGTCAGTACACGTTAAAGAACCCCAGGTGCTCGAAATTTCCGGAGCACTCCACTACGGCGTCCCTCATAGCCTGAGTCGCTTTGGGACGTTCAACCCCATAAAAAGACATAATATTATGCAACGCTTCGTGAGAGCACACAGGCACAACCCCGTGACACTGTGCGCAAATCACGTTTGAGGAAGCGCTGCGGGAAGATCTCATTTCGGGCGAATCGTTTATGTATTGAAACATAAATTAGACAAGGCTGCAAAAGGCAGAAACAAGCACAACATTATGGGTCCTAAAAGCGGACCGGTCGGGTGCGGTTAGGGTGATTTTTTTTTTTGCACCGAATGAAACTTCAACGTTCCAACGACATTTAGCGCACGGACTCGTCACTCAGGTAAGGCGTCTTCACGGATCTCATCGTCTCTGAACTTTCCAAAGTTACTGGGACTGTGCCTACGAACGAGGGCAAAAAGGAGGAGGTGCAACGAAGAAAAATTACAGACCGTGAGTTGGTAATTTTTTACTTCTTTGTTAGTCTAACAGACAGAAAAGGACAGCGTGAAGAGGAAAGTGCAAAAGCCGCAGCGGTACGCACGTAGAAGTCTGTTACGAAGCTGGAAACGACCTTGAACACAGGGATAGCGATTGCATGTGGGGCCTCGCTACTGGCTGACGATTTTTTCTGACTCCATAAGAGGCCAACAGGGACGCGCTTCTGAGCATGGGCCTCGATGCTGCAGGGCCCGAATATGGAGGAAAACGAAGACACGCGCCAGCTGGCCTACTGGCGGTCTGCGCGTGGCCCGCGCACGAAGAGCGGGTGACCACCTTGGGCGCAAGCGCCAGCTCTGGGCTCCCGAGCTGCCCGGAGACCGCTGTGAGGCCCCAGGACCACCGCCTCTTCCTATGGCCTGAATTCGACTCCGACTCGAAGGTGAGCGCTGCCACACCGCCGTGGCGCCCCGGGGGGACACGGCGTCCGCGCCCGGGTCCGCCGCGCAGTGCGGCTGGGCGGGCCCCGGTAGGGCAAGGCCGGCCTGGCCTACCGGTCCCCATCTGCTTTGCCCAACTTCTCTTTCAGACGCCCTCGGTCCTCTTCGTATTTGTGCCGCTTTCTACCTGCAGGTTGCTGAGCGCGGTTTTTCTGTAGCTGCAGCCATTTTTTTCTGCCATTAGCCGTAGCCCTACGGAGTCTGACAAATGCCGCCGCTGGCTGTCGGGTGGTGGGGCTGATTTTGAAATTCTTGGGGCTCAGTAGTTAGGCCTACAGAGGAATAATCGAGCGTCCTGGGAATACTTCCCTGCGTGAGAGGTACTGCGCCATTGCGCATCCGTCGTCCAGCGAGGCCTTTATCAAACCGGTGGCGGTGTTTTTACAGCGCTCACCCGCCGTGCCAAGCCGTGCGGTACCACTCCAGGGCTCAGCCGTCTGGTATTAAAACTGCGCGTGCTATTGGCACCTCGCCGACCGATATCCGCTGCGGCGAAGCAGCGACGAAAGGGCGCCGGCACACTTAGCCCTTAAAGGCTAGTGCAGGGTACGTAGGCCCAGTTAACTGCGCCTGCACCAGACGCAGTTCAGTGTTAGGTTTCAGGCACAGGAGTCCTTGTTGGCCCCATCATCGTGAGCCCGTGGCCCCAACGAAATCTGTGAATGAAGCCAGTTCAGTTGTACGTAGCTGTTTTCAACGCAGACATCAGTCTCGATCACGCGTGCGCTGAGGAAGGCAAGCAAGAGCTGCGACTTTGCAATAACCAAGCGCTAATTATTTGCGCGTTGATTACGTGGCGGCCAAAAAAAAAAAAAAAAGACAGCCAACCAGGGTGTGCTAGGCAATGGACAGCGCTGCCACCGAAGCTGTTTTTTGGCTTCTCGCACAAATGTGCCATTTGTCTACCCAAAGCGGTGTTTATTTAGTTCTTGGTCTGTTCTGCATCACTTTCGGGCTGGTAGCCGTTTGTGCATCCGTGATCGTAGATAAAACATGCTGCTTCATTTGAAGGCATGTCTTGTTCCTTTTTCAGAGCTTAAAACAAAAGCTACACACTTGCGTAGTAGGTGCCTACTAGCACACTGACTCTGCAGTTTACCTCTTGCGTTGCTTCACGAGATGGCCCGTGCCAGGCCCGGCCTCAGTAGTGGTAATTAAGTGGGCCCAGGCTGGGCCCGGGCTTGAAGCCACCGGCCTGACCTGGGCTTTAAGCCGTGGTGCCGCGGTCTTGGGCCGGGCTCGGACCTCGGACTGAGGCCCGCGTGCAGTGCTCAACGTCTCGCACATGTTTGCAAACGTAAAAAAAAGGCCAGCAGATGTTGGAGCACGCATCGTATCAAGAGTGGCATGCCGTGTTAACTTGAAAAGATGCCGTATCAAAAGCTTGCGTGGCACTTAGCAGAGCCTGCAAAAGCTGTTGGCCACCCTGCAAAGCGTGGCGGGCTGCGTCTGCCGCTTTCCCCGTCCGTTCCAGTGCGCTTTTGCGATGCGCTAATGTTTTGATAGCTTACATCGTGTGCAGTATTGATTAGTTGCAACTATGTTTTCATGTAAGCATTCGTTGATGTTAAGGAACGTACTCCTGTGTAGCTGGCTGCTCGAAAACTTTTAAATCTCCCCCGGAACAGGCTCTTGCGACCTCTCCGCGCCTTTGCTCGACAGCGTTAGATCGCGGCTGTTCGACAAGAATAATAAAAGTTTGCGTCGTGTTCAGTTTGCACGCTGGAGTGTTTATTGCGTTTCTTGTATTTGTCTATCCGCCGCAGTAGCTCAGTCGTTAGCGCGCTCGGCTATTGAGCCGGAGTTCCCGGGTGAGAACCCAGCAGCGGTGGCCGCGTTTCTATCTAGTAGTAGTAGTAAGTGGTTTTAATGACATAATAAATGGAAGGAAAAAATTTTTGCTTACCCCGGCATCTGCTATCGCGACTGGAAGCACCTGAGCTGAGGGAGCGGAAATAAAGGATAGCAGGCAGTGTGTAGAAGTGAAATGAAAGGAGGGAGGAGATAGTAGAAAGTACAGGGGGAGAGGTACACTCTAATAAGTCAATTTACATATTAACATGAAACGCAAAAAAATAAGGGGAGCACTTAAGTCACCTGACTTCCGTTTAGGCGAAAGCCTTTCTGACACCTTTGATCGCGCTTGGTGGCAGGAGACAGGAACTCGCTTCGGCGCCATCGAGCGTCTGTTAAGTATGGAAACGAAGCGTCGACCGAGAGACGAGCGCGCGCGCTGCTGGGGAGCAGTGACGCCACCTATGACGTCATCAGTCGCGACACCTATGGCGTCATCAGTGACCTCCACCTGTGACGTCATGGGTGGCGTCACAAACGTGTGCTGATCGCGTTACGACGTACTACGTCTTCGCTATATCGGGAAATTCGTTATGAACGAAACGTAATTAAGTATTAACTACTTAATAATTAAGTCGCAACTAAGTAAGTCTTAACTAAGTGTGATTGACAGGTTGCGCGGACACTTTATGAAGACGGACACATTGCTGATCCATGAGCCTATAAGACTTGCTCCTTAAAAGGCGCCCGTGGACCGTAGAGTTTCTTACTATTACCTAGAGGGAAAGCTGGCAGCGTTCCACTTCAGCCACCATAGACGCTCAAAGCATCATGGGCCGGTGAGCTACTTGGTGCGGAACAGTCGTATTTTTTCGGGAACTTAGAGTTTCACTACCGAGACATTTCATTCCGAAAACGCTGTTCGTGTTTGCGCAGACGACTTGGGCGCGAACGCAGTGTGTAAAAGCCATAGCAGCGAAACCGCAACAGCACAAGACGCCAATAAAAGGCTTTTCTTTTTCAAAATATCATTAAAAAACCTTTTAAAGTGTTTAAGCAACAACATTTTTTTGAAAACATATTTTCTTTTAAAAGTGCGCCTGTTAAGCACGAAATATTAGTTTTTGTGATGTTCAATACTTCGCCAATAGGAGAGCTAGCCATCTCTTATTTCGGGCAAACTTAGCATTTACATGCTTTTCTGGTCATTTGTTGCAATCATTAGACAGGATATTGAATGTTAGGGCATTCTTTACTGTCGAACAGCGTTATTTTTCTATTATTTTTTGGCTAAAAGTTGTAGTTCTGCAGTCGGTAGCTCACCGGCCCATGATGCTTTGAGCGCCCATGGTGGCTGAAGTGGTCTTGAGGAGTCTCCATGCAAACTCCCATAGAAGGGGCGCCAGCTTTCCCTCTAGGTAATAGTAAGAAACTCTATGCCGTGGACTGTGCGATCTCAGTGCACTTTAAAGATCCCCAGGTGGTCGAAATTATTCCACAGTCCTCCACTACGACACCTCTTTCTATCACTCTCCTTTCACTCCCTCCTTTACCCCTTCCCTTACGGCGCGGCTCACTCTTGTCACTAGCGCCACCTTTCCCCTTAGAGACGTTTACATAAAACTGAACGATTTCGGCAGGTTATAACAAAATAGTTTGCGACGCCTTTTGTTTTCGCGTGTATGCTTTCCTGTATAGTTTGCCTTATTTTTTTTTTCATCTAGCGGTGAGCGTACAAAGTGCTAAGCAGACGATAGTTTGGTGCATAGCGTAAGTGTGGGCCTAGTGCTAAGCAGACGACAGTTTAGTGCATAGTGCAAGTGTGGGCCTCCAACCTGGTCACCCATTCGCACGTCGCTTCAAGCTCTTCGTTGTTAGCCTATTGGTAAGCAAAGCGCAGCAGAAGAGAAAAAAATTGGGAGACAAAGCAGGGCAGAGAAAATTGGCTGCGAGAAAAAAAACGTCAGCGAAGGGACTACCACACGGTTGGATGAGTGGAGCTTTGGAAGCAAAGCGGCGAACTTGAGGAAGAAAAAAACAAGGTCGCGTCACGTTGCAGTTATGAGCACGAATCAGAAAACTTGGAGATGGAAACATAATCAAGCGAAATTTTGTCTTCACACCCGAGGAAGTTCGAATGTCTGCGCTTAGTATAGAAGGCGGAGCGTAATCTCAAGTCTTACCTGCATTTCGAAGAACGGAGGAGCCAGAGGAAGGCTGTGCATGGGCAGATAACATAGTTGATGAGCTTTTTTTTTTGCCGTCTGCTTTGTTCAAACCCGGGGCTACGGATACGTGTGGGATCATCAGCGCTCAGGTATATATTATGAGCAATTTATCTCTCTGTCGATTACAAAAAGCCGCCGCGGTGGCTCAGTGGCTATGGTGCTCGGCTGCTGGCCCGAAAGACGCGGGTTCGATCCCGGCCGCGGCGGCTGAATTTCTTTGGAGGAGAAATTCGAGGCCCGTGTACTGTGCGATGTCAGTGCACGTTAAAGAACCCCAGGTGGTCGAAATTTCCGGAGCCCTCCACTACGGCGTCTCTCATAGCCTTAGTCGCTTTGGGACGTTAAACCCCATAAACCAAACCAAACCAAACGATTACAAAAAGGCTTGGAGCAGTGTATCGCAGCGTTTTTAATGTCCTCGTAATGGCCGTGTTTCAACTGTTAGTTACAGCATCATCAACTATGCGCTCTGAGACAAACTTCCGCCGCAGCGTGCAGTTATTTATTTAGTTTACGAACACAGATGTAATAGTTGCGTTATTTTTATTGCGGGACGCGTTCAAGGGCTCACTCCCGAGATCTTATTTTTCGCAGTTTTCAAACAGCAATTTCAAAATTTGTTTTCACTTTGAGCCTTCATAATCAATAGCAGAAATGCACTTAAGTCGTCATAAATAGTATCTGCATTGAGTTCAAACTAATCACTATCTAAAGATGAAATTTATAATTCAGTTATTTCCCGTGAATTTTTTTATAGGCGAATTAAAACTTTCAAGTGCTTGAGTTTGGAACACTCATAATAAGTGCAGTAAATGCACTTGTGGGATCGTAATTAGTATCTCCTTAAAGTTATATTTTATCACCACTTGAAGATGTAATTTGGAAGTGAATCACCCTTGCATTATTTCGACAGGCTAAGTCATGCCGAAAGAGCGCGTTTCAAGGTCGACAAGAAATCTGCGCCGAGCTGCGCTAGCGTGAGTTGGAAGCGCTGCGTTGCGGCGCGCTTAGTTCTTCGTCCTCCTCTCCTCACTTGATTCTTCGCGGCGCCACCACTTGAGGGGCGCTATGGGCATGAACGGTACATTATCTCTGTCTTTATGATTTCGAGGAAAGTAAATACATCCTGCAGCAGACACATCTGGCGTTGGTGATTCAGACCGCAAGTTCTTCGTCCATCAAAAGGCGCAAAGTAGGTCTGGACGAAACTCGGAACACTGAGGCACTCGACGCTTGCTAGCGACTGAACTCTCCGGCGTCCTAGGCTCAGTTCTCTAGCTGTTCCCCGAAACTCTGCAGAGTGAACACGAACCTCTTCCGCGAGCTTCAGAGCTCAGGCGCGACACAACTGCTGTTGTCTCCCCCAGCCTAAGCGAATCCGTCCATCGTGCGTCAAATACGTACAGGGTCAATCACACTTAGAGGGAACACGGCTCCGCGTGGCCACGTACCTGCGGAGTGCCATTGCGTCTAACCCGTTCATGAATCAGTGCAGAGTGGCGCACGAGAAGAGAGACCTCGACTTGGTGCTTCGTGTGATCTGCCCCTTTGAACAGGTTTGCTACCGGATTGGTGACAATAGTGGTCCGGGTGTGCGCAGCCACCCGGAGCCGTGTTCCCTCTAAGTGTGATTGACCCTGTACAGAGCAAGTACTGGCGCCTGTAGCCTGTACTCGCGCGAAAAGCGTGCACTATTGCGTGAAGCCTGAAGCTGGCTTTAGTTTGGGCTTCCTGAACGAAGTAGCTTGGCTTCAGTGGAATAGAATGCAGCGCCTTCTTGCACCAGACTCTCTCTTTTCAAGGTTGTGCTGAGCCTGTAGAAGGGAGTGATTAGCCACGGGTTGCTTGTTTAGCGTGGTCTGTAGTGACAGTGAAACGCTACATAGACCCCAGACTGCGGAAGACAGAGAAAGCGCACCTCTGCTAACGTCCGGTGTCATGCATCTCTCGCCGCGGCGCAGGCAAAATTTGGCGACACTTTCCGGGCCGACAGCGCGGTTGGAGCAGCTGGAAGGCGGCTGTCATTCCATGGCCTCGCGCAACGCGGCTGTCAAGGAGCTGGTAGCTGGCCGAAGGAAGTCCTCTGATATGATGAGTCCTCTCCCACCTGACGCCGGCCTGGTCGAGCCTGAGGAGCAGCAACAGCAGCCCACCTGCTCCAAGGTGGCCAAGAAGAAGAAGAAAAAGCGCCCCCAGGACGACGACGAGCACGACCAGGCGGCCGCCGAGGTCGAGCCCAAGGCGACGCGCGCCAAGTCGCGGTCGCACGACTCAAAGGCTGAGCTCAAGAAGAAGGAACTCGAACAGAAGCAAGTGGTGGACGGGGCCGGCATGGCTGACAAGAAGGTCGAGTCGTTCATGGACCAGGCCGGCACGAGCACCGCGGTACGTTGAACAGAGCGCTTTCTCCAGCCACGATCTGGCATCGTCTGTAGTTCGCTGAGCCGGCAACGCTCTCGCTTTTCCAGTTTTCCCGGGTTCAAACTGATGAGGATTTTGCATTGAGCAGGACCCCGACGGGTCTGTCCACATCGTCTTTAGATTCTGTAAGTACTCGGGAACTACAGACGATGCAGCCGGTGGTTTTCGCGATTGTATAGCTGACACGCGGCGTTTGACCGGGTGCCTCACGAGTGCCGCTGTGTTTCCCTCTGTCAGAGCGCGCCCAAGAAGGTGGTCACCGATATCTGGATCAACCCCAAGGAGACGGTCAGCTGGAACCTCGACTCCCTGGTCACGCTTAACGTGCTAGGCAGGGGTAGCTTTGGCATCGTCTACCTGGTGCGCCACCGCGTCAACCGCCAGCTGGCCGCGCTCAAGTACATTCGCAAGAAGAACCAAAACCCGGAAAAGGTATAAAGCTGAGCGGCAGCGTTGACCTGCGCACAGTGTCTCAAGGAGCCCGTTTGGCTTGCAGGAGCGCAAGCGCGTTGAAGTGGAAAAATCCGTCTGGGAGGCCGTCACGGACCATCCCTACGTGGTTACCTTCCGCGCCTACTTCGAGACGGCCAAAGGGTAAGACGAGCTGAGGCCTCGGGCGCGTTTTTGCGAAGCGCTGGCGACTCTGGAGGCTCGCTCATGTGGGACACGTTGGCACTGCTCGCTTCAGCACCCGTTGAAAGCGCTGCAGAGCAGTTGATGCGTCCCCAACTTCTCCCACTGACGGCCATTTCACTCCAGTTATGGCGCTTTTTAAGCCGCCACGATAACCCCGCCGCCATTAGCGCACGTTGGTGAATTACTCTAGGGAACTAAAGCGTTAAAAGTTGAAGTCACTCAGTGGTTGAAGATAGACAGATGGCGGTATTTGGTAATGGTTCCTTATAGTCACTCTGCTTTCGCGCTTGCCTTAGTCGAAGTTGAGGGTTATGATGGGCATTAGTGACTCACACTATGTGTCAGTGATAATGTCGCGCATGCGTACACCATACCACTAAATTTTCCCGAAATAATGCGTGAGTGGCGCTAGAGCAGCGCAGCGTGGTTCGTTTGGGTGGAAAGTTGGGCGAGTCGGTAACGATGATCCATGATATGCAGCGCGAACAGGACGAAGGACAGAGAAAGGTACGCAAACACAGGCGGCTGTGTTGCGTACCTTTCTCTGTCCTTCGTCCTGTTCGCGCTGCATATCATGGAAGGGTGGTTCGTTTACGTCGCATCGCTCCTGCCCACGGCCACCCCCAGAAGTCGCTTATAGTGCGACCTTCCGCCTTATTCTCAAGCACTGTGGATGTCGATGTTATCAGCGCGGACCACACTAGCGAGAGCTGAAGACCAACAAACGCTCCAGACAGCTGCACAGTCTGACGCGTTATGAAGGTGATTACTTCAGTTTTAACCTACTGAGATTACAAGGCAAGAATCTTGAAAGGAATACGCTTATTTAGCTAATCGAAAATTTCTTTACCCTGCACTGCCACTTTGAGTGTAGACTGTCTCGCCCCTGAATATTTAATATTAAAGTCCATTTTAGTCGGAACGAACGCGAGAGCCTTCAAATCGCGCGAGACTACCCACTGTGAAGCGCATACATAGACCGCTTGGGAGCGTCAAACATTCCCCAAAACGTGCGCCATCGCACTGTAGGGCAAAGTGCCACGCCTTACGTCGATTATCCGCGGAATATTTATCTTCGATCGATGGGCAAAGCCGTATTCAACTCCTAAGAACAAGGTTTTGTTATCGTGCAGCACGGTGCGAAGGATAGCGAATGCGGAAACAAAAGCTTCATAGATGCTTGCAGCCTCTACACGAACGTGCCAAGTTAGCTAGCGATGAAAAAGCTTTCGCATTGACAGCCCAGCTCTTTCAATACTGATTCGCCCATCGGCAAAGACCAGAATGGTCTACAGGCGCAGTTGTTACACTCGTCAAGACACATTCCAAGAGGCGCCGCCGTTTGTGCGTGTGGTGCACTGTCGGTCAGGGAAGCTATCTACATCCGAGTTCGAAACGGGAAATAATGATAATGCCCGTCAGGGAAAGGACAGAGGCGAAGGTTTCACTTGAGCGCACGCGGCACAACACGACTCTCTGCATCCGAGAGTTGAGGCCGTGCGCAGGGTCGTTTGTCATGCTCTGAAACCAGAGTGCACCCGAGGCTGCTCGTGTTTCTGCTCGACTGCATAATGCCCGCCGCTGTCGGACGGCACCCTAGATCACACACTATTGTGCTTTCGGCTTGTTTATTATAAGCTTCATAGAAACCATAGCCGTGGCATTCAGTTCCGCTTTGCGCGTTCGCGCGCTTCATTGTGCCTCGTCCGCAGTACATGAATGCAAAATGTGTCCGGGAGAAATTTTGAACGTATTAAGTAATCTGATTGGCTTGCAACAGAGGCGTACTTGCAGCGCTGCTTGGGCGATGTTCAGACTTCTGGAAAAATTGCTTAAGTCACTAACTGTGAGAATCTATGCTCTGTCAAACAAATTGGCTGATGGTTTAGCATGGTTAAACCTGGGTTGCCTCTCTGACAATTTTTCGTGGATTTCTCGCTGACGTTCAATGATGCCGACGACGACGGCGGATTTTCTACGACACGAGCTCCTTACTGCTATCGCGTTAAAAAATAAACACATCATTCTGTTACCATTTATTTTCCCCCGTTTATCCACAAATTCACAAGCACATCCCCACCAATCCACACTCCCACTTACCCCCTCTCTACACACGCACGCATGCACGAACACTGTCCCTGTTTGCCTACTGCACTGGTAGAATGTGTTAATGTGGCTGTTACCGTTTCCCAGCCGCCCCTGAACGTTCTGTCACAAAACAAGAAAAGAAGCAAATTTGGTTCAGTGGCGCGGGCTCATTAAAGAAGCGTGGTGAATTCCCCCCAAAGGGTACCCACTGGCACCAGAGCGCTTCCTCCGCTCTCTTCCGCCCCCTTGTTTTCCGAACTGATGGGAGTGTGCGGTGTCTGTCGCAGCTGGTGCTTCGTGATGGAGTACCTGCCCGAGGGCTCCATCCGCGACCTGGTGCGCAAGAAGGGGCCTTTCAAGGAGGAGACTGCTCGCCTGCTGTCGGCCCAGGTCGCCCTGGCCATACAGCACGTTCACGAAAAAGGCAGGCACTCTTTCACCTTCTCACAAAGCGTGCGTTGTTTGTTCTTCTCGAAATTAATATATATTCTCAATAAGCTTTTATCGACCTGTGTTCTCCACCGCCTGGCAGTGAGTAAAACGCGTTTAATCCGTTCAAAACAAAATTTAGCAGGGCAGAGCGAAACAAAAAAAAAGAAACGAAAAGAAAATAAAACGGTGGTTTTGTCCCATGCGCGAATACGCCCACATAGAACTGAAGGCCCCGAAGGTGGAACACCGTATCGCTCCCGGTGTGGGGAAATTCTCCGAGGGCACCTCCGTTTTTTTTCGTGGGGTGACTGTATAGCACACCTCAGGAAGTTAATCCGCGTGTCTCCGAGGCTAACCACACTGCATTCTCAAGCCTACGTATACTATCGGGGAAAGAAATGTCCTGGGGCCGTATTCTCTAACAGTCCATTTCTTGTCCATTCCATTTGGTCCTCTGCCATTGGTTGCTGCTCCCTTTGCCGTAGGGTGTTATAGAGCAAACATAATCGCCGTGTCGTGCCCATGATGCTCATGCCCGTGGCATGCCCAAAACATGCCCATGATGCCACGTGCTTGCATAAACATGTCTCGAGCCCATGTCGCACTGGCCTACCGGGAGCGACGCCCATACGCGAAGCAACGCAACGACGCGTTTGACACGCGCGACGAGCTGTATCGGCGCTAATTCAGTCTCGGCAAAGAAACTGGGAGTGGTTTGCGCGACGAATTAGCGCAGCGGGGCCCGTGTGACTCAGCCAGACTGGATGCGGCGGCGTCGCGACCAGACCGTCTATGTCCGTGATCGGCCGTTTGCTTTCCTACGTGCTGTACATGGACGTCACGGCGAAATTAAACGGGAATTATGTTAATTGTTATAAAATGCGGCCACAGGACTCACCACCGCTCGCTGAAATGCGTCGCTGCGTCATCACGGTCTGTACCGAGAATGGCACGAAATGGATTTCGCTCGCCTAGGGCGCTTGTCTGGAAGCATGCCTACCCTGCACTCGGTGCACGAAGCAGCCCACACGATGAGTTAGACAAGCTGACGCACTTCACGACGTATGCCGCTACTTCGGTAAAGCTCCGGCAAGCTATATTTCATATCGGTTTTTGCCATTTTACCAGCAGGTCGTTGTTGCGGGCTGCAAGAGCGTTGCTTCTTGTATAAAGACGAAGTATTGGAACACCGTACCGGAGACGACCTCCCGTTGCGATAAAATATATCCCACGTCCTGGACACTTGCCCCCGATAGTACATGAATAGCTCTGAGAAAGCCGCCATCACTATAATATTGAAATTTTTAACATCGATATGAGACTATTAGAAATTTCGTTAGCAAGAATGTGACAAGCTTCAGTACCTTCTTGATGTTAACAGCGCAGAACATAGACGGAACACGAGAAGAGAAGCATACACAATGAGCGCTGAACTTTCAATAACGTTTAATTGGAAAGGACACATCTTCTTATATTCGCACGGACAACACACGTGTCAGAGACACGTCATTTTACACTATGGTACACACGTCGTCCTGCACACTCAAAGCAAGATTACCGCGCGCACAACAGCTGAAGTTCCTTTTTTGTTAACAACATGGACGGCTTGCTTACACTTTGCTCCCTTCGTATGGCTATCTCGGCGGCCTCAATAATCTCGCCGACCAAGTGGTCATTGTGTTTATTCAACACTTTAAATTGTTTGAATTCTGTGGCACATGTTTTGGAAAGGCAGTCCCTTACATGAATACCTAGACGCCTGCAGGCTTGATCACCGCCAATTTTGTGCTTCTTCAGTCTCTCGTTGGCGTACCTGCCCGTCTGCCCAACATACTGTTTCCCACATTTTGAAGATATTGAATACACAACGGCTTCCGCGCATTCCACTTAGGGATTCTGGTGGTTTATTGTGCAGCCAAAAAGGCAGCAAGGGTGCACAATGAACAGCCAGAATCCCTAAGTGGAATGCGCGGAAGACGTTGTGTGTTCAATATCTTTAAAATGTGGGAAACAGTATGTTGGGCAGACGGGCAGGTACGCCAACGAGAGACTGAAGAAGCACAAAATTAGCGGTGATCAAGCCTGCAGGAATTTAGGTATTCATGTAAGGGACTGCCTTTCCAAAACATGTGCCGCGGAATTCAAACAATGTAAAGTGTCGAATAAACACAATGACCACTGGGTCCGCGAGATTATTGAGGCCACCGAGATAGCCATACGAAGGGGGAAAGTGTTAGCAAGCCGTCCATGTTGTTAACAAAAAGGAACTTCAGCTGTTGTGCGTGCGGTAATCTTGCTTTGAGTGTGCAGGACGACGTGTGTATCATAGTGTAAAATGACATGTCTGTGACACGTGTGTTGTCCGTGCGAATATAAGATGTGTCCTTTTCAATTAAACGTTGTTGAATGTTCAGCGCTCATTACGTGCGCCTCTCTTCTCGTGTCGCGTCTACGTGCTGCTCTGTTAACATTAGGATGGAAAGCCAACAAGCCCAAGTTGCTGTTCTGGCAAGCTTCAGTACAGCCTCCTGTATTAACCCTGTTAGGCACAATGTGCAGTTGTGTACGCGGCAGACTCGAAGCTCTTTCTGTGGGTGTCCACACCTAACAGTGATTCATTTGTTCCTGGCGAATTTAGCGTCGATCATATCGCATATAAAGTACTTTTTTTTAATTTTCCGAGCCTCAGCGTACTATTTAGGCGGAAAAATATTAGTTTACACTCGAAATTTCAAGTAGCGCCTGAAAGGGCCGTGCCCGTACGCTCAGAATCATTGGACACCATCAAAACAAGGACCAAAGGATGGACCTGGATGCTAGCGCTCAAAAAAAAAAAAAAAGGTATACGCTATATCGGCAATAACTGACCCCACTCCAATTAACTACCATTGTACAGTTAACATACCCAGACAAGATAGCTTGCAGTATAATTTGGAAATTGTGTTAATTGGAGAATGCGTCTCCGGAGGCGAACTTTGAATTTCTCCGTTTGTAAACAGGCTGTATGCAGAAGGGGGTAAGCTTTCTCCCCGCACGAAGATCTCAAGATACGTAAAATCTCGTATCATAAACCAGCTAGTGGCTTTTTTTTTCTGCACTGCATTTCTACTATTACGCAGGGGACCGCGGCTGCGCTTGTCTAGCTCAGTGCACGTTTCGAAAATAAGGATTCAAATAACGTCCCCTCGAAAAAAAAAATACTCTAAATTCACCAGGCGCGCCTTTGTTCATTCCAAACGATCGAGCTGGCATGGCGGAGTGGTTAGCGTGCTCGTCTCGCGCTTCGCCGACCCTGGTTCGATTCCCCAACTCGACCAATTTCCTACTCTGTTTTATTTATTTATCTGGTCTGACTAGAAAGAAAAATTAGGCTAATTGGTTACTTATGCAATTAACTAAACTCAGTCCCACTTACTTGAAGGCCGCCGCGGTGGCTCAGCGGTTATGGTGCTCGGCTGCTGACCCGAAAGACGCGGGTTCGATCCCGGCCGCGGCGGCTGGAATTTCTTTGGGGGAGAAATTCTAGAGGCCCGTGTACTGTGCGATGTCAGTGCACGTTAAAGAACCCCAGGTGGTCGAAATTTCCGGAGCCCTTCACTACGGCGTCTCTCATAGCCTTAGTCGCTTTGGGACGTTAAACCCTAAAACTAACTAACTTACTTGAAGCATTGGTTGCATGGTTACCAGCCAAAGTACAATTGGCCCCATTTGAAATTCGCGCACGGTGACGTCACGACCATTTCGACCAATTGAAAAGCGTGACATTTTTGTCGACAACTGCTGCTTACAACGATGAGCCATTAAAGGCTTCCGCCTTAATATCGGGGCCTCGCTGACACACGGCTTTGTCCGCACCGTTTGCCTGCAGTGAGAGGTATAGGTAGGCCAAAGACGCGGCTGCCTGAATGAAAGGCTAAGGGAGCACGCCAGAAACGGGGACAGGACAACGGGAAGCCACTTGGCAGAGCTGTCGTGTACTAACCGGAAGTGCGGTCCTGAGTTTGAAAAAAAAAAAAGTTTTGAAGCCGCGGAAATTGACAAAGCTGGAGGCACGTGTGTCAGCAAGGCCTCGATGTAGCCCATCAGGTTTACTACCAGGCACACATCTCCTGTAATCATCAAAACGTCTCTCATTCATGCAGCTATCAACAAAATAGGCAGACAATGCAGGCAATGGTATGAAAAATTGCACAGGATTGGATTGGGTGCTTAGTTCCTTTTGGTTTTAATGAGCCCTTGCCGTATTAAAGCAAGTGGTCTTTCGATAAAACTCTCACTTGTTAGCGGTGCCTGTGTTTTTTGCGCTAACTATTTCAACTCAGCGCACACCGTTACATACACATAGATTGCTCCTAGAAACGTGCCGTAATTGGAATAGCTTGCCTGAAGCACTAGTTATCACAGAGCATTTAACGATTATTTTAATCACCTAGCTATATGTCTGTATATTTGGTATGCAGGGCGTTTTACCTAAGACTTTCTGCAGTCTTTAAATTAGGCTTTGAGTTAGGAGAGCGCGTTCTTCGGAATAGCATTACCAGCGATGTAGTGCATCAGAATGCAGATAAGACGTGCTAACTAGCAGGCTGGGTAACTAATATTGGACAGTTATGTTTTTAGCTATTGCCCTTAAAAACTGATATTCATATCAGTTTTTAGAATTTAGACGACGCAGTTACCCTCACCGCCGTGGCGCAACAATATTGTGTCATTTTGCGCCATTCGAAAATGGCGCGCCTGCGGAGACTGAACTGCGGTGTCCATCAAATCGCGTCACTCCGCGGCGCACGTGCCACGTGAGAATCTCTGCCCCGTCCACGCTGCGGCGCTCACCCTAATGGTTAAAAAGTTAGCTATTCAATATTAGTTAACCAGCCTCCTATAGTTTGCAGTGAAGCCCCCTTACCCCCCCCCCCCCCCCCCCCCATTCAGGACCACCGCACAGAAATACTCCGCGAGAAAAAAAAAATAGGCCCTGTTAAAAGTTTTCTTGATTGTATAATATAGTCAAACATTAAAAAGCTGATTTCGTTCACTGTCGGGATTGGCCAGCGTAGTACTGGACGCCGCGGACCGTGACCCAGTATTAATAACTGCTGTTTTTTTTTAGTTGTATCCTACTATAGTTAGCACATCTTAGCTGTGTTCTGGTGCACTACACTGCTGACAATGCTGTATCGAAAGGAGCGCTCTTCAAACTCAAAGCCTATCGTTAACAAATGCAGAAAGTCTTAGGTGAAACACCCTGCATATTACAAAACACACCTGAGCTCGAAGTTTCTCGGTGACGTTCCTGTGTTTGAATTTGTCGTGACTTCATTTTTTTTTGCGTTTGGTGTTAAATTTTGCGCTTACCTTGTCGCATCTAAACCTCTTGTACATAAATTGAGGGAAGCGGACAGTCACTGCTGTAGGGGAAGGGAAAGTCAAAGCATAGGGGAATGTTTTTTTTTTAATTTGGGCTATTGATCAATTGGAAATTAGCAGTGTAGTCATTTTTGCCAGGATTATAATGGATTGGAAAGTAGTTCAATTTAAATTCATTTATTTCATGTTAATTTATTGCGTTTTATTTCCTTTTGTTTTAACTGACGCGTGCTTTAGATAGACTTCTGAAGATATTCGTCCTTTTTATTTTCTGATATTATGCTTCTTTAAAATTTTTCTAATTTTGTTCCTGTATTATTTACCCTTCTCGGTGAATATAGTTCTTGTAAGCCCTGGGGGTGAGTAAACACAATATT
Source organism: Amblyomma mixtum (assembly GCF_055824585.1). Classification (NCBI taxonomy): domain Eukaryota; kingdom Metazoa; phylum Arthropoda; class Arachnida; order Ixodida; family Ixodidae; genus Amblyomma; species Amblyomma mixtum. The sequence continues at coordinate 31,070,176 of NC_143014.1, forward strand.
CCCGAGCGCTGTGCCCCGAAACCTGCCCATTATACGAACGACCGCTTTTCCTCTGCTTCGCAATTATAACATTTGCGCGGTCCGGTAAGCCTGTCGCTCACTAGGACTCACCGCTGTCCCGTACATTTTTGCTGGCACGTCAGGTACCTTTTCCAAGTACAGTAGATTCTCGGTAATTTAATCTCGTAGGGGACCAAAAATTTGCTGGAATGATGCGGAGTTGGAATTAAGAGCCGCCTTTTTAATGCACCTGATGTGTCAGGAAACCAAAGTGTCAGTTCGAATTAGCAAGATGTTCGAATTAACGAGAATACACTGTACAAGTTATCCGCAAGGTGCTGGTAGATGATGTTTTATATTGCGCTCCAATTCAGCACCAAACAGACTAGAAGCAAAACAACCCTGAATATATCGCGTGCTGGAACCCAGCAGCCCCAATAGTAGTGCTCCTTCCCTAGTCTGTGCCGTCCTAGTAACTGTATTCTGTTCGCTACTTCGCAGGATTTCTGCATCGTGATATCAGCTCCTCGAACGTGCTGATCGACAGCCGCGGAAACGCGAAGCTGATCGACTTTGGACTGAGCCAGGTCAGTATTTCAAAAGACAAAGTTCGTGCAAACTGCTCTGCTGCATGCTTTCAACCGGGAGCGTGCCGATTGCTCATGCTAACACGAAACGGGGGTACTGAAGCATGTAGCCAAAGAGACGCCAGTCGCTGTCAAAGCTGGAAAAATATTTTACGCATGTGTTCTGCAAGTTACAGGAAAGGCATACGCGGCGAAGCAGCCCATATGCTCTGAATGACAGAGTGTGACGGGGTCTCAATTTCTGTCTAGCTGTCGGGGCAGTTCCCACTCGCTTTCAGGCGCCCTGGCAGCAAACAGCTGCATTAATAGCTGGCTGAAAACCGCAATTAGGCACCCTTAAGTGAAACAAACTCTTTACCAATTGCTGAGAATTTTCCTGAACGTCCAGAATAATGTGTTCACCAGAAGCGCGATGTAAATGTAGAACAGGCGCTTTAATAACTCCAACATTCAAGGCGCTGGGTCCGCCAAGCATTGACATGCATGGCTAGCTGTCACAATGGCGTCAGTCGTCGACATGTCAAATGGAGCAAGGCGAGGTCATCGGCCGCCGACAAAGGAACTCCGGGAGCAACGGCGGCAGCAGATGTTTCGCGGTGCACACCGGCACTGTTTGCAAGCCCTAGCAGCTACGTTTAAGGCCTCGGGCGTTGCGGCCCCAAGTTTGTATATTTGATCAACTCGATGTTTCAGAGGCATACAGCGGCATTGTAAGCGACGCGCTTATTAGTCGATCCCGCAACGAACTTGATACGATTAACACCGAAAACCTACCATGCAATGGATAGCAGGTTTCAGTCAGTATAGCTGATGAAAATTTAACTCACTCCATAGGTTTCATTTTTGTCCTCTCGCTCTTTTGCAGATCGGCACTGAAGCCTGGTGCCGTTGTGGTTCTCTGGCCTACATGGCACCAGAGGTCATTCGCCAGGAGCTCTATGGTAAGCAGGAAACCAGGGACCAGACTCCTGAAGCATGGTTTACCATCATTTGGAATGAAACGTCGCTTACTGCTTAGATATTTCTTTTCAACACCAAACATTAGGAATACTCAGCAGTGTGTAATTAAGCGATGCATTTTGCGACTATTCTCTAGTCCCTCTACCACTGGTAATTTTCGCTTGTAGTGCAAGAGCCGAGCCAGAAAGCAGCTTTTACGCTTGCTCTGCTATCAAAGGCCGAGGTGACCAGTGGCAAACGGGAAAAAGAATGAGGCACTCCCTGCCGCATTTATCTGCTGGAAAATGTTTGGATGAGCGGCTATTAAGTTTCGCCACTGAGCTCGAGGACGCAGGATCGACGTTAAATAATCTCAGCGAGTCGAAATTAATCCGGAGTCGATGTGCAGTTGTGGGCCGTTGGTCGTAGACAAGGTCACAGACAGTTCTGCATCGTCTGTGTGCAACAGTTCTACGGGATGTTTCACCTAAGTCTTTACACAGTTTTTTAAATAGGCTTTCTGAGTTAAAAGAGCGCTTTTTTCGGCATAGGATTGCCAGCTGTGTGGTACATCAGGACAGAGCTAAGGCGTGCTAACTAGCAGGCTGGTTAACTAATATTGAATAGTTAACTTTTTAATTATTACCGGTGGGCTCCTTAATTATTGAGAGGCGTGCAGCCCACCGTAAGCAATATCCATATCAGTCTTTAGAATTTCGAAAAGGCGGTTACCCTCGGCGCTTTGGGCCATCAAATTTTGGCTACATCGCACCAAAATGCATGCGCTTTCGAGAAGCTTGCAGGCAAAGCAACCTCTCCAGTGCACGTAACTCGCAGAAATAGCCAAATTTTGTTGGGTCACAGCGCCGAGGTTAGCCGCGTTTTCGAAATTCTAAAGACGGATATGGATATTAATTACGGTTGTCTACCCGCCTCAGTAATTAAGGAGCCCAACGGTAATAGCTAAAAAGTTATTCATTATTAGTTAACCTCCCTGCCAGTTAGCCCGTCTTAGCTGTATTCTGATGTACTACACCGCTGACAATAATACGCTTGAAAAAGCGCTTCTCTCGCTCAAAAAGCCTATTTTTAAAAAATTATGAAAAATCTTAGGTGAAACAACCTGTATATTAAATGCAGTATAGTGAATTTACACTCATCTGGACAGTAACGTCACCACGTTGCAGATAAAGCTTGCAGCCGAAACGCAAACTGCTATGAAGAGCGTCCTATGAGCGCATCTTGTCCGTCGTCGCCTAGAGCGGTGATTAGGGTGTGGTTTGGTGCACGCTTAATTCATCGACGATCGGTGGCACTTTCCACTTGGCATTTCTTATATAGCAGTAGGTGGATATTCGGAAACGACGCTTGACGGCGATTCGTTACGTCATACAGTCGTGTGTAAAAAAAAAAAAATACCCCGATGACGTCACCGTGCGGCTGGCGTGGCGCCGTGCTTTCCAAACGTATACCTGACACTTTTCTTATCGGTGTGTTCGTAACCGCAGCGTCGAGCGTTGCCATCTGCCGCTCCGGTGGCGCGTAACTAGTGCTAATCACTAGTGCTAACTAGTGCCGTAGCTGTGCTATCAGGCCCGTTTCACATGCGTGCGATTTTCGCCTGCCACGCTGCGAATTCTGTCGGTCTGCGACCGGGGAGAGACGTACGTCTAGCCGCAGACGGGTTTCCGTTCGGGTGGAATTCAATCGCAGCGCCGGTGATGCTGCTGTAGGACTTACCAGTGGGGAGTGCCGAGACGGCGGGCGACGTGGGGTCACATGGGAGCTGTTGCCGAGGCGGAAGCCAGACTGTTTTAATGCTAAAGCGTTACATAGCTCTGGAGGCTGGAAATCCGCCTCATGACGTCATCGGCAGTTCCTACACCATCAGGAAAGAAAGCAAATAGTATTTCTTAAAAAAAACTTCTCCCGCAGTTTGTTTCACACCCAGGCCGGGGCGAATAGATGAGCTTTGCTGGCCAGTAATCAGAGCACTGCTCCATCACCGCAGCACAGCAACCCACGCGCTAAACAGCAGTTCTATCGCGCTGAGTTCGGGTAGCCTATTCTTCATCAACTTTCATTCGAACGGAGCGAACAGATAACCTGTGCTGGCCACTGCATTAGAGTAGTACGCCATCGCAGCAGCCGAACACCCCACGTACAGCCAGCCAGATCTTTAGCTAGCGTGCTCGACGGCCACCTTTTCTGTGCTCCTGCCACTTAGGACGAAGCAAACTCACTGGACGCTAAAGTAAGCATGGGCTTGGTAAGCCTGTGCTTAATATTGAGATTTCCGCAACCTTGCTTCGTCCTGAAGACCAGGAGCACAAAAAAGGTGGCCGTCGAGCACGCTAGCTAACGATTTGGCCGGCTGTAGATGCTTTCGCATTCACAGCACATAAGCAGTGTTTCGTGCTCTCCTAAATTTTTATTCAGATGAAAACATACGAAATATTGCCTTGCATCTGAAAGTACGCTGCTCGCGACATCACCAATACATTGCGCGTAGCGTTTCTGTCGCGTTTATTCATGGATTACCTATGCGAACATCAAGCAACCTGCGTGTCCCTCCGACTGAATTCGCTGGGCGCGTGTTTCATGTGAAAGCGCGGACCGAAAATCGCACTGCGGCGTCACCGACTAGGCCGAATATTTTTGTTTTAGTCGCAGCATGACAAACGGGCCTTCTTTTGGCGTGTTTCCTCATAACGTTATTACTTTGAGACCAGCAAAAAATCACGGGCAGGAGGACCAGAATGGTGGGTAGGCGAGCTTCACAAAATTCATCTTTGTCGGTGCGTTTACTGCCGAAGCAATTCTTGTGGATTAACCAAAGCTGGTGAGCCGGCTAGTTGTGGAACAGCCTCCTCACGTGAGATTTGTCTCTGAATCTGATGTGGTTGGCCAACGTCTTCGTGACTGTCCGCTTGCCTACTGCCATTGCCCAGCAACAACCTTGTGCACCTGGCGCCTGATCTTCACCAATTTAAGCCAGCATGCAATACAAAGTAGACCGCATTAGGCGCTCAGCTCAGGGGTGGCGTGCCAGATCCTCGCCAGCAAATGTCCTCCAAAGTTGAAAGAGTTGTCGTAGAAGGAGACAAAACAAAGGAATGATAAAAATATGGGTTAGATGACATCTCTAGGTTGCACCTACGATCAGATTAATCTGTGCCTTCGTGCGCAGAATCAGGTATTAAGTGACTGGTGTCAGGGACCTGGCCGACCACAGAAGGAAACGAGACTGCATCTAGGTGGGCCTTGCAGTTCGCTCTGGCGCTCAACAACACTAACCAGGGGAACAATAACCAAGGCACCTGTTTGTTCCGAATGGTTGTTACGCGGGATGAGGTGCAAGAAGCGCTGCAAACCTGGCGCTAGCAAAGGGGCATTGGGTGTTCATTAAAAGAAATATAGCATAATGAAGATTCTGCCTTACTTCTAATCACTCGAAAGGAGTGAGTCAACTCGATTGGTCTCAGCTCTTCAGCGTGTTTCGATGGGACTGCCTTGTTGATAGTGATGTGTCCTGATAACGCTCATGTGTGGCTTAGTCCATCGTACAAGCTCCTTGACGTAAAACACCGCGATGGCCCGCTCCAGGTATGTCTGCCGATTGGTGGTCTTTCGGCATAGTGCTCTTCGTGATGCTGGTCGGCAAAACGCCGCTGGCCATCTACGCCGCTGAGAAAGGCGTTGACCTGCACCTGGCCAGGAGGGACATCCGTTACCGCCGTAAGTACTCGGTCCCAAAGAGGTGGTAGTCACGGGAGAGGCGAGTCTTGCACAGTGATGTGACATTTTCCGAAACCATGCCTCTCATGCAGCCGGGTAGGCTAGTTGGTCCGACAGAAAAAAAGCAAAAGGCAAAAGAACAAAACTGATGCTGTGTCTATGTACGGATGAAGGCCGAAAATTGTTACCGTACCTAATGATATTCAACGTGAAACAAAGAGCTGCTGAACACGCAGCGTTGAATCGATGCACTTATGTTCTCTGTGGTGGTGCCTATAGAGTGTTGGTATCATCGTATTTCTCGTGGCTACCATTTGCATATGTGCTTTATATTTTCCCAGTCTATGTAACGCTGTGCTTCTGTTCTCACGGGCTGTCTGATGAGAAAAGCGAAAGGGTTACCGCATACACCTTGCCTGCATTCGGTCGCCCGAGTAACACTCGAGTGCGTAAATGTGAATACTGCGTTTCGTCCCCCGATTAACAGCGGCGCCAGTAGCGCAGTTTTCTGGCAGTAGCTTAACGTGCTGCATAGAAAAAAAAAAAACAACTACCAGACGCTTCGCGCTCTCCAACGGGACAACGGCCGACTGATGGAGCACCTTGATCAGATCACGTGGCAATAAAGGGCACATTCTACACTGATGTCTGGAGAAAGTCCCTGCACTACTCACTGGAAAAATTTAGTACCGCGGAACCTCTCTCCCCGCCAACGGATCTGGAAGGAATATGACGGCCGCTGCCTGACGCTCCCGGCATGAAAATGACTTCTGGGGTGCCCTGCGCATCTGCCTCCGTAACGTCGGTAGCATAAATTAAGAAATCTTCTGAGCAGTTGGTACAGGCAGCTTAGTGATGTCGTGATTTAACACACAGAAGGAATTGGAAGCAGTGATTTTTGTAACTGTCTAAGCAGCAACTTGCGCATGTATGCAGTCCCTATAGAAGAGAACCCAGACGTTTTGGGCGGCCGCCGCTTCATGCAATTATCTGCAAACTTTTGGGGTCGCTGTTCTGGCAACATTAGAACACAGTGGCCATATTCCTTCCATGCCCAGCGGCGCGGGGATACCAGTGACTGCCCTGCACAGAACCGCAGCGCCCTCTTCACGCGGCGAAAGCGGCTCTTGCCCGTGCGCGCGCAGCCGTGTCAGCTGGCGCGAGCCCCGGCGGGCACGGTTGAGCGCCGGCTGGGACCATGGGGCAGGCTGGAAGCATAGCATGATCGCCTCAGCTTTCATGTTTGTGCTTGCGCTGTTCGCCCTTTTTGTGTCATGTGGCGACGCCCTCAGCGACGCGTCCGGTGACGGCAGTGCCACTGTTCCCAGCAAGGCCAGAGAGCAATGGCCCGACACTTTGCGGGCGACCGAGCGCTACCACCTGCAGGCTTTCGACAGCAGGTGTTACCTGCTGCCCTGGAGCGCTATATTCACCATCCTCGTCAGAATGATTACGGATCGTCCAACGGGCAACCAATTTCTCAAGGACGTCAGCGTGGCGCCCGAGTATCTGCCCCGCTTCGTGGCCGCCCACCAGCCTGGCACGAAGCTGCTACTGCTCTTCACCGAGTTCGCTTGGACACTGATGGCCCTCGTCGGCGCAGGTGTAATCGGCGCACGCTTCGCTAATCAGTGCGGCGGGGAAAGAAGACAACAGGTGGACTCATCCTACATGTATTATTACACAAAGCTCCTGACGGTCGCCCAGGGAGTCATCATCCTCGCACTTTGTGCTTTTGTGCTTGCCTTTTTGGCCAACTACGGCCTTGGCTCCAGCGTTGGCAAGGCTCCGGAGTACTTCGAGAACGCGATACACGACCTGAGGGTATACACAAACCTCACCAGCGAGGAATTGGCAAGTGGGTCAAGAAGCCAAGTGGAAAGGCACCCGCACCCCCTCTCTTTCTCCGGTTTCGTTGAGTTTGCGAGGCAGAGCCCAGTGAACTGGAACCGGACGGCAAGTCGGCTCAGTGGTGCGTGGAAGGCTACCGAGCGCGAGAGAAGTGTGTCCGCCAAAATCCTGGCAGACATTTCCGTGCATGGATTGCAACAAGGGAAAGAAGCGAATGCTAAAGCTCCCGAAAAGAAAAACGGAACGATGACAGAACAAGGCATAGCGAAGATGATGCAGCGGTTTGTCTGGTTCGACGAGATGACCGGAATATGGGGATACTATGCCTACCCCATACTGCGACCCATTGCCGTCTACTCGCTCGCCATTGCCGCACTCGTCGCGGCGGCAGGTACTGCGCTCGGGCACAAAAACCACTCGGCAGATGAAGACCCGCTAAAGAGGAAGCCGATATCGGATATTGCTGGTCATATTTTGCTGGCAGCGGCTTGCATGATGCTCGTGTCTTGCATAGCGTCCTTGCTTGTAATCAAACGCAGCATGCCGCATGCGATCGCAGGGCAGTGCTACTTTTGCGATGCGTACAGAAGGAAGGATTACCAGCAGTTCGATTACGCCCAAGATATGGTGTGGCCACGCAGTGAGAAAGCTGAGGCATTCGCCAAAATGTACGTCGGTGATGTATTGCGGTACTGTGGCGGCGAAGGCGTATCGATAAATTTTTTTATTAAAAAGAATATGGACACAGGCGAAAAAAAGCAGGAAGCGACCAAAGAAACAGCGCCTACGTTGGTTGCGCTACTTTCCAGATACCCGCGCCGGCGTTGCAAGGCCGCAGCCTCTGTCGTCGAGCACCATGAGGCTCAGTGGTTCTCATGGGCGCAAAGCGCCTGGAGTAGTTACGATCGCAAAGTTGCAACGCCGGCGTCATCTAGGCGTTCAAAGAGGCTAGCACCCGCAGTCCACGACGCGGTGAAAATTGCTCTTCTCTACTATCTGTGCTCGATCCTTGAGCACTACGCGACCATCAAAACGCAATCGGAGCTGGTCTTAGTGCCCGGAGCCTCGCCGAGGGAAGCTGTCGTAGCGAGGCAGGACAGCGGGCCAGGAATGTGTTCTCCAGTGTACGGCATTGTCAACACTGGGATTTCACTGTTCTGCGACTCATTCCTCGAGTATTTGAAATCATTGCTCTTAACGCTCTTCTTAGCGGTCTTGCTATTCGCAGTCGGGATGCCCACACTGTTAATGCTGTCAAAGTATTACCTCACTATGCTTCCTCCTCCCGAACTCCCGGAACCACCGCGCCCTCCGACGCGAAAGCACAAAAAGAAAAAAAAGCGCAGAGCTGGCAGCGTAAAAGGCGGCCAGTCAAGTAGTGGCTCGGGGGGTGATCCTCAGGACAGCAAACACAGGTACGCCGGTGGTAAGCTGGGGCGTCACAGAGCTGGAACTGGTAGCGCCTCTCGAAAGGGCGGCGATAGTAGCCCTAAAGCAAACGAAAAAAGCAGGAAGGCCGACGCACTGGGGGAAGGTAAAGCAGAGAAAAAACAGAACAAAACTTCTGATCTCGCGCAACGAAAACCACAAGGTCCGGAACCGTTGCGTCTACCTGAGCCGCCAAACGACCTCTTCTCCGAGGACTTGTTAGGCATGTTTACGGAGGACACGGAGAGTAGTTTGGCCGATATTGAGACAGGCGAGCCGGCCATCAGGGTAAAAAATGTTAAAACTCGATCGAAACCGCACTGGTGTGTCGTTGACACTAGTACAATGACGATACCGATTTCTCAGCTGGAACGGGCGCGGGACTTCCTGAGTTCTAGCAGCGCGGCGTCTCTGACACCTAAATCGTGCAACGTAGAAATCTCGGCGATTCCCCCAAAGTCCGTCTGTCCCTTTCACGACATGCGACCGAAAGAACTCATTTCGGCCAGGTCGGCTGAACAGAGCTCGCAGAGCTCTGCTACTGAGTCTGCAGGGTCCGCTCAGTCAATGCCACGGGGAGGTGAAACTGAGCAAAAGCCGCATAAGTTTGTGAAATGAGAAGTGCGGGATCCGGTGCTTGCAAATAAACAGTGCACATTGCTCACACGGCGTGGCGCGCGCTCTGTGGTCTGGATTTTGGCTCCGTGGATGGCAAGCGGCCGCGGCTGGCGGCACGGCACGTGCGGGCACGTGTGTTCTTTTCTCCGCCGGCCATTGTGGGCACGCAGCGGCGGCACCGAAGGCACACACGGCTTCCGGCGGGTATGACCCCGACGGGGTAGGCCTTCCCGATGCGTCACGACGGCAGCTTCCTCCCCGTCTGGAGTGAATTCGGACGCCGCCTCGCCCTGCTGTTCATCTCATCGCCCAAGGATGCGCAGCTGTTGGAACGCATCGGCAACGCTCGGGGACTGTTCAGCATCTGTGCCAGCCTGGCCCAGTTTCAGCCATCGGCCTTCCGCATGCTTGTGGCCCTCTTCGCCATCAGCGGCTTCATGGTGCCGACGGGGCTCGCCTTTCTGGGTTTCCGCTTCATGGGCAAATGCGGAGGCCAGCGCGTCCAGGTGATTACCCCGCTCTACAACGAACTGTACAACGTACACTGCGTCGCCCTTGGATCGCTCACCATCTCGACGGTAATCGTGAACGTGCTGATTGTGGGCTTCGCCTTCGGCATCCAGAATTCCTTGCGCGAGACGTCGACCTTTTACGCCCGTGGCCTGGATGAGCTGGAAGGATACTTTCGGGCCAAGCATACGCCCATTCCATGGAACAGATCGCACCCTGTGCTGAAGAGGGCTGCACTGCAGGCGCAGAAGCTAGACGCCGACTTCAGCGAGGCCTTCAAGGAGTACCTACAGGAGAGGCTGGACGTGAACCCCTTCGAATCCAAAGGCCCTTCTTGCGGTAAGCTGATACGCGCCATGATTGGCGACACCGACGGGCTTCTAAACGTGAACTGCACTAGCCTTGAGCAGGCGCAGCAACAGCTGGTCCAGAACGCCACGCAGATTTTTAAGAAGAAGACAGTGGCAGAGAGAATGCGTCTCGCGCGAGCTCTTTGGACGAGGGCTTTCATGGTCGAGAATAGCGGCAATGGCAATATCAAGCAGCTCACTGCCGTGAAGGTCAAGTTTCAGAAGTTTGAGAAAAAATTTCGCCTGCGCCACCTCTTTGGATCCCTCGCTCCACTCACGATGATGGTCTTGGCGATGGTAGTCTGCTTCGTGGGGGCACTGCTGGTCATCGCGCTAGCGATGGGCATCCTCAACCACGATCGTGGCATGGCACCTACGCTGCGAAATTCGTTTTCTCACAAGGCAGGCCTCATCATGCTCTACTGCCCGGCAGTGTTGGGTCTCTGCAGCGTCCTGGCCGTTCCCCTGGCTGGCGTATTGCTTTCCGGCTGTGTCGTCGGCGAGTGCTACATCTGCGAGCCGTACCGTGGCAGGGAGAGGCACATCCTCGACGAAGCGGCTACGAAACTGCTCTCTGGTGACACAAGCCTTATTCCGAGCAGAATAATACACTCCTGTATGGAGCCGAGTGTATCGAGGCCTCGCAACCTGGACTCGTTTCCCGAGCAGCTGCAACGCAAGGAGGTGGTGCCCGCAGCTGAGGAGACCGGATGTGGGGCGAACTGCACGACCAGGATGAGCCGGGCCTTCACTCTCAACAGCACCGGCGAGCTGAACGACGAAATTTTGCAGCCAGCATTGTCGGACTTCTACCTGAAAATGGTCACCAAGGCAGAAATGATGCTGAGCCAACTGCGTGTGAAAAACCGAAACTCTGCAGCTGCGGAGTGCCGAACCGTCTACAAAGTGATGAACCAGGGCTACAGCTTGTTCTGCGGAACGCTGCTGGGCAACTACCATGGGGCTTGGACCAGTCTCCTGTTGCTTGCCGGCTTGATGATAACTACCGCTGCAGTCAGTTTGCGCTTGTCCAAATTCCACCTCGTCATGGACCAGTACTGCTATGCGGGCTGGGACAAGCGCATATTACGCAAGTCGCCCCGACGGCGGAAGGTAGCGAGAAGGCGGCACAGCCCAAAGCCGTCCTTTGAGGACCTGTCTGTACAAGTGGAAAACAAGGACAGCGATACCAGCGTGGGCGCGGGGGATGAACAGTCTGGCGATGCAGGCACTGACACGCAGACTACGGAGGGGCACCAGGGCGACAGCGAAGGGGAGGCAGGGTCCGTGGGAGTCTGGGACTCTGAGGCTTGGCTGCTGGGCTCCGCGAGCAAGGGCGCTCCGCCGCAGGCACCTGACACAGAACAAAACACCGCTGTGGAAGAAACCGGCCCAAGCGAGGCGGAGCAGGGAGTTGAGGCGACCACCGAGGACGCCTGAACATTTGTGCCTGCATGCTTGCCTACCTTGTTTTCCTTCGGACTGACGTTACTGTTCCCCTGTGACTAGTTTGCGGCGTGCTGACTTTTTGGTGTATATTGTGCTTCATTGGACTCATATTTGCTTTTCTTTTCTCGTTGGCTAGTGGCCTTGATTGCCCCTCTCAAAATTCCAAGGACTTTGTCGAGGTCTGCTCAAACGCTGCTGAGAGAAATCCTCAAAGAGGTAAGCTCCCGTTTCTTCTCGTCACGCAAAGCATTTTTAACAGTAGAAAACAATTTCTCTGCGAAGCATTACCGCGCAATTTTCATTTTTAGTCTCGCGCTCAAAAGGGCAACAATTCTCGTCATGGCTTTGGGCATGCTTACATGAGGACGCAGCGTGCCTACGAAAGGCATTCCGCGTTGAGGCAGGAGACACACTTATACGCTGCCACCGTATTATAGGCACTAAGAATGCCAGGAGAGCCGCAGGTGACTGTACGTGGCCACCCGGACGACGAAATAGCGCCACACCACGCAGGACGTATGCTGCATGGTTAGAGACAAATGGAGCTCGTTCCCTTTTACATGCTCGTGTCGTGTCGTGTTCGTGTGCATGGACAGGCTTCGTCCGGTCCAGCGGACTTTTGCTACCAGCACGGCTTGCTTTTTGCGTGGAATTTTAGCCTCTTTGCCTGGCCTAATTTAAACGCTGAACCACATTCCTGGCTGCGAGCGGCTCTGCGTACCGTATTTACCAAAAGCAGCAAACAAGGTGCATAGTTTGCTTCTCATCACGGCTTCCCTAAAGATCAAAAACTTTTCAAAGGCGATGAGAAGTGATCTGCTTACCTTACACAGATTAAGAGGGGTGGCACAAGCGCTCAGCTATACAAGGGAGAAGAAAACCCTGCAGCCTGGCTGCTTTTGTCAGAGACGGTACTTAAGTGTCTTTACGCGCTTCTAGCTATGAGACTAAGGGCTCAGTTCGCCGGCTATCTCGTAACTGTGGCGTTTATACGCCAGATCTCTGCACTGGCGCAGTCTTCGCTCAGTGCGGATAACGCCTACACAAAGAAAGCTCTGCATGACTCACGACAGAGAATCGTGCCAGCACTGCTGACCGCTGCGTTGGTTGCCGTGAACATTGTGCGATAAGTGCACGAGGCGCCTCTCAACAAAGGCGTGTAGGGTGAGACCCAACTTGCGACTCCCGTGCGACTAAATTTATTTTATTGTAATTCATGTAGTGCGGAACACGAGCACTTCAAAGCTGTGTATCGGTCAGAATATCAAGGGAAGCGTATTTTGAAATTTTCGACCTGGAGAGTTCATCGAAAGCAGGGAACTCAGGAAGTCGAATCTCTTCATGTTAAATAGGTCAGGAGGGCTATAGTTGAGCGCAGCGAATTATTGCCTTGCAAAAATGGGTCCGTGGCGGTGGGCGTGCTGCAGCTGCTCTCTGAAACGAGATAGTACAGCACTTCAAACTCAGGACTTTTTAGGCGCCAGCGCTAAGGCTCCCCGATTTCTCCCCGATTTCGCCCATCGTTGCCTGAAGCCTGCTTGACTATGAAAACCGAGTCTCGAACGGAAACGGAAGTTAAAACCGAAGTTCTAGCGCATCTAATTCGCATTTGGCCTTACCACCTTGAATCGTCTCTCATTTTTCCCCTTGCATTTTGCTATCTTTCTGCCCGTGAGGAGAGCTAAAATTCCCGAGAAGGAAGCAGGCATTCCCTCCGTGCGTACTGTTTGCTCCAGGACAAAAGGTGCATCCGTCCTTCTCTCTCCATTTCAGAATCCAAAAAGGCGTCTTGGTTGCAGACCCGAGGGCGGCTTCGATGACCTGATGAAGAACCCTTTTTACGCCCCCATTGACTGGTCCGAGGTTTCGTGTAAGTCTCAATGCCACAAACTTTTTGCGCATCTATGTTTCGACGCAGCGCGATGTGTATGCTTAAGAGTGCAGGGCGCTAGTATTGAACTACCAGTAAATGACAAGGACTAACTCACTAGAGCGTTAGGAACCGGATTATGAGTGCTAATGGCTGAATCATCCACTCTCGGCAGCTGGTTGCTGCAGTAGCGGGGGATTAAGTTGTAAGTTGTGTAGCATATGCTAGCCATACACGGGATTAACAGGCATGGTTCGTCGATTGCATTGTTGCACAATTTGAGGTCAGTTTTAGCTTTCAGCTTGTGACTTGTAAGAGACAGGTGGTGTGTGTAACTCTTGCAGTGTACTGCCGGGTTTCTGGCACTCGTGTCACGTACGCCGTCAGGGCCGTGCGTTTAGGCCCGTGCTGTTTTCGTGACGCTACGTGGTGCGCGAGGTCTTGATCGGAACAGAGGGCCCTGTGCTCAATCCACAGGTCCCGCAGAAAAGGAACACAAACTAAGATTTCTTAAAAAGGCCCATAAGACCAAGCGCTGTCCAAAGTGTGCGGCTAAAGATCGGGAGAAAAGGTAGCGCACCTGCTTTCCTCTCTCCTCTCACTGCTGCTCCCCGGCACACAGCACTAGTGGCCGCGGTTCAGCCATTGCTAGGCGCCTTTCCCACAAACGCAGAGGCGCTTTGCGACGAGTTACGCGCACTGGAGTGGTTGCTTTGGCCGAGAGCTTCTCGAAAGCACATATATGTTTGCGCTATGTAGGAAAATTTGTTGGCCCATAGTGCCGAGGGCAACTGCGTTTTCGAGATAGGAATATTACTTACGGCGGGCTACACGGCTCTCCATAAATAATGAGACTAACAGTAATAGGTAAAAAAAAGTCAACTATTCAATACTAGTTAAGCAGCCTACCAGTTAGCACATCTTATCTTTATTCTGATGCGCTACACGGCTGACAATGCTGTACCGAAAAAAGTGCCCTTCTAACTCAGTCTGTTTTCAAACATTGCATAACAGCTTAGATGAAGCAGCCGGTATATAATCCGCTTGCTTAAACATCGGTCGCGGATGCTTTTCTGACGCAAGGGGCACGCTATGCCGTAATAGGCTGCGCTGCCTACGTTCAGCTCTGAAAGGACTTCGACGTCCAAACAGCATATGGAATCTAATAAAGCCAAGTGATCCAGCTGGTTTCACGAGAAGGCTTATCATACTATAATCTGTTCTGCCATCAGAAACTATCAGCCGTTTTCTAAGGGTATAAGATCAACTTGAGTAGGGGCAAATAGGCGAATGTGGACAAACCGTAAGCATGGGCTCTCCGGCAGGGAGGGGGATGTAGTGGGAAACTTTTTCTGGCAGCTCTCTTCAATAGTTACACGGTTTGCTTCCGTGCCATACCTTCAAGAAATTTTCCTCGTTGTTAGACTATAGTCAATTGCCGTCTTTGAAAATCAAAAGCTGGCTAGCATACACAAGACGAGTTTTTCATTCCTGCATCGCGAAATTACAGCATTGAAAAAAAAAAAAAAACGCACACGCATGTTTCTGTAGCTGTCAGCTGTTATCTCTCGCTTGCAATCGTGAGACGTACAATAACGAAAGGGAAGAATGCATACTGAAGTCGTTCTGCCAATACTGTTCGAGCTGCCTACTAGTTATTTGACTGCTGAGTCTCATTAACTCATTATGCTGAAATATTAGTCATGTGAGCCCGCAGTCTGTGGTTTGGAGAAACGCAACAGTTAAATGTCTACAAGATGCTAGTGCTGCCATCGCTGGCTTTCCCCATTGATAATTTCAATTAACACTCCTCCCTGTTCCTTTGGAATTTTGGACGAGAACAGGCGTGTACTAGCAGTGGGCAGGGGCGCAGGTCTGTGTCTTCGTTTTTTTCCATGGTGGTGCATTCCGTTACTGCGCACCTCCATTTAAATGCCATCAGAGGCTTGTTGACTTAGAGAGGAAAATGTTGCGATTTTGAAGGAATTGAAAGCGCTTATTTATCGTATACGAAGTCGCTAAGTGCAGCTGTATAGCTGCTAGGCATCCAGAAAGTTTCACATTTAGACGCTCACTAGCACTGTTTTCATGTTGTTGCGAGACTTTGTTTGTGAATCATGCGCCTGAAAGTCAGTAAAGGCGTATAGACGTTATCTGAAGCTATTAGCGGTTTTTTTAATGAAATAAAAATGAAAGGAAAGGATGTTTCTAGCCGCGGCATCTGTCATCGAAACCCTGACGCACCTGAGCTGCGGCTAGCGGGAATTGAAAGGTAGAGTACAGTAAGGGGGAAAGAAAGAGCGGAGTGACAGAAAAGAAAAATAGTGCCTGAAGCTTCCGATGCGAGTTTCAGGAGTGGCTGGCGCGTAGTTGTTTGCTTGCTATTTAATGTCAGTTCTAAATGACGGAGCCGATGTTGAGTGCAGCAAGCAGAACCAATACTGATCGTGAGGAGCACAGGCTTCGACGTGATGTGCAGGAGGTCATGTAGAAGCTCTAAGGGAGGGTGCCCGTCCCGCGGAGTCCTAGCGCTTGTGATAGACAGACATTTAACCGGGATTCGTAGACAGCACCTTACTGACGGCGACAGACCCGTCTCAGTCAGTTGTACCAGCGAATGTACCGTGCAGATTACGGTGACGGCGCCTGTGCGACGACAGTTGGCGTTTGCAGCCACCCTGCTACCACTTCTCCCTCATAGGGATGGGAGGTGGTGACTGGGCGCAGGGGTGGCGCGCTCGGAGGGCCCACCCCGTTGCGTGCTGCGGAGCAACATCCAGCGGCGCGCTCTTTGACTGCGTCCCACCCGTGCTGAGCCTACGCGCTGTGCCCTTTCTCGCAGGCGGCTCCCTGCCTAGCACCACGCGTGAGGAAGGCTCCAACCTGTCCACCTAGTGACGCCGTCGACTCGGACCAACCCAAGGAGTGGTGAAATAAAAAGGCCGGTCGCTCGCCCTCTCTCTTGTCTCCTCCTTTCTGGCCCACATTCGCGCGCACTGGCAACACCGGCCGCGGGTGCTCCTTTGTTCCCCCGTGACGGCGCCCATACAGATAGTGGACACGAGAACGGACGGCGCGCAAAGCGCAAGCCATCTCAATGGCGCGGCCGGCCTGCTGCACAGAATTATCCCGCTTTAGCATATACTTCAGTTTTTTTTTTTGGAATTGTATGCACTGCTTGCGTTAAAATATACTCGAGCTCTCTAATTTCGCCTCTAAAGGTCACACCGGAGAAGCATGTCTTACTGACCCAAAGTATCAAAGTTCTTGTTCGAGAGACTTATTCAAATTGGATGATATTCAAGAACCAAGGAAAATCCGGCCGTCTGTGTAGCTCAGAATTATTTTATCCCCTTCGGCAATTTAAGCCCTTATTCTTGGCAGGGTTTCTTCCTAGGGACTATTTGCACGTCGAAGGTACAACTTAGGTCAATATTC